>NC_092583.1:12891263-13228763 GCF_037975245.1 Apostichopus japonicus | reverse complement strand
CCCCTTCTCTTCCCCTCCCCTAACTGTCATTTTTTCATGTACCCCTCTTCAGTGACGTAGCCAGGAATTTGAAAGGGGGGGGGAGCACTTTTTGCGACTGATATGGATTTTCAAAATTGTAGGCACGACTATCTGAGCGGAGCGCCACCATCGGTTGGCGCGGAGCGTACAAGAAAATTTTTGGTTTTACAAACCCCCCCCAGATGGCCGGAAACGGCCCTTCCCGAGTGTTCATTCTGGTTCCATGGCCTCTTGCTAACTTGAGACACCTTATTCAATATCACTTTTAAACCAAAAAAAAACAAACGAGTTAAAATAGTACGTAATTCAATACTACATAATCGTTCGGTATTTAAAATTATCAAAGTACATGTACAGAGTAGTCTTACTTTTCAACTGCTGATACTTGTAGATACATTTATAGATAGGCCAGAAATGTCTTTGATACAACTATAGCCAGTAATTGTCTTTGATACAACTGTAAATGTTTAAGTTAGCCTAATATTAGAGAAGGCGAGAGCTATCCGACGATTGCCATCTGATGCAAATTTCTCAACTGTTTTCTCAACTGAAATATTATCTGCGTAAACGGGTTCTTAACTAGATGTTAGAAAAACTGACAAGATCGGATTCTAGACTTTTTCGGCGGGTAGAGTGTTGAATGAAACGGCATGCGATAGAAATGACAGCCTAAATTAGAAGACTAGGTCATCTAATTTAGCCATATTCTTGCTACGTTCATTTCAATAGTTATTCCTGTCTGGACTCTTAAACTCGTCCAGCAAGCTTATGGATTTGAAATATGGGTGTTTTTAAAAAAGATAACTTGGCCAAAAAAAGTGTAGGCCCGGGCCTACAGTGCTACATACTGGCTACGCCCCTGATCACGGATATCATATTATCAGCAGATTTTGTTTCCTGTTTGAATTCTTTTACATGTTCTTTTACATAATATATCAGAAAGACAAACATAGTACTCTTTTACAATTTTTCCAGTAGGATGATTCTTGTTTATAGTCCAATGTCTGGACTTAAATACATTTGACGAACTTAACTGATGGACAATATAAACTTTCATATTTTGTAATATAGCCAGATATGCAGTGGCCTAAAAACAAATATCGTTATCGTTAGCAGTGTAATAACAGGCGCGTATCCAGGATTTTCTAACCCGGGGGGCGCGAATTACTATCTAAGCGGAGCGCCACCATCGGTTGGCGCGGAGCGTACAAGAAAATTTCTGGTTTTGATACCCCCAAGATCACCGGAAATGACACTTCTCGGGCTTGAAAATGACCAACCAAATGTACACTTTTGCCTGAGAACCAAGTATTTCCAAAAAAAATTTCCATCCATAACCTTTTTGAAGATTGTCACCAGTCACACATCATGTTCGACCTGATTGCATGTCCTATGGATCATTGCTTTTGTAGGCGATTCTACGTCACGGCCCACAATATCCGAAAGCCCCACTTTTGAAGGTTTTAAGCCCATTATTTGTTGAGAATTTGAAAATTCAGATTTCTCGTGAATAAAAATCACTTGAAAACATAGCCATAATGTTGCACAAAATTCAATCTATGGACAACCAATAGGGAAAAACCTCCTTGAACCCCTAATAGACAGGTACAAATTGCACGAGTAGAGGAAAGTATGATGAAGAATGTTGGTGAGGAAATTTTCGAAAATTCAGACACAGTTAATTTGTTGGTGTAGAAATATTAAAACCTCTTATTATGGCTATTATAAAACTTGGTTGAAGGAAATGAAAAATAGCAGATATTTCCGATATCAGGTTTATCGAAACCGAACACTACACACATAGGGGTAGGTCCCGTAGGAGGCGGGGCTGCAGCCCCACCCCCCCCCCCCCCCCCGCAACCAATTTTTTTTTTTTTCGGGCACCTACTGAAAGAAAAATAAATAGCAATGAATAGCTTAAAAATGATCTCCTGGTAATTAAAATAAAGTTCTAAGATTGGCCGACATTACTACTGTAAAAGAGAGTTTGACATAATGGATCTGTATGCTTTTTCTCCATCTACATAAGACATTTGGTTGTTTACATTAGCATCCGGCGGTATACTGTGCTACTTTCACGGATCGTAAGGTACACGATGCCATGCAATGTAATGACCGATGCTTGCGTATATGATATTGGCATCGATATGTTGAACGCGCGCTTTGCGCGCGAAAAATTTTGGCTTTTTTTTCGGGCAAGTCGTTACATCCCCAAATCCAATTGGGCTACGCCTTCGACTACACACATAGACAGTATTTTGAGGCTGTTCATCGTGGAACAGGCATTTCAATGCTCACTGATATGATGTTATATCTGCTCTTTGCTTTACAAATTCGAACAGGCGTGTAGCGAGTAATTGCCAAGGGAGGGGCGAAGCCTGTATGCAAACTATCTAAGCGAAGCGCCACCATGAGTTGGCGCGAAGCGTACAAGAAAAATTTTCGCCGAAAAATGCCTCCCAGATCGCTGGAAATGACACTTCCCTGGCCTTGTAAGTTGCACCTAAGCATTGTCTATTTTGAAATTACTAGCGATGTCATAAAGAAAATTTGCTCGGGGGGGGGGCGGTCGCCCCTTCCCGAAATGCGTCATGTTCCCGACGACCCCGTCGAGTTCAAGACCAGCCACAGTTGGTTCCATATAGCACAATTGTACAATTGTTTAAGGCGTCCACACACACACACGCGTTATGATAGATCATATATAGTATTTATATAGGTACATTAGTGAGAGAGGAAACATGGAAACGTCAAAAATGGAGTTGTTGGTGTAAGGGGTAGGGTGAGGCGCACACCCCATCCGTAATCCTTGATCTGTCACTGGCTACCCTGTGTATATAATAGGGATCAGCGCTTTAACTATGACTGTTCCTCTTTCTCTTCCCGAAGTCTTGGCTATCTTCTACTCCCTCCCTTTCTCCTTTTTCTCTCTTTTTTCTTCTTCTTTTCCCTTCCTTTCTCTCCTCCTTTTCTATTCCCCCTCCTTTTCCCTTTTTTCTTCTCTTTTTTTCTCTCCTCTTTTTCTTACCCGGGGGGCGCGCGCCCCCAACGCCCCCCCCCTGGATACGCACCTGAATAATTATTTAAAGGAAGTGCGTATCACGTACGATTGCTATAGCTTAGCTTCATAACATGCTGTTCGTGCACAACTTAGGACGAATCATAGAAAGGATGAAAACGAACGTTGTCGACGTTGTTGTGCATACGGTTCGTGACATTCCATAGAGTGCGGTTACGTAGGCAATATGTATTTTATTACGCAGTGGCCAACTGTAGGCTTGTAATAGGCTATAGGCTAAATTTAGCTAATTGCATCTGCCAAACTAAGTTAGTAGTTGAATCAGTAGGCGTGAATGTTACTACGATTATAATCGAGTTAACGGAGCTGACGAGTATTCAAGATCAAAAGAGCACTGACAAAATACCATGCTAAAAAAACAACAGTTTAAAAAAAAAATCGACACTGAAAGGGGGGGGAGCGGTCGCTCCCCCTGCTCCCCCCCTGGCTACGTCCCTGCCCCTCTTTATCCTTTCTGATCCCCTCAATGTATTAATTTTAAAAACAACATGTTTATCGTCAAAACCACACAGATTTAATACGACTTTCTATAAAACCTCACTAGATATTATACTATCACAATATCCGATGTTCCACTTCTACATGGAAAAAAAAAATTAATTGCTATGTCATTGCCTCGGAAAATTAAACGCCATCCGATACAACACAATGTCTGACTTTCTTTTGTCAAATATGATTGATTTTTTTTTTAATGAATCAATGCATGCTGTTTCTGCCACTTTGATTTGATGTTTACGAAACAGGATACGACATATAAATTGAAAGAATTACTTTTTCGATATCGTTTTTTAAAAAAAACAAGTTTTTGTTTTGGTTCATGATGATAGAGTTTACAATATAAAGAAATTAAGTTTATTCTCCTTCTCAACTGTCTTCTAAATGGCTTGTACGCATGCATGTATACAAGCGACTGCAGTTTTCAGAATGCCTTTAGAACATACAACAAACTCATAGCAATCCACCAAAACGACCTGCATTGATTTTACGACATCAAATCGACGGACGGGTGAAGGGGAAGGGGAGGGAGAATGTGAGAGGGAGGGGTGCGAGTGTAAATGGCGTAATTTTCGATTCATTTCGAGGGTCGTGACCAACGGTTTCGTATGCGATATTTGCAACTAAAGCGGCACCCACGCTATAAGAGAGGGATGTGGAAAAAAACATTTTTGATAAAAAGTTGCAGAAATCTACAACCAAAAAAGAGAAGAAAAAAAAGAAAGAAGTCTAGTTATTAATATCGATCTATCATTGGAAACTGTTTTGGGAGATCACCACTTTACTATTTATTAAAGGGATACAGCATTAGTCATTTTCAAACAGAAGTCGCAATGCCTCGAATTATAGAAGCTGAAAATAAGTGAGTGGAAAGAAGGGTTGAAGTTTAGAGAAAAGTGACCTGGGTAAGTGGTGGGGTGGTAAACACTTGCGCTTATTTTAGGTTATGGGGTGATTGTTACCGCTTCGTTTTAAAAATATTTTTTAGAATACTCTAAACACAAAATTTACTGTCGTAACGTGCCAAAAAAATGATGAGGTGAGAGGGACCGGGCGTGGGAAGGGGAGGGCGGGGGGGGGGGGGTGGTTGGGTGTACATGGCATTAGGTTCATTCGAGGGGCGCAGCCAAACAATTCGTGTACGATGATTGTAATAGGGAGCGTCACGGTAATGCTATTGGAGAGTAGGATGGAGGAAGCCTTTTTCGATAGAACAAGTTTAGCAATCTGGAAATAAATATCTTACATTTGAAAACTAGCGAAGAACTGACATTGGCCTATAATAGGAAACTTCCTTTCTAGGGGTCATCACTTTTCACCAAAAACAAAAGGATAACAGGGCGAGCAATTTTCACATGTGAAGGTACAATGCCTTAATTGAGTTAATATTGGAAATATTGAAGGTGACATCCAATGTTTTACTAATTAAGGTAGCAGTTCTAATTTTAATTGCTTCAACGCCAAGTGCAAAAGATTGATTTTATCGTCTGTAGGGAATAAAAGAAATGGAAAAAATGGTTGGGTGGAGGAAGGTACTGATTAAAGGAACTGGTAATGGCATAACATTTGCACCTGGTGTGATGTAGATGGTGGTGGTTGTGGGGTGGAGGGGGGGGGTTGTCGCCTCTTTTAATTATATTAATGTACTTTCATGCATCTTCAAGAGGTCTACTTTACGTTTATAATTCAAGATCCCAAAGTAAGATCCACTGACGTCACGCAATTTCGTATTCCAAAATTCACCATTTATAACAGAAATATGTATTACGAACTTATCAGTGCCAGATATACATAAATAAAGGGGTAGTGTGTTTTATTGTACCCTTGACGACCATCAGGCGATAAGTTTGACTGCAAATACTGAAAAGATTTTGAACCAGTTTAAATGTCATTAGAAAATATTTCATAAACAAATACCCCATGCACACCGCACATTGCATTTGCCTTCAACTTAGGTTAAAGGTTCTTTATCATCAGAGAAGACTTGTTGAAATAGAATCTCATTGTCCTGATGCGTTCTAGCAGTAATACGATCTGGTCCCTTTAAGTGCCTTCATCTTATTATAAGACCACGGTGCCCCCGCTCCGCCACCCTCTCAAGCTAATTATAACGCCGTTACAGAAAGCCATGGTTTGAATTTAATATTCTTACTTATAGACATCTATAGAAATTATCGGTCATAAAAATGGATGTCACGTGACGTGACAGAATATTGATCTAAACCCCTATATGACATTATTCAATCCACACCCAAAATGTAAAGTATATTGTTATGTCCCTGTCTATCCTGGAGCTATATAGGCTATATTACTGTACAGACGCTCTTAATGAATTAATCTTAAAAACTATATGAATTCGTTACAACGAATACATGGATACAAACGCAATTTGTTGTATGTTACTATAGTGTTTAATGAATTACAATGTAAAATAAGTTTTTTTTAAAGAGATTGTAACTACATTGTGACAAAATGTCCACCAACAATAATACACAATAAAACATTTAGCGCTTTTTTCTTATATAGTTTTTCTATTTGTGTCTGTATGTATGGGTGCGTATGTGCATGTGTGCGTGTGTTTGGCCTTTGTTCTTTTGTCAGTTGTCAAAAAAGGCGTCGTGGACCTAATCATAGTCACAAGCACAAGTGCAACGAAAATCATTTTTTATTTGGTGTAAAAATAACCTGAATGAACGTTTGTATTATCCTCGGTTAATTATGCTATTAATTTTTTTCTTCATACGCTACTGTTTTTTTCATTTCATGCTTCAATACACTCGCACTGACAGTATGAACACTATACATAGTCCGGTTTCTATATGATAAAAGGATAGGAACTGCTTGTACTGTTATTACGGGTACTTCGAAGCGTAGTATGGGAGTACAGTATACAGAGATACTATAGCATTACACAATTGTCTCAACTGGCTAACGCACACCGCTACAGATCAGCATAATTAATAAAAATGCAAAATGATAGACTACATCTTTTGAAATCAATGTTTATCAGTACACTGGAATACCGTATTACTTGTGTGCTTCGTGCTCCTCTGTCTTAATAACACGCCGCACCCCACAATACATCCTCCAACCAACCCGTTCTCATCCCGTGTATCATCCTTCCACGCTGATGCTTGAAGCGACGGTACAACAGCCAAGAGAGGTGTGGTTGCGGATTTCATGAGATCACGGTTTGACTGGCCATCATCTGTGGACGGTTCTGTGCTGTTACTGTCTTTCTTAATAGTAAGTATTATTGTTTCTGTCGATCCAACCTGGTCCTCTCTTTCTGCTACTGTTGTAGAAACAGTCCATTGTTCTGTCGTCTTGGTTTCTGCCATTGTTTTTGGTTTTGTAGTTCCTGTCAGAGGTGGTTCTACAGGAGATTGTGATGTAAATCCATACCATTGTTCTGTAGCTTTGGTGTTCAATCCACCTTCATAACTTAACGTTTCTGTTCTTTCGTTGGACCTTACTTCGAGGGTTCTGTTCATCCCATCGGTATGCGAGTTGACTGTGTCATTTGGTGATAAACTGAAGGTTTCATAATCTGTGTTATCAGGATAAGTCTCTGTTGAAGGACTTCCTTCCGAGATGGACCGTTGACTAGGTAATACTCCGAGATGCACGTCTACTGAACTTGTCATTGAATATTCATTTGGTGTTGAATTTATTGTTGAATATTCAATGATATGGGAAGAGCTCTCGGCATTACTGCCAGAAGTGGTGGTGAAAGTACCGTCGACTCTACGTGTATTGCTTACCGCGTCTGGACTCGATTCGGTTGTATCTAAAGAATGTGACGTCATCGTAAAACCACCCTGAGATGATTCTCCTTGATATGTTGATGAATATGCAGTACCTTCAGAAAATTGTTCGCTTATATTCACTGCAGTTGATGGTGAAGAGGAGTGAACTTCGGATGAATTGTCCAATCTTGTCGGCTCCGTATTTACAATAGAGGTCACCTGGTCCCTGTACCACGTGTTAGTTAACGTTGTCGCCATGATGTCATCGTCAGTGGAAATTTCCGGTGAAGCAGTCGACAGGGCAAAATTGATCATGCCAGGCAATAGGTTATTGCAATAATTTGACCCATCGCAGCAGTACACACAGTCAATGATATATTCATATAAAGTCAAAAACTCTATTGCATATAAAGAACAGTCTAGTCTTTCTCCTTTCCAGAACTGACACTCGTCGTAGTTAATACAACCGGATGTTAAGTTCACATTGCCTTCGGTGTCATGTTCGGCAGATACGTAACATCCCTTGATAGAGAGAAAGAATTGAACGAGTGGAATGTTTTATTAATATCGCAGGTGATTTATATACGCATTATTCTATGTCAAGTGTGCGTCTTCTGAATATGTATTGACCTTTCATTGAACATATTGTACACAAGAAAAATAAATATTTGCAACTTTTGAAACTGTTGGAAGAAATGTTAAGACTGCTTAGGTTATACCGACACATACATGTTATATATTTATGTATACCAGGATTTTTTGTTCTATTATGTCCGCTAGTTGAGTGTTTAACCCTCCCCTCCCCCTCCCAAATCCCACCCTCAGAACAATAAGTGGTTGCGCCTCCCATTGTGGGTGCGTAAAGCAAAATGGTGCTCTATTTTGCAACCGGATCAATCTGTGTTGTAAGTCCATCGCAGCACAAAAGACCATTCTCTTCCCATGAAACATTGGACCTCCCCAACTGTCTGCATCTATCTTAATGTTTGATATATACATTAAAGACAATTCTCTGAAGAACTGCCAAATTCCTTATGTCTATTCGAATACTTCAACCAGTACAATAAAATGTCTTCTTTCTGTTAAATATTATAACGTGTAAGTAAACAATGTGTTTTTACCATATATGGATCGTTGCATTTTATTGCTGAATAACAGTATTGTGGTACTGGAGTTGTCAAGCATGCTGAAATGATAGAACTGTTGGACAAGTCTGAGAAAATGCATCTGCGAGCTGAGAAAGGGACAGAAAGAAAATAAATAACAAATATATTGGTAAGATTTAACTGCCAAAATATAGCTGTTAGCAGTAGTAACCGAATGTCTGTTTTCTTAAATTAATGTGGAATGATGAAGACCAGTGGTTCCATTCCTTTTTCTTTTAAAATAGATCAGAAAATAGTTGATATACTTTGGTATAGACATATGATTTAGATATGATTTAGATTTAGATAGACAACGGTTAACGCCGGCGTCTCCCAGTCATGAGATCCCCGGTTCGATTCCCCGCCGACAGCAATGTGTGTCGTCTGGCAAGGGTGTTGTTCAATAACAACTTCCCGACATGGACGTTAAATGGATGTGTGCCGAGAGATTGGCTTCGGCCAGCTTGCGAGTCTACAAGCCTCCATGGCTTCTTTCGCGAGTTACTGCTTGCGGGAAGATCACATATACATACATATACATACATACATACATACATACATACATATGATCTGAGTTCTGTTTGAATTCAAAGATAAATAAATCCAATCAAACTTGTTATTTTTTGCGGGTAAATCTCTTCGAATCAGTGGTCGTGGCCAGATGGGCAGAGGGAGGGCATGGGGGATAAAGTTCCTCTCACCGAAATGCTCGGGGACGGCGACAAAAAAATGGTAAAACAAATATATCTGGCTATACTATGCATGATACCCGATAGGTTATTTGTCTTTACAGCACGATGTGATCTGCTACTCAGAAGGTTGTTCTAACTATAGCCATATCAAGCACAGAACGGGATTTTTTTGTTGTTTTTTGTTGTTGAGAAAGTTAGCTTTGATTCAGTGTTTGACTCTTTAGTCTTAGTTCCGTGCGTCCGTGTTTTTCTTAAATGAAAACGTAACATCTCCATTTAATCCATATAATATAGCGACATGCATGAGATGCCTGCGTGCACCTGCACACACCTACTATTATGTATTAAAATGTTTGATATGTTTAATGTGTAAATAGGGCCGCAGCTACTGGGAAGTCTTCACAAGATTCTTCACCGAATTAAATTTTAGTTTTGAAAATGCTACTTTGGCCCACATGGGACAAATTTAACTATTTTTTGTCAAAATTTCTACTTTTTCTAAATTTCGACCATGAGGGACATGAAAGGAAAATCGATAATTTGATTGTCTGTTTCTCCGTTTGCTGTTAAAAAGAATCTTGTTGAATAAATCGACACTGTCTAAGAATGCGTCTCCAGATTACAAAAAGTGAGGGACACAAACACATATCATAGGCAGTACCTTCAGAAACTTGTTCGCTAATATTCACTGCAGTTGATCGTGAAGAGGCTTGAACTTCGGATGAAGTGTCCAATGTTGCCGGCTCCGTATTTACAATAGAGGTCGCATGGTCCCTGTACCACGTGTTAGTTAACATTGTCGCCATGACGTCATCGTCAGTGGAAATTTCCGGTAAAGCAGTCGACAGGGCAAAATTGATCATGCCAGGCAATAGGTTATTGCAATAATTTGAGCCATCGCAGCAGGACACACAGTCTAAGTTACTTCCAACTATATTTGCAATCTCTATTGTAAATAACGAACATTCTTGTTTTTCTCCTTTCCAGAACTGACACTCGTCGTAGTTAATACAACCGGATGTAAAGCATACATTGTCTTCGGTGTCAAGTTCGGCAGATACGTAACATCCCTTGATAGAGAGAAAGAATTGAACGAGTGGAACGTTTTATTAATATCGCAGGTCATTTATATACGCAGGATCTTGTAAAGGTGGTGTGTCTACTGAATATGTATTGACCTTTCATTGAACATATTATAAACCAAAAAAATATTTGCAACTTTTGAAACTGTTGAAAGAATTTTGAAGACTGGTTATAGGTTATACCGACACATACATGTTATATATTTATGTATACCAGGATTTTTTGTTCTATTCTGTCCGCTAGTTGAGTGGTTAACCCTCCCCCCTCCCCAACCGTACCCCTCAGAACAATAAGTGGTTGCGCCTCCCATTATGGGTGCCTAAAAGCAAAATGGTGCTATATTTTGCAACCGGATCAATCTGTGTTGTAACATTTGACGCAGTAACTGTTACAGTCCACCGCAGCACAAAAGACCATTCTCTACCCATGAAACATTGGACCTCCCCAACTGTCTGTCTCTATCTTAATGATTGATATATACATTAAAGAATATTCTCTGAAGAACTGCCAAATTCCTTATGTCTATCCGAAAACTTCAACCATTACAATAAAATGTTTTCTTTCTGTTAAGTATGTAACGTGCAAGTATACAATGTGTTTTTACCATATATGGATCGTTGCATTTTATTGCTGAATAGCAGTATTGTGGTACTGGAGTTGTCAAGCATGCTGCAAATATAGAACTGTTGGACAGGTCTGAGGAAACGCATCTGCGAGCTGAGAAAGGGATAGAAGAAAAATATAACATATTTATTTGTAAGATTTGATTGACAAAAATGTAGCTGTTACCAGTATAGTAACCGAGTGTCTGTGTGTGTTTTCTTAAATTACTGTGGAATGATGAAGAAAAGTGGTTCCATTTTTCTTTTCTTTTTTGAAATAGATGTCATACTTTGGTATAGACAAATGATTCAGATATGATCTGAGATCTGTTTGAATTCAAAGATAAATAAATCAAATCAAACTTGTTATTTTGGTTTTGCGGGTAATGCTCACAATTTCTTTGCATCAGTGACGTAGCCAGAGGGGAAGGAGGGGGCATGGGGTACAAAGTTCCTCTCACATAAATGTTCGGGGACAGCCCCCCCCCACACCCCCAAATGGCAAAAGATAAAATAGCTGGCGATAGTATAGATGATACTCGATAGGTTATTTGTCTTTATAGTACAATGTGATCTGCTTCTCAGAAGGTTTTTTGACATTAGCTATAAAGTTAGCTTTGTTTCAGTGATTGAAATTTTAGTCTAAGTTCCGTGCGTTCGTGTTTGTCTTTAATTACACTTAAGTCCATATAATAAAGCGACATGCATGAGATGCATCCATGTACCTACACACACCTACTTTTATGTATTAAAATTGTTGATATCTTATTTAATGTGTAAATAGGGACGGAGCTACTATGGGAAAGTCTTCACAAGATTCTCCACCGAATTGAATTTCAGTTTTGAAAATGCGGCTGTGGCCCACATAGGGACAAAGTTTAACTATTTTAATGTCAAAATTTCTTCTTTTTCTATATGTCGAAGTTTTAAATTTTCTTGTCAATATTTCGACTATAATATGAAGGATATGAAAGGAAAATCGATCATTTGATTGTCTGTTTCTCCTTTTGCTGTTAAACAGGATCCTGTTGAATAAGTCAACACTGTCTTAGAGTGCGTCTCCAGATTAAAATAGTGAGGAACTCAAACACATACCCT
Source organism: Apostichopus japonicus (assembly GCF_037975245.1). Classification (NCBI taxonomy): domain Eukaryota; kingdom Metazoa; phylum Echinodermata; class Holothuroidea; order Aspidochirotida; family Stichopodidae; genus Apostichopus; species Apostichopus japonicus. Next base: position 13,216,799 of record NC_092583.1, on the reverse strand, counting down.
CTACCCCCACCCACCCCCACCCACCCCATCCCAAACCCTTTAGATTACGATACATCTTGCATCGCACGCATCTCATTCTCACTTATTGAACAAATCAAATTCTTTCTTCGCGAAAACTGAAACATTGGGTTTATACCCCCGATGTTACAATTGAGTAAATATTACGATAAATGATGAAAAAACATTATAATAATAATAATCGATATCCATCGACAAGCTCTCGAAAACTGGGGCTAAATTTTCCGACGTCTAGAAAATCCCACCACCCATTGAAAAAAAAAACACTTTTACCATCACTCTTTTGAGTCGCGCCCTTTAGTTTGCGGACTGCCACCATACAACAACAACAAAAAAAACTTTTTAACCTGTGGTAAGAACGACCCCTTCGTCTGTTACGTCCGTTGAAGTTGTTGCGTCAATTGTAGATGGTACCTCCGGCAAAGCACTGGTTAGGTTCATTGTTGACTGATGGGTTGCATTAGCAAGTTGTTGTGACGGTAAGGTTAAGCTTGCTGTTGGTCAGAGATGAATTCTTGTTGCGTTATATTTCTTCTAGTATATTCAAAATTATTTATATTAATATTTTATATTATAAAGACGTGTATGCCTTTATTTAACCCTTTCCTGATCCTCCCTAAAATGATGATGTGGAAATTAAACACTGGCAAAGTGATTTTTGTACAAGACGGTCAAATTATATCCCCTCTTGATTTTTTTTTTTTTTTAAGAGCATTTTTTTATAATTTTTAAGAAATAATTCTCGCTGTTCTGATGTCCTTGTATCTCAGAAAGCCTTTCGACAGTCCTAGTCTTTTTATATATATTTTTTTATGATTTTGTAACATTTTATTTCATTTTACACTTACTTGTAACGTCAGCTGGTTCCGTCGGTTGTTGAATACCTAATCCTAGGCCATTACAATTGTTGACTCCTGCACAGCAGGTCAGACATTCGTAGGATGAAGATGTCAGCAAATGATCCAAGGAGAATGAAGGAGAGCAATCCGGTAACTGACCTTTGACCGTCAGACATTCACCAATATTCATACAACCCAATGTCGAATTCAGATAGTCAGTTACACCGTCATAATACCCATATGAATAACAATCCTGTCGAGAAAACAAAAAAACAAAAGAAACAATGCAGGGAGTTTATTGATTAGAACCAGGCCCGGATTGAGACTATGCATTTTTGGGTGAAAGTGGAGGGGGGGGGGCTATTCCCCTACGACTGATGACATATCCATCAATTTACCTTTTTCTGGATTTTATTGTTGCAAATTCAGCAATCATTTCCTGGGATTCAATGTGCTTTGAGGAATTAACAATCCATCGATAAATGCACTTGAAAACGAGAGTGAATCTATGTGCCCAATACATGTAGCCTCGTGCTAATTTGCAGGAAGCTAACCTATGCGCGGGCCTCAAACTTTTGGGGAGGCAACGCTTGGGAAGGAGAGTGGACGATTCATTGAATTTACTGATGAAAAGACATTTTGCGACCGGTAACGTCACTCGTCTAGAATCACTCCCCCATCTCCCCCCACTCCCCCATCTCACCCCATCTCACCCCACCCCCACCTCCATCTCACCCCATCTCACCCCATCTCACCTCATCTCACCCCCCCCCCCCCACCAATTTCTCTATATGGTATACGTACCGATGGTTGTGTAACACACCTCTCGGACAACCAACATAATGGGGTAAGAAGTGGATTTGTCAAACAGTCAACAAACTCAGACTTAACGTTGTAATGACCATGGAAACAGCAGTCGCCAACTGGAAAAGGAAAATATACGCAGCATTTTAATACGGCATAGATACTATACGAATTAAATTAATCTCACTATGTTGTTATATATGAAATATTAAATTCAATTAGCAATTTTGCTGTATTGGGATGAAAATTTAAAAAAAAGAAAACGTAAATATATTTCATGTTCATGTTGTATAATATTGATTGAGGAAACTACAGGACAAATTAAAGAGTTTGAAAGTGGAGAACTGCACGAGAGGAAATATGTGAATGCGGTGTTCTTCTGTTATTGTCTCTTAATATTTATAATGCACTTCATGTCGGGGGATCCACTTACAAAAAACCGAGGCTGACGTCCTCAAAGCACATAGTAAACCGAGACATTGCAAAAGCGGCTAAAATTAAAATCAAATAAAGGAAAAAGATCGTGTTACAAATGGAAAATGTTTTAATTGATCTTACACATTTTTGTATGAAATAATTAAAATTCATAAATTTTTGATTGGAAAATAAAAGGAAAGTAATTCCAAAGGCAGCGTAAAAAGGTTTGATCGGGGATGGAGTCGGTGGAGACGGATGGGGGGAGGGGGTAGTGCGGGGGGGGGCACACACTTTGAGGAGCAGTGGAGCATGTTACTTTGATTTGAGAGGGCAGACCCAAATTTACCCCGAAAAGTTCCGACAATATGGATCCTTTATGCATTCCGTATACCTCCAATTCCAGTCTCAGGATAATCTTACAACAAAGGGTAATTTTTAGATATACTCTTTTCTTAATTGTAGTACAACAGGGCAATTTTTATAATTACAATTGAACTGAATTGGTCAACAGAGGGGGTACTCTTTAGATAACAAAAGGGCAGTTTTTTTTTATTACAATTAATTAAAGCATGTGGAAGATTTTCTTCAAGTGCCATCATTTTAGTTCAAATATATTGTGAAAATTGTGCTGTTGTAAGGTTAACTCAAATAGTTTTCCCATCTGAAATCGTCTTCGAACTTGGTTTAATTTTTTTAAAGGAACAGAAAGCTAAAATTGTATAATATATTATATTGTATAATATATATTGTATAATATAATAATAACTGGATAGCCACCCGACGTGAGGTGTAAGTTGCAAGCTAATCCGATTATCCCGGTACACCTGCACGTGTGGCTGTTGAGCACCGCAAAATAGCTTCCCTCCGGGTTGATTAGTTATAATTAATTTGATATTATTGAACATCGTGCCAGTGACGCGGGTGAAAGGGCATGAGTCAGGGGGGGGGGGGGGAAGCGGGCACAATTGACAATGAATCGAAATAAGCAATTGTGAATAAAAAGAGCACTTTAAAGATATATACGCATCTCCCCAAAACATTATATAGAATGATAAATATACACCTACCTTCATAATGTTCGCTCTACATATGCCGATAATTTCATATATCAACTGCCTTCGCTCTTCCTCGTTTTCCCTCTAAATCTGGAATGATATTCTAAGTTTTTTACACCTCTAATGCTCCTCTTGTTGGTTATATCAGATTATGAACGGATGGATATACTTAACAGCGGCACGTGCGATGTATATGAACTTTCATATGCCTCCTTTAACGGTGCGGAAGCTCACCGTGTCTCCGCGAAGTCACCTCCGAACACATCTCCAGTTACTATTGTAAATACGTAAATAACGCCCTCTATTTTTTCCAGCACTTTCGTACGTTGTCTTGTAGAAGAGCCAGTGTTTTTTGAAGCAATAATATGTAACAGAGCGGGTTCCCACACAATAGGTAATGCAACGGCAAACTTCGAGAGCTTGTTGAAAGGAAGTCAAACTCGATCAAATGTACCTATATTTGGCAAATGCAAACTCAACCCATATTTAATAAATATTCTTTATTTTTCCTGTATGTGTCATGAGTGTCACATTGGTCGCCGAAAGGCAATATTTTTGTTCTCCAATAATTCAACGTGTGATATATGACAAAGACATGCAAACTTTGCTCTGTCATGTTATTTGTAGATCGATTATTACGTCAATTATTGCATATCATTGCATGGCAAAAGTGTCTGTCATTAACTATAGTTGGGGCCTTTTTGCATTTCATATAATCTTAGTGACAATTGGTTTCTTCAAGTTTAAACACAATTAGTTAAATAGTAAATAAAATCAACCAAATCGATTGGAGGAAATTAGTTCCGACACTGGGTATATGATTGTATAATTATATCATTATTAACACACGGCTAGTGAAACTTAAGATTTAAAAATGTTTTGTTGTTGTTACCATGCCAACACACAATAGCTCCGTTACTATACATTCGCATTTGCCTTTCAATATCGACATTGTCTGACAAGCCCCTACGGGGCTGGTTCATGAATAACCGTAACGACATGTATTACCAACTGCTAGAGATTTCAATACACTGATCCGCCACGCAGGCGTATTAACGACATGGTGTCGTACGACACAGTGCAGGGGTTTGGAACCAAGAAAAATATTATCGATGCCTATACAATTCTTTCCGAAGATTCTTGCTTATTATTATTATTTTTCATAAGAAGTGTGTTTCGCAAAGTTTGGACGGGGAATATTATTTGAGAAGGGAAACAGTTTAGGAAGGAGGAACACGGGAGGGGAAACCCACCCCCCCTTCTCCACCCCTTCAAAGCGGTTATCGGCACAACATTGCGAGACCTAATCTATAGCCTATATATAGCCTCAGAATGCACAATTTCAAGCTAAATTATTTCTGGGTTTTACCCAGACAGAATAAACTATTTCTTGAATGTTTTACAGGATTGAGGTGTGTGTGTGGGGGGGGGGGGTGTGGGGGTTGCCATTAGCATATCTATCGCACAGGATAATTATAATTATTGTCGTCATTCTCGATTAGAAGCCTTTATGAGTATGAAAACCTTATCGGTATGAAAGATAAAAAAGTAGGTATGCCACCGTCATCTTGTGTGGACTGAAAACAGTGGCGCCATGAGAGGGGATGGAGGAAAACACAATTTAGTGCACCCACGCTCAATCCATTACAAAAGAAATTTGCCACGTCCCCCCCCCCCCCCCGTCCCTACATTATGGCTAAATAAAAACTCAACAATGTCACTATAACCTAGTGACAGCAAATTTTGCCGCTCGTTATAATTTTGTTATACTTATTTATTCTTATTTTTTTGTCATATTAACTTTACCTTCTCTGTTTGCGAGTGTAAAATTTAGCTTATAGAGCCCATTGGAACCAAAACCCCATTAAAACTAGCACAAAAAAAAACAACAACTTTGGGTCAACGAATGGGATGATGAGCAGAAAGAGTGTAATTTATACAGATCATCTAGGTTTATCGCTTGAATATTACACTGAGTTTAATCGCTCGATAATCGGTCGAAAAACATGGATTAACTCCGAAACAACGTAGATTATCAAACAATAATGCAAGCTATTACCTCTTTTTATTTTAAAAATCCTGGTTAATCAGCCGATAATCCACGTTTCGTCGCCGATAATTCAGGAAAGTTTCAGCCGATAATCCATGGTTGTTTTTGTCGATAATCCAGTTTTTTCGGGCTAAAATCCAGGTATTTCGACCGGCGATACGTTTGTTGGTGTTACCCAAGGGTGATCAAAACTGACAAACGTAGATTATAGACAAGCAAACTTGCTTGATTATCGGTAGATATTCCAACTTTATTGGTCATTAATGCAGGATTTTATTTTTAACAAGATACAAACATAAATCTTATATTAACTGATTATTGGCCATTTGGCTTGCCACAAGAGTCCCATATTAGCCCTTGAACTATTAAGATAATTTTTCTTTCTATATATTGCACCTTCGTGACAAGTATATGCAGATATAAGCATGTGCAGATATCGAAAAGTTATGTTATAATCCAAGATCATCCAAAGTTTGACCCACCTTCACGATATGTATTGTTCTGTTAAAACCAGTTCCCACCAGTGCACAGCTTACTCGTTTTGTTTCATTTTTCTTGAAATTTACCAAAATGCTGAGAATTATTGATGTATCGTTATATTCGAAGTACATGTCTATAATTTTCATATATAAGACTCGCATGTTACATTTTTTATATATTTTCTTTCATAATTTCTACGTTTAAAGCAAGAAATGTTTCCAGTAATAACGGTCAAAACAAAGTAATGATGTATGTCTTCATATGCGCCAATATTGAGTGCTATAGGTGTAGGGGTGTAATATTCGAAAATAACTCTTTCAATCTGACTTAGTGGTAAATCATCGGTGAAAATCGAGTCTGTGTTCGCACATGTTTACGAGTATTACTAAACGTTGACGTTCTCATTCGTTTGGTTCTACTTTCAATCATAGCAAATCATTTTCTGACCCGAAATTTCTAGCTTTTTCCTATCTAAAGAAACATAGTAAGATAGCCACAATGACATTAATGTATAAACTAAGTGTAACAAACTCCGCATAACACCCCCTTCCCCACCGTGCATCCTACCGGCGGCCAGGCCCAACATAAGAACTTTCTGATCAGAGTGCGCAGGCTACGGAAATAATTACGACATTAATTCTTCTTCTGCATCATCATCATCATCATCATCATCATCATCATCATCATCATCATCATCATCATCATCATCATCATCATCATCATCATCATCATCATCATCATCATCATCATCATCATCATCATCATCATCATCATCATCATCATCATCATCATCATCATCATCATCATCATCATCATCATCATCATCATCATCATCATCATCATCATCATCATCATCATCATCATCATCATCATCATCATCATTCTGTTCTTAATAACTTCAAACTCTCGTCTCGTGCTTTCCCGTTTAAAACTTATTGGGGCTTAACTCCTTCAAAACTTTTCTAAACAAGAAATCCGTTATCTATGCGGACACGGAGTGTTATCATCACGGCTTCTCTTTGCCACATGTAAAGTAGACTGGTTCACTGATATAAGTATACGTCTTCTCGTCCTATACTCTATAGGCAGGCATGGTACATCATACTATCATACGGACTATGATAGCGTGCTCACGATTGAGAATATCCACTATGAATCTAAAAACTTTCTAAACTTCCTTATCAAAGTTTTACTTCACCGGGAAAAAAATCTTCTACTGCCACTGCGGGAATTGCAGCTATATAGTTTGAAACGCAGTTGTTGTTTTTCCGTAGTTTAAATTACATGAAAGTGCAAGAACATTATATTTTTGAGGAAGGGAAAGAGAGCTGATCAAACAGAGGAAACGAACTCCTGATCGTGGGTGAAATTCGGATATCTTATGATTCTTCCAAATCATGTACGTTATTTTCGTAAAGAAAGGTTAAAACATGATGCAAGAATGGACGTAAATCAATATAAATGGTGCACAAAAACAATACGATTTATTTACAATACAATAAGTTTTATTAGTTTCAATTGTCCAACTGAGCAATTAACATAGTTAATTAAACCAAACTAATGAAGGTATATGTGCGCCTGTTGTCCGAATAGGTAACGTGTTATATAAGGTAACACATGCATGCCCGTTTGTTTTAGACTAACCTGCACAATTTCATACGAACTGGCGTTACGATAAGTGTAAAAAGAAAACACCCAAAATAAAATATTTGTTCTTCTATTCATTACCAAAGAGACTATACACACCGTTACACAAAACGTAAGACAGGGCTCTTTGCTGCATGGATATAGGCCTACAGTAATGACTAAAGTCACTAATAATGATACCACATACTTTAATGATGTCAAAATATTATTATTTTATTGGCAAGTATCGTTTTAAGCATGAAAAGTACAAGTGCAATGTTGGTAACCACAATATTCTTCATTAATTGTGTTTCAAATCATCTCAAACTATATTGACAGATATACAAAGGCCATCAATACGCATTCACACAAGTAGAATCACTGTGGTCGGTCGGGTGGTATAGACTTCGTTCTGTGACACGAAGGTCCGGTGTTCGATTCCTACCTTCGGCTGATGAGTCCCAAAAGGGAAAAACCGTTCGTGGCGGTGGAATTTTTCTGGTGTGTTGATCTTTATTAATTTAATATATAAACTTGCTACACATTCATTATATATATATATATATATATATATATATAAACGCCTACAGTGGAATTACGACCATTCTTACCGGTTTCGAGCCTCTGGACATACAATCAGTGTCCATAGCCTAGTGGTTAGGGTGTCCGCATAGAAAGCGGGATGCCCGGGTTCGAATCCCGGTGGAGGCTGGAAGTTTTTTCACTGTTCTGGTTTTTCCAACTCACTACGATTTCAATTATATATATATTCATTTGCCTTTGTCGTTTACCTCCATTTCATTAACAAAGTTTATTCAAAGTATCTCTTTCGAGATCCGGCTTTATGAATCACAAATGATTTCGTGTTGGTTAGCATCATGTTTGATCTCAAGAATAAGGCAAAATATGTCACCAAAACAGAACTAGTATTGTTCGATACAGTTGACAAACGTATACAGTGGAACTACGACCTTCCTTACCGGTTTCGAACCTCTGGACATACAATCGGCGACCATAGCCTAGTGGTTAGGGTGTCCGGGTACAAAGTGGGAGGCCCGGGTTCGAACCCCGGTGGAGGCTGGAAGTTTTTTCACTGTTCTTGATTCACTGTTCTTGATATATATATATATATATATATATATATATATATAAATGTATATGTATATATATATATATATATATATATATATATATATATATATATAAATGTGTGTGTATATATTAATTAATTAATATCTGTCGATAATTAATACACACTTCTGACACGACTTTGCATAGAGGAAGCTACTGCACGTTTCCCGACTTGAGCATAACGCAGCACAACGTGTAGGACTGACGATCTTCGAATTGACGGAAACGAAGGCTGAATTTTCCTGTGGACTGGTCATCGTGTCTGTGGAAAACAAATACTAAAATTTAAAAAAAAACACCCATTTTGTTAGTGGTTTCAGATGATTCTGATTATGATTCAGATGAAGTTTGTGAAAAGAAGAAGAAACGGAATTAGTGTATCAAAAGATATAAGTTATTCTTATGGGTTCGCAAAAGTCAATTGGAGTATTTGTAAACTAAAGCAATCACCACATGAGACAGTGTTCCCAAGTCACAATCCCCTGCGTCATGCTAACCTCCTCCCCCGTCCCCGCTTCACTCCATTTACTCCTATAAACTGTATTTGTGTACACCATGCTATTCATCTCTGTCAAATTTTAAATTGGCTTTTCCACTCCAGTCAGTCCCCCTCCTCTATCGTGCCCTCTCACCCCTGCCTTCTTAATATCGACATTTCCGAGAGATGTCAATTTGTGGACTAGTGCGGAAAAATATTAACACAAAAAATTGCCAAATGCCCATTGCGTCATTTATTCTTACCATGTAGGCTACAGATATCAACAATTACATTTGTAAGATAGTGTGTAGTTATCATCTCACCTGCTACTGTAGATGCCATGGGAGTTGTGGTTGTTAAGATGGCGCTATTCCCTAACTTTGAAGACATCATTACTCTGTCAGTAGTCGGTGGTTCGGTTGAAAGATAGTCGTTACATCGGTCGTAGTTACAACAGAATTCACACGATGGATTGCGAGCAATTGTTATGTCGTCGAAGCAAGTTGATATATTAAAACTGGTGCAGAGCCCTGTAGACTTACAACCGGCTGTAAATGTCCATATTATGTCGTTAATTGTTGATGCGTCAACTTGAATGTTGAGGTAGCAAGACTGCATCCAATGTTAAGAAAGAGAGTTATAAAGAAATATATAGCAGGAATTAAATTTCGTCATATAGGTACCAAGTTGGAGAAAAAAAACCACCAACAAAAAGCTTAAAACAATTATAAAAGTAATCTTTTTTGTTGAACTATACTAATGGGAAATAACTAGCACTTTAACATCAACGTGACGTCACTCTGCGCATCTCCGAATTGAGTATTATCTGCCGATTTGTGGTTCTTATTTCCTACCAAAGGAGTTCAAAGTTTGAATGAGGTCATTTTTATGTTTTTTTGGCACTTCAAAATTCATCAATACTAACTTCATTTTACCGCCGTTTACCTTCTGTAACAGTGTGTATACGTGCATATCGAGAAGACTATAGGACCATACCATGAAAACATATTTTTCTGCCAAGTTGTATTTTCAAATTAAACACAGTGATATATGAGTGAGAATTTACTCAATATCCAGATCATATTGACAAACCTACTCCCCCCTTCTCTCCCCTACTCTTTATCCCCACAATTAAAGATCTATATCGGCGTTCTGCGTGCTTCGGTCTCTTGTATTTATATTTACGGTAGTTGTTTCGCGATATCTATAACTGTGTATAAGGGGATCTAACTAGGTTCATGTTTGTTATATATGAACTGTAAAAAATAAGAGGCTATCGGGGATAAATGGATCGCCGAAAAGGTCTTAATAGAAAAGTGGTTGTAACTATTAACCGACAGGGAAAGAGAGAAACGGGAAATAAAATCGTCATGCCAATCCACTTCATAACACTACTGTTATGAAAATGCTCCATCAGCATGGGGAAAAAACTACTTGGATCAAGTCCAACGGTTATATTCGCTGCAGTATGTAACTGGTGTCGTGTCATATTCCCCCGTCGTTTTAGTTTCAGTTTATTCCCAGCATAGACCTATATATGTCGTGTCAGAAGTGTGTCTTAATTATCGACAGATATTAATTAATATATACACACACATTTATATATATATATATATATATAGGCCTATATATATATATATATATATATATATATATATATATAGGCCTATATATATATATATATATATATATATAGGCCTATATAAATATATATATATATATATATATATATATATATATATATATATATACCGTCTAAGAGGTATCAGCAACTTAATATTACATATTTACAATCACGAGGCAATATAATAAGAGTAATATATAAAGATGACATCAACTTACAATACAGTATTTTTTAACGAAACGAATTAAGGTAATTTAGAATTTACCTCTGAGGTGTCGCATCCTATTGTTGTACTGCAGTCTTCGAAATTCGCAGTAGTACTGCACGAATTACACTGGAGGCCTGTTGTAAAATATGAGGAACTGTTTTTAATGAGAAAACAAAAATCGTAGCAGAAGAGAGAGAGCAAAAACCCCAGACCAGTCGTCTTGCTGTATACAGTATAGTGTTTGCGTATAGTGTTTATTGATCAAGTGAAGACCTGTGTATGAATATGTCTAATATCCTCCTTGATAAATATATACTCATAACAAATACTGAATATCGTTAAACCGAATCAGGTATTCTGTTCAACCATGTTATTTTTTACTTATATTAATTTACCTTCCGTGAGAGACGATAGAAAAATCAGTTGGACAACTGTCAAGGAGATCTGGGCCAAAATAAAAGAGAAATAGGCTATATGAGTAAGTCAACATTCGGAAAACAGAAATGATATTATAATTCTGACTCAAATTTGATAATTTTTCAGTTGAACTCAATTTCTATTTCCTAAGCAATCAAAAATGTGCAAGAATAAAAAAATATATATAAGTGCATGTTCTCTGTCATATATATATATATATATATATATAAATATATATATAAATACATATATATATATGTATATATATATATATATATGTATATATATATATATATATATATATATATATATATATATATATATATATATATATATTATCAGTTTAATCAGTTTGGAAAGGAAATCTATCGTGTTTTTGATTGCTTTCACATTTTGAGACATGCCATAATGAACTTTTGAAAAGTGAATTAAAGTTGCAGTGATTTCAATGAGAATAACTGCTATTTATTACACAGACCTGAAAAAAAACCTTGTTCCTCTTCATCCGAGTATCTTGAGAAATGTTCTTGATTGGTAAATAGGTCTTTCTTAATTTGATATCTAAACCACCTTCCTTTTTTTATATAGAGCATAGCCCTCGACGTTGCTTAAATTTACCATTTATAGTAACATGTTGGTAGTATTTGTTACCGTTAAATGCAATAAATAATAAAAATATGTCTTATCCATTATAATCTACATAATTTCACGTTTTTTTCAAATCAATTAAATGTTATACTCACCACGAAAATCAGGCGTTTCATGTTTGTCGATGATCCACATGCCCTTAGGAATACCTCTGATATAAAGATTCTCAATTGAATGATTTTATTAAAAGGACGTCTCACAAATTCATCAAATAAAAACGTTCTGCTTCCTGAAATTCGAGATGTATTTGATTGTCACGCGTTGTATTTTCACGTATACTTATATAACCTCGAAACCCATATATTGGTCTTTGTTATGAATGCATGGGAAAATCAATATTTTCAATTGATGAGATGATTTTCATATGATTGTTGTTTTGTTCTAGACATTATGTACCTCTGTATATATATTTTCTTTTCATTTAATGGAATACATTATAATCACATGAATTAAGAAATGTAAAACAAAGGTAACTTTTTCTAGAGAGACCTTAGTTAAATAACATCCTTTACTAGCTGAAGACTGTCGACAGATTTTTTTTGTATATACATTAAAAGAATATAACTTAAACATGGAGATCAAATGAAAATAAATTCCGTGTCTAAACAGGGAGTTCCATAACAACTCCCTGGTCTAAACGAACTAGGAAGATAAAGTGAATTTTTAGCCCCAAAAGACATGCCGTTGGATAGAAAGTTCAAAGTTGCACTTTGATGTTTACGTTTTCAGTTCTTCTGCACTGAGTCCAATAAAAAATAATCGATGAGCAATCAATATTTGTTCTGATTGTTTGCACCTTGTTTCTTTAGAGTAAGGTATTCTCTTCAATATTCTATTTGCGCAAAGACCACATAATTGCAGTCTCAGTGTATGAGGTAGGGTGGGGAGGGGCTCGATGATAGACGGATCCGAGTTGATATAGGCTCTATCATTGAGTGACGCTGGTGTGATACTATCGTTAATATAAATTACTGTTTTAATGCTCTTGTTTTCTATTATGGCTATACACCTACCATGGTATAGGCTAGTGCAGTTGAATCTTAATGCCATATGAAAGGTGCTAAAGAACCCTTTTTAGCCATTTCTAGCCACATCACTTCAATTAACGGAAGAGTTCGATACAATATTGATATGTGAATATTAACTGTCCATGATGATACAGTACTGGCATCTGAATCACCGCAAGGAATGACGAAGATGGATGAACTATCATTTAATGTTTGTCAAATTAAGTCTATTTTGTTTTAAATATTCTGATAGATACCAGATATTCATTAATATTCAGAGGGATATTTGCCAAATGGACTGAAATGACGTATATGTCTCTTCCGGATAGTAAAGGCTGATATTAATTTGAGGTAATGAGACGAATCTATACATGTATTACAATATACGGTATGCTTTAAACTTTGGTCGATAAGTGAAAGGCATATACTCGTGGTGAGAACATGTTCACATGGCCTAAAGTAACGACACAATGGAGGTGGATTGGAGCCAGAAAGGTATAGGAGTAGGACCCGGGGGGGGGGGCTGCATACCCCCAACCAAAACTTTTTGTAGAAATTTGGGCAATATGCTGAGAATTTTTCGGGCACCTACTGAAAGAAAAATAATTTGCAATGTGTTTTTCAATGGTTAAACTTATATTTTTTTATCATTATTATTGTAACGACTTTCCCAATAATTATAACCAATATGGAAATGTTATAACACGGAAAATGATTGTATGTTATTGGCATGCGATGTAATAACTGATGCATGCCTATATGATATGCACATTAATGGGTGGAAAATTTTGGTTATATTTTTCGGGCAAGTCGTTACATCCCCCCCCCCCCCCAAATAAAATTGGGCTCCTACGCCTATGCAGAAAGGGACAAATAGTCATGCCGAACAACCAATCAGGGAATCAGATTCCGAATCCTGCCTCTGCGTTCAGAGCCGTGTCTGTATACGGCTGTCTACGTTAGTGCCATACTGCCCTCTATTCAGTTTTGTATATAGAACTTCTGAAATGTTTTTCTAATAAAATACTCTTGATCTTTTTCAAGGCAGCGCACCCTTTTCCACTTGTTTGCTTGTTTACACTGCATGCCATGCTCAACATAACACAAACATTTCAACACACCACTGTATCCCTTTTCTATATAGAATCAGTACAGTTTGTAAAGGGCGTTAATGGTGATCTGTGTGGCCGGTTAGGACTAGGTGTGGGCCAGGGTACATTTTAAGTAAACGGAAGTAAACGTGAATATATACCATACAAAAAATACGTACGTGGAAACTTTGAAACTATCGAATCCTTTAAATGTGGTTACCTTTGGACAGCAAGAAAAATAGAGGGAATAACCCTTTTCAGTAAAACCTCGTCCATCGTCGACTGAGCTAGAAAAAGTTATAATTAAGGGAATAATGAATATGATGTCATAGTTCGTCAAAGGGCTGTTATAAATGTAAAGAAAAACAATTTTAGGATAATATAACAGTTATACTAACAGACCGAAAAATAAGGAGGGTAAACTTAAAAAGAAAAGAAAAAAAAAAGGGGAACGGAAAAACCGGCGTGCCGGGTCGTAACTTGAATCGAGCCTTGGGGAAAACATCAATAGTGACAATAGTCACCGTGAACTTATTATGTTTCGTTAGTCATGCACTAAATTGCAATAACCTTTATATTTCCTATCACGCAACCATTATTGTTGTATTCAAGGCAACAATCAAGCCTACCGACATGATCAAACAGTACTTATATTTACCGGCACCGACAGGCATAGCAATGTTTTTGTTCTGTTTTATCCCCTTTAAAGCACGTGACGATCGTAAATCATGAGCCCTTGCCGCACTACACCCCTATCACGAACCTTAACAATCTCACCGCCCTAGCTAATCTATAATCTTGACCCTATAATCCTGTTTAACACACTTAACCAATAACCATACAGACAATTACTTCCCAAAGTATCCTGAATATTACAGAGGGTCATGTGAAATGATTTAATTCTGACAATCTATGAATAATTGTAACTTACCAATATAAGTTAAAACGAACTGTGCGAATACACACATATGAAACTAATTTAGTACGGCACGATGAAAAATATGTTGAGGTGTGATAGAACTAAACTGTAAAGACCCCTTCTCATTCTCTCTCATAGACCTTATGAGCAGGGGGAGGGTGGGGGTCGGGGGGTAAGGGGTTACAACGTCAATTAGAGAAATATGGTGGTACATTACGGGATTTACAAAAACGTATTGTTCATTGCCATAATTTAATGGAAAATGAAAACTTGGTATAACCACATAACGACTTTAAAAGAAGAAAAGAAAGATTATTATTGAAGTTTGTCTATACGTAAAAACCTAAAACACGATTTTACATTGTCCAGTGATGTGACCGTGGTGCTAAACTATTGTGACCAGATTCAGGTCATCGATTTTCTAAGACTTCCAAGAAAAAGCTAATACGTTCATTGGGATGACAGTTGTGTAACATTTCTTCGTCGGTTATGAAAGGATACTAGTACTGGCGTTCTTCAACCAGACTCGATATAAGACGGCCTTCTCTAAGAAAATGATTACGAAACCTTTCACACTTCGAGATGAAAATATTCCTAAGGCCCGCTGAAATTGTGAGGTTCATAAACCTGTTGATATATTGACATAGGTCAATAACCTTAAATTTACATATTAATATACACAAACACTGGTGACCAGGTGTGGGACAGGACAAATCTTCCAGCATGCTCTACTCAAGGATTATGCAGCCTAGTGTACATGTAGTGTAGTTGTGATGATAACGTAGTCCAGGTGTGCGAATAGTCATTCTGAACTTGCAAGTTGTAAGATTGCTTTTATTATTATCTTCGTATAGTCCAGTAACAA
Source organism: Apostichopus japonicus (assembly GCF_037975245.1). Taxonomy (NCBI): domain Eukaryota; kingdom Metazoa; phylum Echinodermata; class Holothuroidea; order Aspidochirotida; family Stichopodidae; genus Apostichopus; species Apostichopus japonicus. The sequence goes on along the minus strand of NC_092583.1, from coordinate 13,201,122 downwards.
GAACTTGAATATTAACTGGATTTAATATCGATTAAGGAAGATGAGGCCTGTCGTAGGGCATTTTTATCTACTTGTTCTTGCATTCCTAAAATTTGAATACAACGAGGTTCAGGCAACAGGTAAGTCGACTAAAGATACCGATGAAAGTTTATTCTGCAACTTAACTATTTGCGAGGCGTAGGACATACCAGTACCGCAAGTTGTCCCATGATGTATAAGTTGGGTTAATTTACGATAGGCCTAGCTGCTTTGGTGAGCTTCGCGACTCTCATAGTTAGCCAATTGATTTCCATTCAGGCCTATATTTTACTGTTTTCATGTGAAACTCGGGATCTATATTACCTATTAGTGATTTTTTTTTTGTAATCTAAAGTTGGACGTAAAATTCACAATTCGGTAGTACAGGTATGGGCCTAGGCTAAGCTGCGAATTAGATATGTAAATACCAAGAAAAGTTTAGCCAAATTTAGGACAAAAGTAGTTTGGTCGGTTGTATCATAGGGTTAGCATTAGTCTACAGCTAAGTTAGTCCTACATTGTTCTTCAAGGGTACTAACAAAGTTTGGAAAGTTCCTACTTTATGGTGAAAAAACATGGTAAACAATATTTACCATTGTAGACTGATGTACAGTAGGCCTAGCTTGCACTTATCCCTACCAGCATCCATACAGATCCTTGGTTACTTTGGCCTATTTACTGATAAACCTCGTAAAAAAAGTTGGTGTTGATATCGTGTAGCATAATCAGTCATTGCTATTAGGTCTATGGCCTTTAAAGTCCATGATTGGTAATGATTACAAGATGTGCTAAAAATAGGCAATTATTTTGAATTCCCATTTTGCACATGTATGTGTACATGTGAAGATGGTTCAATTTGGAACCTTTCTCAGTTAAACTCTCCTATGGGTAATTAAAGGCATGATTTGATGGCATCTTTGCAAGCCTGTGTTTGAAGTCAAATTGCCATATTCTTTTGAGCTTTGTTTTCTGTGGAATTATGTTTGATGCAAGTACAACATGACAATGCATCATAGTAATTCTTGGTGAAGACTAGGGTATCAACCCGCAACCCCACAACCAGTAGATTCCAGGAATAAGATTGTCTTGACTCACTCAAATTTGTTGCTCTGAAGTGTTGTTGAGCATATTCCTCTGTGGACTTGGAATTCCTAGTTTTTTGGAAGTGGAAATGGGAATTCCAAATAATATTGTTCACTAGGGCTGTGCACTACACTGATGATAAATGGGAGACTTTCAGCCCTTCACCTCCCCTCAGTATTTTTTCTTTTAGGCTTGCATGTGTGTCACAGTTTAGACCTACCCGGATGGGTACAGCCTGTTTGTTGACATTTGCTTTAGTTTTCCTCTGCTACAGTACCAACTATACCATATGTAGAGTATTGTATGTAAGACAAACTTACAAAGGTTAAAATCACATTAACATTGTTTGAATTAGTTTCTTAACCAAGCATTGTGAAGTAGTCAACCTTTGGCTTCTACAGTAGGTCAATTCTTTTCAAAGAAAAACAGGATGTCATGTTTCATGTGACTATCATTGGTTTCGTTTCTTTCCCTTTCCATAACTGTATTTTTAGAATTTCCTTAGATTGGATTTTAGTAAGAACTGAAGAGTAGAAGCCTCTGAAAGTCTCTGACCCCTGGGGGTTGGGAAAGGTTGGGGGGGAGGTGAAGTAGGGCGACCGGAGGAATATTAGTTAAAGAATATTGTAGTCTCATTTTCATAATGAAGACATGATTTAAGTCAACAGGGGACCCATTGATAAACTTGTCCTCAAGGCTCTTCCTAGCTCTTGATTACACTGCTTTAGAGAAATTAAATTTCTGCACTAACACTTCCGAGTTATGCAAGACGCTAAGCTTGACTATGAACACTTGTCTTTTCATGTCAAAGTAACGAAGATGAAAGTAGAAGAGAAAATATTGAGAATATGCGATTTGAGATTTAATTGAATACTGATGTGGTCAACTTTGAAAAAAAGAAAAAAAAAAAATCTTAAATGTTTAAAACTTTAAGTGACTTTTACACAGTTGAACTAATTTAGTCAAGTCCAGTATATGCTCACTGTTCCCATGTCCCACATGGTTTTGTCGCATATATACAGTACTGTACTGTATCTTTAATGTTTAGGATGTTAAAATAAATTAGTTTGATGTAGTTCTATAATGCATAGAGTTTTTTGCTTCAGTATTCTCTCTTTCTCTCCCGCGCCTTGAGCACCCTTCCGGATGAATATGCGCATATTATAAACATAGGCGTAGGAGGCGGGGGGGGGGCTTGGGGGGCTGGAGCCCCCCCAAAAAATTTCGTGAAAATTCGGGCAATATGATGTGAATTTTTCGTGCACCTACTGAAAGAAAAATAATTTGCAATGTGATTTTCAATGGTTAAACTGATATTATTATTATCATTATTATATTGACTTCCCCAATAATTATAACCAATATGGAAGGGTATTAACACGGAAAATGATTGTATGTTATTGGCATGAGATGTAATAGATGGCAAGTCGTTACAGCCCCCCCCCCCAAATCAAATTGGGCTCCTCCTACGCCTATGGTTATAAATCACCATTAATATTATAATTTAATTTGACTAGAGCTGTTATCATATGGAATCAGGACCGAATCTTCCTACTTAAAAAGTTTCACGCACCACAGAGATCTTCAGTCACGCCAGAAGATCGCAAGACTCGGCCCTGATACCATATTACATATATTAATATGCAGATAGTAAAATACGATAATATTACGAATCCGTTGCAACTCTGAGTTTCACGCACGGTGGGATAACGGCGATCATCAAGCAACTGACACGTAACATATTGTACTACATGGTTCAATACACCACAAGAACTATCCCATCCTTGTGGTGCAGTTGGCTGGTTCTCCTTTGTGCTTGCTACCTTGGCGACACAAAAAGATGAGTTCAGTTCATTGATTCAATATGATATCGCTTAAACATAATTATTGATAGTTCTTCCTCCATGCACAGGTACGTCACGGAGTACCGATTGACGCGTATATTTGTATCTGATTGCTTTATGATGTCCCACCTGATTGAGTAATTATCCAAATTTGTGGCTTTCAGTCCTCAAATGTACTTAGAGGGTTCGGTTTCATATCTGTAGCATTCATGTCTACATGAATTTGTGTCATTATTGAATCTCCTTCTGAATTGTCCAATGACCAGTCCTATGTAGGACACAGTGTTTGTATTGGATGTGATGGGGGCTTTATAGATGATGCTAATGAGGAAAAATCAGACCAGAAACTGCAAGAAAAGAAAACATGCAACTGCATGCAACCCAACAGTTGCCCACTGCATAGGAACTGTCTAGTCAATGACAATTGACAAATCTATTTCATTAATTAAGATAGTAAAATTGCTACCTAATAGTCTTAATGAAGTGCATGGTACTCTAGTACCCATCATGCTAGAGAACAATCTGAAACTTTATACTGCACACATATGTTGTACATGTCATATACACTGCTGTACTATATATAAACACACATGCTGGCATTTGAAAGTGTAACTTGCCTGTTAACTTGCCTTTTAACTCTCTTTCCACTAAATACCATATATGGGCCTCTCTGTGTGTGCCTTAACTACTGTAGGCTAGCCTATACTTTAAGGTTTCACAGGTCATTTACCTGTACTCTGGTACTTGCACATTGTATACAAATATCTTTGTATGTCTGTTGAAAATTTCCTGTTTTGCTCACATATAATGTACCGATTCACTCAATATTTACATGTATGAAGTGTACATAGATTCAGAGATGTAATAAAGTACTTTACTCTGAAACGGAAATCCGTTATACAGGTACACATGTCTGGGAGATGAACTAATCCTCAACTGAATAAAATGCTAGGAAATCATTAAAGAAATTATGTTTAAAGACCGTTGTAGGATTTCAAAGAGTCCGAAGGATGAAGTTTTCCGACTATTTTTCTATTTTTTTAACTTTTGATAATGAACTGAACGTAATACAGGAAACAATCAAAGATAAGGTCCTCTCCCAGTAGACATTAAAGGGAAAGTGCATACATTTGTAATAGGCAGGACAGTGATAAATAATTACCACACTGTAGCAGATATTATGTATGCAGGGACAAGTGATAAATTGTAATTACTTTATCAGAAAGAGAGTGAAGAACTCTTGATGGCTTTAAGGCTACTAATGAATCCAGTGAACACTTTGTAGAAATGTTTTTGTGTTAAAATCACAACAGCTTGATTTACTATACAGCAGGGATTACTAAATATCCGGTATGCTGTACAGAATGGGCAAATTACAAGTGTAAAAAAGTATGTTAGCAGATTTTTGTGCACAGGAGGAACACATACATATTTTATAGGCGACATAGTTCAGATGTTTTGAAACTGCTCACACGACATTCGAGCTATAAGTTATGAACTCCCTATTACAGTCTTCTAGACTAATTTGAAAAAGAATGACCATTAAACTAAAATTCTGGATGATTTGGCCATGGGGGGAGGGTTAAGGGGGTTGGGATGGGGGGATACAGTATACTATGTTTATGTACATAGTGATGTGCGGCTCCATATATACTGCATGTTTCAGCCATGACCACTGAATCACCACTTTATGTTTTTGTCTTATAAATGTAAATATATATCCTGTATATAATACTGTACCAATAATATCCCAGTATCCTATATGGCACCTGGTAACCGTCCACACATGTCACGGTCCACAGAATACCAATTAATGGCTTGCGGGTAATTTATTATGATTCCTAGTGTTACAAGATAGATGGTGTAGTGTACAAATATGCTACACCTGGTCTTAAAACCTATCTATGTAAATACAATACCGCTGAAGACTGAATGTTACAACCTTTATATTCCTTGATTTGTACCTGTAGACCTTTTTATCCAGGTAGAATGTGAACAATGTAACAGCATGTAGATCCTACATAAACTATAGTACTGTCTGCACAGTGTGGACTACTGTACACTAGAGTAGTTACCTGAAAGTATGACAGTGCTGACTTGAGAAAATTGTCTAAACTTTTCTGAAGAAATATTTCTGAGGAAATCTTTAATCTACCTTCATTCTGGTAATTAATGAAAATTTTCTTATCGTGATTTTTGTTCCACACGTATGACGAGGGTTAATTTTCCAGAGTTATCCAATCTATGTGAATGGGAAGCCAGGTGAGGGCAGTGATGCAATATATTTCCGGTTTTCATCAGCTTTAATTTTCGTAAAAGTTAATGAACCGAATACGCGACCTGTTATGTTTGAACAGCGCAAGTGACTCAATATCGCATGGATGAAGAAGAAAATAAGGGATGGGGAGGAGAAGAATGAAAGCAAAGTGTCAAGTTTAGTGAATCTTACATGACGATTTTGATTGATAATCTTGCTATATCTGTTAATCATTGCATTCTTGGATTCAAGTGGGTCTCTATTAAAGGCAAAGCTCCGATCGCATTCTGACTATGGTCTTGCTTCTGTGCTCTGGATATATGGGAAAAGATCTGGAATACAAATTTTCCAATGTTTACTTTATTTGTAGTTCAAAGTCATTGTAATTATTGTCATGGATACATAGTACATTTTCTTGGTAAATTACTAGTTTGAAAAAATTGTGACTAGAAAAACATTGCTTGGAAGTTGTATTCAAAGCATTTTGCTTCACTGAAGTATTTAAATCTCTAATTGAATACACCTTCATGTCTGCGCATAATTACGAGAGTCACAACCATTCCGAAAGGTTCTTATGTCAAAGTTTATCGATTTTTAAGTTGCGGCAAAATTTGGGGCCAATGCCGGTGATCTTTTAAGGGGTTCTGTATTTATTATTCCCATGAAAGGAAAAAGGAAAATTACAATTACAGCAATTGCCCAGCCCAGGTTCCATTGTTAAGGTCATTGTTTAAGTCATTGTTAAAGTCATTGTCAATTACCAGCACTTGGGGATCGAGGGAAGCATTGCACTATTCTAGCGACGGGGTGTTTGCAACAGATAATTATGAAGCCAGAATCTGAGCACTTATATAAATGTTAAATCAGTGCTAACATCCTATCAATCATAGATATAATTTCAAGTTTATTAAATGATGGTTGCATTTGAAGCATTAAAACAGACATTGATCTATTGTTCACATTGTGTGTAGCATCTTCAGGTTTGTGGAATTGATTAAATTTTCTCATAAAATACTGAAACTATTATTCTTCAGTCTAAACGTACACGTTGTGAACTGCTATACAGGGCGTTAACTTTGCAGCATTTACCAGGTAGGCACTTAAACCACTATTTAGTGGTTTCTATTGTTTCTTAATCAATTGTTTGTTTCTACTTTCTATTGTTTCTATAGTTACAATTGTGCATAGAAACCCATTGTTTTAACTACCTTTAAGTTAAAACAATGAGTCGTCTGTTGTACCTTTATTGCAATATTCTCAAGTTTTGCTGTGTAGTCAATCCGAAATCAATTTAAGCCATGTTTTGGCAGACTGCCAATTACACACATTATTTTTTCATTCCAGGCTGAGGGATGAAAACACAGTGCTAGTTGTACCCAGGATCTACCACAGTGTATGTGGGCAACCAATCTGCTCATTTTTTCTCCCCTTGATCTGGTTCGATTACCCCCTTCCTATCCCCCTCTGACTCCTCTTCCACCCCACCGGTGTCTTTACAAATTTGGGTATCAGTTCTTCTAAACTATTATCCAAAAGCCATCAGGAATCTCAACGAGGAGAACAGGCCTGCTTTCAAATATATTCCATTACATTAATAATGAACTGAAATTTATTTGAAAAGCAGGCCTGTTAATTATAAATATAAAGCAACTGCTATTTACACCCCCCCTAGACACTAGTAAAGTATCAGCTTCCCCCTTTCTAAACACTAGTATTAGTACAGTATCAGCTACAGTAACATATTTGTCAGCCGGCCTCCTCCACCCCCCCCCCCCCCCCCAGATCAGTCTGGGAATCAAACCTAGTGAAGTTTATGTGGCTGGTTTAGAGAACAGCTGGTACCTGTTTGCAATACTGTACATGTATGTATATGATTGGAGTTCAAGGATACAGTGAGGGTCAAGAATGACTTGTATTACCATCATTGCCTAATTAGGTTGGATTGAACATGGTAACTTTCCAAATGTGTATTGTTTAAATTACTGGATGTAGTGTATAGATTCATATAGTACTGTATGAATCTCCTTGTGAGAGTTTTGATGACTAAAACTGTGTAGCTTTTGCTATACAGTACAGTATTTGCCATTATCTAGATACTACTATCTAAATACTGTACAAACAATAAGTTTATAAATTCCATAGGTATATACTGTAGTAATAAGGCCTATCTGTAATTTTGTACTGTGGTGACTTGTTACAGTTATGCTCTTATTCAATTGTGATTGTAATATTTGAATTTGCATAAATTTATCACTTACTTCAATTAATTTACTTGATTAATTTACCATAAATTATATTACTACAGTGAGTTTTAATTTGAACCATCAGCAAAAATAACTGGTTTGAGTACAGGCCATTGTCTTGAATCTTTTCCTCTATTTTGGCATGGATGAGATAATTTTCATAACAAAAGCATGATTGCTATAAAACTTACCATTCTTACCAGGTATAAATATAGACTGTATCACTGTAGAGTGTGGGATTTTGGGGACATCTTATTATTAGAACAGTGCATGGATCATTTTGGATTTGGGTAAACCATGTTATACTCACCATTTCCATATTAAAAGAGTAAAGTTTGCTTCAATCCTTCACACTCTTGTCATACAGTACTGTATAGCTATAGATTGCAGCCTACATTCACTTTTTCAGTCTGTTTACTCTGTTTCTACTCCATAGTGATAACATTTATACAAAGTATTGCAGCACAATGAGTGTGCATGGGTACCACATCATTGACTGTGTGAATTCCTGTGCGTACAAAGTGTGCATGAGGTGAACATATGGCAATGGGCCTGAACCAATCGCTCCCATCAATGGAATTTGGCATTGTATACAGAAATAATACAAACTGCTCCTAACATGGGTGGGTGGGTGTACAGCAAGTTAACAGCCTACAAAACTTGTATACTGGAATATATAACTGAATATACACATACAGTATGAGTATTTATTATACACACCTGTATGTGAATGCCCTGCACACCACATGGTTATTGCTCGATTCTCTAAGTTTGCCTTATATTGTGGGTAGTATTCAAAGCCATATATACATACAGTACTGTAGTGCTCCCTTTGGTTTCTGGGATATGAAATCTGTTAGCATTATAAATATGTTAACAATATGACACATACTGTATGGTTCAATTTAAATTAGTCCATGGCCATCATCGCAATCTAAAACTTGCTCAAAATAATTTATTAATTTGTGACAGAAAAATTTTGCAGTGCTTTTTATTTTGATTTGTGTGCACAACACAGTGGATGGATACATGTTGGCTGGTCGAGTGCAAAGTCTTCATTTACAAAACTTTTTAATAAATAGTCACTTTTTGTTTAATATTGAAGTCAGGTTTATTCCGTAGAAATTGCCAGGGAATTTTGTTGGCACAGACTCCTGGCATGCCTTTTAACTCCTTTGTACACAATGAAAGGCTATAATTATTAGCACACTTTTGATAGTTTGTTTCCATTGTTGGTCAGGAACGGGAAGTTTGGAGTTTGCATTCCTCGCATTGTGGATGATTATTGTGAACGAGGGCTGAACCTCTCCTGTACTGTGCCCCTCTGACACCCACTATATTAGACACTTAATCTACAAAATGCTTTATTGCCGACATTACAAGCTCAGTATACAATCTGCTGGAATTAATGCAGTACAGCTTAGTACGTGCACTATGGTGGTACACTATATATATAGGGCTGTACTAATATTGCTGAGCAAGAATTTGTGTGATGGCACTGTACCTTGTTATGCCAATTGGTACAGCCAATTGGAACAGCGCCACATTCATTAATTCAGGACCCCCCTAGGTGATCTATGTGTCAGTGGTTGCAAAGGAAGTACATGGCATAAAGTTTGGAGCCACATATCACAACCTAGTAGTCCAAGGGGATTTAGCTTGAACACTGTATCATTGGGGTTGGTGGTTTCCAGGATTGAAAGTTTGTTTTGCTCATGGTATTAAGGTCATGTGACAAATTTGTAAATGGTGTGTTTATGACATTGATATTTCAGTAACCCTGTAGCATGTAGTGGGAATTGTATGTCAGATCTCATGGGACTGATACCAAGGTCATTTAGAATTTGAATGAGAAAAGTCAATGTTTCCCTTGGGATGTGAAGGCAAATAATGATTTACTTGTGGATTTTGATGAGGGGGGGGGGGGGAGGGGCGGCAAAGAACCCAGGCAAAAGAAGCAGGGGAGGGGTGAAGAAATAGGCAATGGGAAAGTGGGAGTGAAATTTGGGGGTGGAAAATTGTGGGTGAGATATTTGGGTTTGGGGTTGGATATGAGAAAAAATGATTGTAGTGATGCATGTGTTTTGGAAGAGGTTGGGACGTTTGGTGATTGTACAGTGTTAAGGTGTTTTAATCTTCACCAATCCTTACAGTAACTTAAATGGATCTACTTTGTTAACCGTTAATCACCGAAACTGGTTCAGTAATAGTTTGGCTGCACTCTCTGCTTTATGTGTGCTTTTTTAGTTAAATTTTCATTGTTAAACATTTCCATAACGTTGTTGTACTTCAGTTTGAATACAGTAGTCAGCTTATATTTTTCGAAGTACTTGTCAAAAGTTATGTTGCCCTCTTATAAATTGCTTAATTTTTACCATTCATGAGATTATTAACACTTATATGAAAATATGTCGGAGTGACAACTGATGTGAACAGAATGAAATTGGCAAAAAATAATAATTTCTTGCCTTAATTGCTCATTAACTGTCATTTTGGGGAAAATTAGTTTGATCCATTTTGACTATTAAATACTGTGTAGGTTAGTCACTACACTGGGTACTGTACAGTAGGATAATATAATATATACAGTATATCTTCATGACAAGTCTGTAACACTGTTAATTTCTTAGCATAACATATATTTTGCTGAGTCAACATTTCATATCCTTGTGAAAATCATTGCCAAGAACAAACACCCATCAAATAAATAAATGAAGTACGTATTGTTCTAGGTTAGCCAGTATAAAGGTCGTTTATTAATATGTATATACTGTATATTTTAATACAGACAGCTCAGTGTTTAATGCAAGCCTATAAATCCGAGCACCTTGATTCACTTACCTACAGTATATTATAAATGTACAAACTAATATGTAGACCATATGTATGTATTTTAGATCCTCCTGCAAGCAGGAACTCGCGAAGAAGCCATCATTCGCTTATCAAAGTCGCAAGCTGACCGAAGTCAGTCTCTTATATTCATATTTAACATCCATGATCATGAATTGTCGATTGTCAACAACTCTGTAACTGGACGACATACATTAATCTTGGAGTGACTCGAACTCGGGACCTTATGGTTGAAAGGCACCCGCGTTAACCACTGAGCTAACACTCCACACTAAACACATGTATGAATTTGCCATATGGTATGGATTTGATCTACCCGCAAGCAAAGCGCAGGTAGGACTTTGTCTTCTTTCATTCAGAGTTTTTGTTTAACTCTCTGTTATCTCCAGACAGCCGAGGTTTAAAACTTTATGACTTGAATTGATGAATAGTACCTTACAGTATATTATAAGGTCGTGTGATGACTATCAAGTAATAACTTTGCATGTAACACTGTCAAAATGCTGGGCTATGATTGCAAAATCAGGGGTGCATACAGTATATAAATATGTTTGATTCATTCTAGGATCTTTATAAAATTGTCCTCATTCCAAGAGCCTTTTCCTCTCTCTCAAACAGTGGCGTAGCCAGGATTTTTCGATGGGGGGGCGCTGGGGGGCTTGACCATTTCCTGGGGGGGGCGTCTTGTTACTATCGAAGCGGAGCGCCACCATGAGTTGGCGCGCAGCGTACCGAAATTTTTAGCTAAAAAGGCCTCCTAGGTCGTCAGAAATGGCACTTCCCAAGCCTTGTAAGCAAGGGCGTCAATCCGATTTGAAACGTGGGGGGGGGGGGGGACGTAATCGATTCGAGTATTCTGGCCGCAAGTACTATCTAAGCGGAGCGCCACCATTGGTTGGCGCGCAGCGTACCAAGAAAATTTCAGATTTCAATATCTGCCAGATCGCTGGAGATGGCACTTGCCAGGCTGGATAGCAGCCATCTAGTTGCGTGATTTCGGGAGAAAATAACAAATTGGTCACTCAGGAAATCTGCAATAATGTTCATGCTGCCTTAATTTTTGGTGGATTATTTCTGTTATTAGTGATTCCAATTGACATCAACATTAGAACCCAGTGCAAGTTGACAAATGATGTGGCAAACTGGAAACCCCAGCCCCATTTTGCCCTATGTTTCAGGATAGAATACCCCTCATTTGTTCAAACCCATGGCAACTAACAATCTGTGAATACATTTACTTCGAAATGGGCACATTATATTGCACCAAGTCAGTCAAGGAATGACCCCAGGGCCTCAGATATAGGCCTATAGGAACGATGCCACAAAATATCCCGGACATACTATAGGCGAAGGAAGCTATCCGCCGCGACTGCATGTGAGTTACTCGACTTGCCGTCCTGGGAGTCATACCACAAAAATGTGAGTTTGACACCGGCATTGACATTTTTCGACAAAACTGCAAATTGCACGTGGAAAAGAAGAAAAGATTGTCTGGGCTTTCAGCCAAGTAACAGACTGAATGACCGAACTATATGTCAAACTGACATGATCAAAGATTGCGTCTGAAACATTATTAGGGTGATAGACTGATCCTCAGCGATAGTATTGTCTCCTTTCTTGAAAATTTGGTTTTTTAGCGGTTTTAAGAGCATCAGGGTACGTCCAAGAAGTGAAACCCGGCCTTTGCGCTATTTCACGTCCGGTTTTTCAGCAACTATAGCCTACTGCCGGTCCGCGGTCGAAGGGTCGTTCATGAGTGGTCAGCATGGAGATTCGAAACCATTCAGACCAATGATATATTTTTCGCACATGTAATTTTTTTCGACACCCAAAATCCCAGTGGGGGGGCAACTGGGGGAGCGACAAGCTTTCACGGGGGGCTGTCTCCCCCACGCCCCCCCTTGGCGACACCACTGCTCTCAAATAAATACACACCAGATACTAAACTATACCTTTGTGAAGACATGTACTGTCTATCCAGTATGGAGACATCAACATTATTCTATGAGCGGTTAATTCCTATAAACAGGTACTGTAGTTCATAATGGCTGTTCAATTAATTATAAATTATTCTAAACAATAATTAATTTATAAATTCTTGTACTAAACATTTCATCACTCAAATGTCTTTCAGAAGTGCTGCATATTAAATATGCATTCATCGAATTCATGCAAATGCATGGTGAATCAGAAATTTTCAAACCTTTCCAACCGATAAAACATACTCTTATTTTTTTTGCATTATCTGAAATGAAATTCATAATTATTCAAGTCAATTAACAAACTCCTTTCTGATTCAGTTGAAGAAAATGCCTTTATAAAACAAATTTATGCCTTTATAAAACATTAAAATATTTAATCTATATGAGAAGTTGTATTTATCTTAAATCTGTTTTATTCTAAGAAATTCCTACATGTACGAAATGTGCATAGGGTTCGTTCTGTATGATACAGTAACAATCAGATAATAGCATGTATGTGCACAGCCTACCTGAAAATTTCAACACCACAGAATAAAATCAAGCTATGATGTAAACTTGTCTAATCTGCTCTACTGTAGTTTAAGGACAGGCCTATGTGTTCTTATGCATATCTATAGTGCACTTAGTATTTATTTGCAACATACTGAATGATTTATTAGCCTTCAGGAACTGTTTGGGGAAAGGTCACAGATTGGGGTCAAAGTTAATCCCTGTTTGAATGGGGTAAGGATTTACTCCAGGCTGTCAAGGTCAGAATGAGGTTCCATGCTGCCTCACATTTCTTTGTAACTTTAAACTATGCACAGTGCTTACATACAGACCCTTGCATTTCTACCCATTGCCCTACATGGAGGATTCAGATTTCATTGCACTCTCCTCCTGCATTTTCCAGGAAAGACGACATAGCCAAGATTCCCCCTCCCCCCCCCAGTCTGTCATTTTAATTTATTTTGTTGTAGTATTCCTCTTGTGTCAGATACAATATTCCTGGATAATTCTTGTAGCAACCATTTACTTATTTACAAATAATGTGGAAACATGCACAGAGTAAAGGACTCTAAGTTGACGGGTTTCCTCTTCTCCTTGTGTGAGATAAATTATATTAATATTGCGCATTATATTTTATTTACAGTCAGTGAAATGTTTTTCCAAAATTAGATTCGAAACTAACTAGAAACTATTTCAAATGAACATGTTAGAAAGTCTTTCGGGATCGGTACCTACAGTAACACTGTATCCGATGGCATGGATTGATCCACACTGTAACACCAAACCACCAGACAGGAAGACTGGACCCTCTCTTAATAATGTTAGTTGTATTGAAGTTCCAACTGTCTCTGTGGCCATCTTAAACTAGTTACTATACAATAAATTAAATAATTAATTATTTAATTAGTTCTGGATACTTGAATGTTGACTATGTCTGTTTTGTCTATGTTGACAGAATTTGCTACATTAAAAGACAACGTACTGTAGATATGTTAATTATATGTTAATATATATGTTAATTAGTATTTACCTCGATTAAGTTGCTTTCAAAACTGGACTTGTGTCGTTTTATGTTAATACTGTACAACATGTTTAAATAGCTCTCAGCAGCTTCCCCATTTGAGATTCAATTTAAATTAATTTGAATTAGTGTAATATATAAATTTTCTGTGCAAAACTCTTGTGAAACTTTTTTCTCATTGTCAGAAAGTTACTTGTAATTTAGCTGGGTAATGGGTCTCGCCAGTTACAGGGTACAAGAATGACTTCAGCCCTGAATTTTTTGTATGCAAAGTAGGCCAGGGAGAAATTTATCTGAGATTGAAAAGCCAACAGCTGTATATGCCAAAATTGTGAAATTGGTTTTTATAGAAGAGCAAAGATGTATATAAGTAGTTTTATTGTTCTCAGATATGTCCACATGATTCCTAATTTCATACTTCCATCTACAACATCTACTCAGATTGTGTCCCCAAAATATAATAACTGCAGTAAAATTCCTCAGCAATTTGCAATCTATTTGGTCGTAAATAATATTTAACTTTAGCTTCATCCCTCTCCTCAAAATTCTGTCTTGGCAAAAGAAATGTTTGTACCTTAAATTTTGCCGTACTGGTCCGGGGCGGTTGTGGAAAGAGACCGGAGGGCATGGTCTAATTGGAAGTATGTAAATTTTAATGGTACAACCAGACATTGCCCTCTGGCAATCCAAAGTACTTACATATGTTGTCAAGCTAGCTAGCTGTAAAGGTATTCTCGACAGCATTCAAGAAACAGATGCCACACTGAGGACTGCTTCCGCTTTTGGGCATTGTCACTTTTTTTTGTGTTTGTGTGTGTCTGTGTGAAACTGTAGGAACAATCTCAATAATGCAGATGACGCCGTTAAAAGGATGTTAAAAATCTTTCTTGAGTCTGTAGGGGATGATGGATGACGATTTCTACCAATTATTGTAGGAAGTCTGATGGCTTAATTGTTTTATTATTTTTAATTAAATTTAGTATTTGTCATTGAATTTTCTGACTTCTAACCACTTTTTCATGAGAAAAAAAAAGCTGTGACTTTCATGTTCAAGCAAAATCAAGGTAAATTCTGTTGCTGTTGTCAAAACTGTCTAAGGTTTTTTTAAATGAAAATATAAGAAAGAAGAGCTTTAATGTTAAATTTTTGGGAGATTTTAATTAGATTAAAATTTCCATGCTTTCATAACTTGCTAGCTACGAGGTGTGAAATGGTTGTAGATGGATGGGTATGGATCTGGTACAGACAGGTATAGTGTGTAATACACACCACCTAGTCAGAGCATGGAGCTGCTCTTCGGATACTGCCGTGGCTTGCAGATCGGAATAAATGCATAATTTACAACCCAATGCAAAATGCTGCGCTTTTGAAAGAAAAAGAAGAAAGATGTAATGAAGTAAAAAGCAGCTGCAACTTTCGTCCACAGGGTTGAACAGTAACTGTACAGACAGAGGGAAAGGTTTGAAGTTATGTAAACAGTTAAAGGATTCTACTCGTTTCTGTGAAAGAGAAAAGTTTGTGTTCTAGTAATTTACTGTATATCCCTTATGTACCTGTCTTCAATTTAAATGTCCTTTCCCATCTACCAAAACTACCTAAATTACATCACAGCAAACTTCAGAAGGAGCTTTTTTTTCTGGTTGCAAATGTGGTTGTCCTAAAGAAAGGTAGCAAAATGAAATTTATGACAAATATGTACACTGTAGGAGAGATAGTGGGTAGGTTGGGTGAATAATAGTTCACCAGCTTTGGGGCAATAATATAATAACATGTATGTCATAAAGAAAAATCCATGTTTACTTCAAAAGGAAATAATATTAGACAAAAGTAGAGAAATAAGATATGACTCATTGACAAATAAGGAGTACTATTGTAGAAAATAGATTGGAATTTGCGGTCCCCCTGGGTCCTTCGTCAGCAATTTTTGCCAAGTATTGCTTGCCAAGTATTCTTGCCAAGTATTGCTGATGAATTTCCAGGGGGACAGAAAATTCCAATATATTTTCTAAAACAGTACTCTTATTTGTCAAAATATGAGTCATATCTTATTTCTCTACTTTTGTCTAAATAATAATATATATAAATATATATATATATAAATATATATATATATATATATTATATAAAAATACAGTGGTGTGGTTTTTCTCCCATTGTCTTTCTTCAGCATCAGTCACAGCTTACAGTGCATACAGTACAGTATGATATTTCGATGTACCTATATTCACATGTATAATGTAATCGGTACCTCCTTTGCAGCCAGCATGCATTGTTATATCACGATCATGTCTGGCGAGGTTTCAGGAATGTCAATAAGCTGAGAGGACTTGTAGCCAATAATAGCTGGTAGAAGGGCCTGAGATAAGATGTGAATCATGTGCCAGCATGAACAATTAATGTAAGACCTCTAACCCCCCCCCCCAGTCCATTGAGTGTGTGTGGGAGGGGATGGGCAGTAGACATCTTCCCTTCATGGTTCTTCAGTAAACTGACACGGTTTCAGTACTCTGTGTAAAGTCAACCGCACGGTTCTCTTTCTACTGTAGGTACAGTATATCCATGTGTGCAGGGGTCTATTGATTAAATTTCTGCAAAGGACAGAGAAAAATACTGATAGATGGAAAGGGCCAAAAAGAATCATCATCTCATGGTACTTTGATTGGGCTATGTGCAAGGTGGGATCGCTATGGTGCTCAAACATAAGGCCTTCAGGGGTTTGCATATCCAACGAGTGCAAAATTGAGGGGATGGTTTTGTTTCGCGGGCCTTGTTAGAATAGTTTGCTGGCCAAATGTGGCCTGCGGAACACCAACTGAGAAGCCCTGTCCTGGTGGGTCTTATTATGTGTGTAGCCTAAGCTTGTCTATTACCATTCTTATTGTTTGTTGTCTTCTATTGTTTTGTATCATATCAATATTCATATTTACATCACTCCTCACTCACCTGTCTCCTATACTGTAAGAACTGGTATCATTCTTGCATTGTGCCCCCAATGACCCCCTCTAAGCCCATTTTACTCCCCCTTCTAAATCTACCATTCAGAAGTATATGCATTCATGTTTACAACTGGATATTCGACCTTTGTTTTCACGCCTGGTTTTGCGTTCTTGGTTGACTCTTTTGAAGTCTGGAAGAAACTTACTTCAAGTAGTTAAAAATGCCTTCTAAAGTGAAAATCTTCTAAAGTGACAGATAAGTATCGTCATTGGTAAATACCTGAACCAGCAAGTTATGGGGTTTCAATGACTTAAAGAAGCATTTTGTGTTTGGTTTTGGCAATTTTCCCATGCCTACTGTGTATTTAATGCTTACTAATTAAAACAGTCTGCTCCTGGTGTATAAGTGCATTCATGGAATGGCACCCGCCTATTTGTCAGACGATCTGTCCTTCCAGGTCAATACTCGTAATACCTTGCGTTCTAGCAATACACTCACTCTCACTGTTCCCAGAACTAAACTGAAAACCTAGGGCGACCGTGCCTTTCCATCAGCCGGGCCTAAGCTCTGGAATGGTCTGCCCATATCTGTGCGGAGTTCTCCCACTCTCAGTCAGTTCAAGTCTTGTTTGAAGACTCATTTTTTCAAGTTGGCGTTCTATTAGGGTTGTACAGAGCTACTGAATACTCCGTAGATTTTAGCGCTTTATAAGTTCATTTATTATTATTATTAAATGAAGTCTCAAGAGTTGCTGGTATATGAAAGAATTTGATTCAATCCTGAACATTTTGTCATCACGGATGCAAAACACAGATGAAAGCAACATGGAAATTTCAATATGTTGAGCTTTAACTCCATTATTATAAAATGAAACTTGGCCTACTAAGCTAAAAGCCCATAGATGTCAGATTTTACTATAAAATAGTATAATTTTTTCAACAAATACAGGAGGAAATGTAACACACACATATATATAGTCCTACTGAAAGCACCAAAGCAACACAGATGTTACACCTGTTAACAAATTTTAACAACTTAGATTGACCTCCGGCTTTTATTTTATCATCTAATAGAGAAAAATAAATTTGACAAGTAGGTGTGATATGATATTTCTGTGGTAATTTCTGTTTAGGAATTTTTAACTGTTCAGTGGTTATCTTCCGTTGTAGTATATATGCTGTTAAGTATGGTAGCATGGATAGATAACACCAAACCGTGTTCTCTACATGATCTGTGAACCTATCAGTCATCTAGTATCACCTATTAACAGGCTCCAAGTTTCAGACGGTACTTTCCTTAAAGTTTCGCCTCCCAAGTTTTATGTTTTAAACCAGTGATGGGTGTAATGAGTGTAAAGTATAATGTCTCAATGAGACAAAATGCATTGTGGTCAAGTGGTTAAGGCAGTGGACTTGTGATCTAAGGATTACAGGTTCAAGCCCTGGCCAGATCATTGCATTGTGTCCTTGGGCAAGGCACTTTATCTCCATTGCCTCTCTTTACCCAGGTGTATAAATGGGGACTTGCTAGGTAACTTGTAAATATAGTTGCACTGGTTTGTGGCTGCACCCTATGGGAAGTCTCCCAGGGGACACGTGGCTGTGGTGCACTGTGGTGCCCCAGGAGAGATTGTTTGAATTGTGCACACTTTGGTGTGTAGGTGTCACAAGTTACCAATGACCAGGGTTAAGTACAGCACGACGAGACTTTATTGTAAGTTGCGCTATATAAGAACTGTTAATTATTATTATTATTTGAGGATGGGTGACGTGCCCATTGAATAGTTGACTGCCTTTATCTCGTACTGATGACGGTTAAATTATCCTTTAAACTTAACTTGTTTGCTACTGTACTTGGTTCTTGTTTAGAAGCCTCCCAATCCTTCCCTAGCACTCCCTCAATCATTCCTCTTGAACTCTGTTTCCAACAGCTGTTATAATCTTAATCTCGGTAGGTCGCCGCAGCGCATGGTGTGACATTGCAGTGGGAGTAAGATGGGAAGTTGACAATTTAAGAGGATGGATTCAGTAGTCAAGCTACTGTAGCAGTTTGCTATGATAATGATTTTTGGTTTTTGTCTTTTTGTGAGTATTCGAATGAGTTTGATTCTTACTAGCACAAATTCCTGTAAAACCTCAGTCGATAATGTTTAGAATAACTTGTGAGAATGTGTGTTTATGGAGATCCTTCGTAGTTGACAGTTTTGAAGAGAGGCTAAGGCAGAGTCTTTTCTATGTAAGCTGTGAGAAAGGGGGAAAAAAATAAGAAAAGGTGGCATTCCTTATTTTAAAATATTTACCCAGGTTGCAGCATGGTTGCTACAATCTAGGCCAAGTGATGAATTCCATCACATTGCTGCTTTTGGAACAGGAATGACATGTACGTGTGTTGTCAGATTTGGCATGTATGATAATATTGTTCTAAATACCAGGATTTTTATTCAAACATATCTAATATGGCTGGGGTGAAAGACAAAGTCTCATGGAGAGGTGAAGACAGACAGTAGTTCTCATTAATGTCATTCCTGATGTTATACCTTTGCCTAACATACCTGCATTCCTGTCAGTAAAACATGTCAGGTAAGAGATCTCTATGACCCTGGATAAAATTTACCCAAAAAAGAAAATGGTGAACTGACCTATAGGTAACCTTCATGTTTAGAAACATGTGCCCAACAGAACTTTGTAAACTGTACCAGTACTTAGTTACATATGCAGGTACTAGCTCTTTTATGTGTGCATTGTATCCGTGAGTTTAAAGCCTCATTCAATTTAATTTTTCTCATCATGGTACAGGTACTATTGTGAAGTATGTAATCGAGCAATGGTAATGATGTAATATGATGTAATATTTGTTTTGGCTCAAATTTTGACCCTCAGCTTGAGATCAAGGAAATGAAAAGACCAACAAACAAAAACAGTAGAACTGTCAAAGCAAAACTTAGAATAATATGTACGCGCAGTCAAAGGTATTGATATTTTTCGTTCGTAGCCGTACATTAAGCTATGCTGGGTCATGCTTTACGCGATCGTTACATTAATGTCTATTGCAGACTTCACCACTTCGGATTTCTGCTTCTCTCTCAAATAAAGTTTCCGCAGCAGGGCGAGCCGTTTTGAAGAAGACATTTTATAGCAACTACACTGGAGTCATTGAATTTACTTTGTTCCTCTCTTACCTGTCTCCCACTCCACATCTGAACTTTCCCATCTACCTAACTACACATTGGAAGGTTTTAGCACTGCGCCCTCACTCCCCTGGCACCGCCCACTTACACCTTGGGATCGCTTCCCAGGCAGTTGAATCCATTATCCAAGACTGTACTGAGTTTTGGATTAATGCTTAGTTTTGACCCTTTTGTAGACAAACACAGAACACCCAATGTTTTTGTTTGAAATTTTCATTTCGCTTGATCTAGATGCAAATGAGGTAATTTAGGCCCCCCTAAAAAGGTACATGATTTTGTGAAAATAAGAAACTGATCGTAGCGTCGGGTATCACTTAGGTCGTGATTATAATGTATTGCCAAAGATGCTTAAAAGGGAGGGATATAAATAGAAAAGCTGCAGCAGCTCTGCAAAATTGCTACTCAGCTAAGATGAATTGATATCAGACAATCGGGATTACGTCTGCAGTCCCCTCAGCTTTCAGCCTTTGACATATGGTCTCCATACAGCTAACGCACTCTAACTCGAAAGTTCATCTCCACGTCAGCTTCAACGCAACGCAACGCAGCTTCAACTTCAACGCAAAGCAATGTCATCTTCAACGCATTAGTCGCTGGTACTAAAATATGTCAAAAGGAGGATGCTGAAAGGGGCTGCAGCCTCCTGAAGCCAGGCTGCACAGGGCATGTACTCTATTGTGTTCCACATATTCACACAATAGCCACTGCAGGTCAGCAGAGATAATCCCTATTGTTTGATATTGATTCGTACTAAGCTAAGCAGGATTTTGCAGCTGTTGCAGCCTCCCTTTTGACACATTTGCCTAATAGTCATCAAATCAAACTCATTCATGCTAAAAAATTAATATTGATTGAATGTAACAAGAATTTCAATAACGTTTTGAAAACCTTTCATTTCAATCGATGATATGAAATGGATATATCAGTGAGTGTGTCAAACGAAAGTGAAGGCTTTCAAAGGTTGAAAAGTTGAATTTGAAAGTATCGACTAGCACAATTTCTTTTCTTTGTTTGTACTTCATTATACTAATTTTAGTTCTGTGCAAATGAAGAATTGTTCTTGTCAAAGTTTTTGTGCCATTTTTTTCAATTTAATTTGACAAGTTTTTTTTTTCACAATCTGTAAGAACTGAACACACAAACTTTGTGGTACTTTAGGGAATAAAAAATAAAAAACATTTTTTTTGTTTTTTTTTGAGCCAAGAACTCCAAATCAGTTTCTCAGAAATAAATTAAATTTCTGGATCGCTTAAGAAATCGGTATATGAAATTAAAGTCGAAAGGGATAAAAGTACATGGCTATACTGATAAGGTATAAATATTTAATTTGTTATCCAGTGTGCAGCAGTAGGTTAGAATTTCTGGTATTTATGATGGTACAACCTTGCATCTGTCCCTCGTTAAAGCCATCATTAAATACTGTATTATATGGTGTGTAAATATGTGTTTTTCCGTTAATTGTAGTACCAGGATTTAAAGCAGTGTCTAAAATTTTCTTTTGCCTGTTTTTCATGCAATTAATAATTCCCTTCATTCCGCTCTTATCCGTCTCCTATACAGATGCACTTCATCTACCTAGCTCATAATAACTGGTAACACACTTGCACAGCTATTCCCCAATGACCTCCTCTTGAGGTCACTATCCTCTTCCTTCCAAATCTACCATATCATTGCTTATATGACACGTTTTCTGGCTGGAATTTCATCCACCAGAATTCACCTTGCGAGATGAGGTTAATGAAGAAGTGTTTTGTTGTCAAAATTTTTCGAATCAAGTCGAGAACAAAGTACTTGCTGTGATTGCCTATGGTACATGTATTATTGAGAAAAGTTTTGCTAATTTTAATATTGTAATTTTTGCTTTATCATATATGAAAGTGAACTGTACAGCACAGTATCAAGGTCGGGATATCTTTGGAATGCTTTGGAAAATGGGAACATTGCTTTACAAATGTCCTGAATATATATATATATATATATATATATATATATATATATATATATATATATATATATATATATATATATATATGTATATATATATATATATATATATATATGTATATATATATATGTATATATATATAGAGTAGGTTGGCGTCTATCTTGGCGCAGAGTGCTCTATGTCCATGGAGTTGTCTGAAGATCGCTATAAAGCGTGAAACTCCGAGTTACAACTACTAGTGTTCCACTAGTCTCATCTAGTATCAACATGTATATATATATATATATATATATATATACATATATATATATATATATATATATATATACATATATAGTTGTATAGCTGGTTTTGTACACAGTAACTGTAGTCTTTTATACGTGATACAGTTCAGAGCCTTTTAAAATTGCTACACAAATTTTGAGCACTATAACTTATTCCCTGAAGGTAAATCCTATCAAGTAAAGTTTGAAGATCTACAAAAGTCAACCAATTACGTTAGCAGTCAATTATGAAATTTTTGTGCCAGTGTAGAGGCCCTTTTCCTTGTTGACCCACCCATGTTGCGATATCCCCAGATTTAAAATAGCTGAGAACCATAAATTTCTAAGGCCCATGGAATCAACCCCAATACATACAGTATTCACAGATGATCGATGTTTGAGTTGACTTATTCGATTGCAATTGATTTCACATTGAAAGTTAGTAAACAAAGAGCACACACACCTCATAATATCTGATGCTGTTGGGAACGGATCAAATGTTCTGTTTTCCGCTACACACTGTACAGTAAAAGTTTGCACGGGGATCCGTTTTTGGGCCATGATCCATATAGTTTGGGGAGTCCTGCCTGTAGGCTGCAAGCTTAATTGTTACCTGTGTCATTTGTTAACTCTGTGTTTCGACAAAGGGTCGAGCTGTCTGTACACCAATAAGCAATATATATATTAATATATGTTAATTTTGCATAAACTTAACTAGTCAGTTGTTATCGAAGTAACAATCGGGAGTAATTAAAAATTTGCCAGTAAGCAACGTGTGTTTTACAGTAAGTACAAGATTTTTGCTTGATATGAAAACATCAGGGTAATAACGAATAAAATCGAATTGCGTATATTACTTCCCTATGTATCTTCTTTTGGTGAGAATCATCAAGCTGAAATTATCAAGCTCAAATTATGCTGTGGCCGAGTGGGTAAAGGTGGTGGCATTTGAAGCAATGAGGCTTAGCAATCGGGAGGTTCCGGGTTCGTTCCCCGGCCAGGTCATAGAAAGGTCGGTTTTTCATTCAAGAGCAATCTATGGTTTTCCCATGACTATCTAAGTTGAAAAGATTCCAAATTTGAGTTAAAATGTTGAATTGTAAGCCACCCGACATGAACCCTTACGGGCCTCTCCCACATTCGTGGTCGCTTAAGCGTTGTAAAAAAACTAACTGCCTGATTTTTATTGATTATTATTTGATCACTTGTGCACATGTATCACCTTGCAAAGGTTCTACTTGGTAAATTTTTCAAATTTCTGAGCAAATGCGAAAAACAATTTGCTTTGACTAACAGATATTTAACTGGGAGACATTCCTTTCGGTACTATAGGTGACTGTTGTGTATTTTACTGTAGATAATAAATTCTACCTTGGTATTCAGACAATACTGATCCAGACTATACAATGCACCATGACATGGCAGAATATATTGCATCCCAAAAGAACTTGTATACATATGTTTATATGATACAGTGTATACATTCGCTTTGATGCCCACATCCCAGCTGCTGGTGCTAATAGTATTTGTCCTTCACCAGATTACAAAGTGACAGCATGGTGACACATACAGTAGTGTCATGAGTCAGACAAGCTACGATAAGGAGCACAACTGTCTACCCCCTCTGTCTACACCAATACTGTATACCCCCTCTGACTTCTCCCCTCCCTCCCCTCCCCTCCCCCACCCTCCCCAACCCTCCCCCACCCCCATTCCGACATCCCACGCTAAAGAGCAGACATACAAACTAAATCTAGTTTAGGAATAAAAGATGATGTGGAAGGAATTTTGTTTTGATGGAAGAAAGTTAGTTTCCCATCTAACGACAGCTGAAGAAATAAAAATCATTTGTAGCCCTGGTGATGGTATTCAAAAGTTCTTTTGCTTGGTGATCCCAGTTTTCATCTGGATCATCTTGGTGATTAACCAGTGATGGATTTTGTAGATTGGGGGAGGATGGGGAGTCTATAATGAGGAGGGGGTTCCTCCCTCTCCCTTTGGAATTTTTTTAATATGATTATAATGATATTTAAGATGGAAAAATGATGTTAAATTTTGCAACTTTCATAGTAATCTTATGTTTTCCCACAAATATCGGCAATATCTTGACTCAAATGTTTGGTCCCTCTGCCCTGAGAAGGGGTGGTAACCCCCCACCCCCACTTTGAATGCTAATGGTGTATGTAAGTATGTGTATCTGCATATTACCTGGGATCAACTTAAGCAAGTTTTAATTGTAAACTCTATGGAAATGTAGGTTAACTTCATGAATGAATACAGTATGGCATGTCAGAAAGGTGTTAACTTTAATGTTTGGGTGCAGAATTACATGATATTTGTACTGACTTGTAAAGGCTGTGTCATTATAGTTATCAGTGTACACACTCTCTTCCTCTATTCAGTGGAAATCTGTCTGGTTTTGCCAATAGACTGCAAATTTATTTTTTCTGCTCGGAAAACTTATGACAAACAATTACCACAGCAGGTCCAACTAAATGAAGCGTGCAAGTCACGATTGTGCTCTAGACTGCTCTTTAACCTCTAAGGTGTAAATTGCTCATGAACGTGTGGTGTGTACTTTTAATAATACACCACAGCTTGTATTTGTTGTACGTACACCATGTACATGTACCCTTGTGGTTGTAGAATTGCAAAAAAAAAAACCAAAAAAAAAAAACGTATTTTATTTTTAAGTCACCTATTATCTCAGCAGGGAATAATGTAGTGCTCGTATTTTTTCATAGCAGTTCTGAAGGCTCTGAACATTCCCTTTACAAAAGACTGGTTCCTGTGTACAATATGTATACATATACAGGGATATGCCCAAGATTTCCTGAGTGCTGGGTATACTGATCGCCATCCTGGGGGAGGGGTCTAAGGGGAGGGTGACATTTGTCTATTTTTGAAGTTGTATACAGAGCTAGTGTAGTGTGATGCTGCATGCTACAGATTAAAGCCACGTCTACTCCATATCTCCGCACCTGTGTTTACGTGAATTTGACAAATGGGGGGGGGGCGAGGATACATGTGGCACAATTTATGTTGAATAAAATGTTACGAATGTCGGGATTTTAGATGATAATAGTGCTGAGCGGGATTCACAATTTTTAAGACAGTGCTGGGCGGTAATTTTTAGTGCTGGGCGGGGTCGCCCAGTGCCACCCAGCGTGGGCACATCCCTGCATATATATATATATATATGCATAGGTCTTTGCAGTATAGTAGTTTTCCCATTTTGCAGAGCAGTTTGCGATGCGGTACCAGATAAATTAATTCCCTGCTCAGTACTGTTTTAGCTATGAAAGTGATCAATGTACTGCTGAGTGGTCCAAAATGCACCTTTTAGTGAGTTGAGTTGAGTTTGGAAATTGTTTTGATGCTACTTGACACTATAAAACCCCCAAACTGTATGAAATTGTTTTCCCTTCACGCTGCCGACCAAATTTCCCATAACTCGCACAATTCTGGCTTTGGATTTCATTCATTTTCTTTCCCTACTCGGCTAGATTATAGCCAAATGAGTTCCAGCTAATGATAGCTAAATTAGCAACTGTGTAGAAGATGAACTGTGAACTTTGAACTACAAATCAAAACAACCATGTTATTTGTCCAGATAAAATTTACAATCCGTTTACAATAAGTGGGCAAGGCTATTGACAAACATCAGAGGAAGATTAAAATCTCCACTGTTTACATTATATATATTAAGAATGAAATAATAATGACAGTGTTATTCGTCCTGTCAAATGTCCAACATTTCAGAAAATTTTGGGACAAATGGTGGTCATAGACAATGGAAACATAAAAACCCTGCTGTTTTAGACTACACAGTTTTCATAATATATCTGCTTTTGTTTTCAATGGTGGTTCTGTTAAACCAAGGAGCGGCAGGCTGCTTAAAATAAGAATGGCTTAGCTAATAAATGTTGAAAAATCCAGATAAATGTAATAATGGATTGTCAACTTCAGGTCGGGTCTGTAAGATGCGCCAACTATGCATCAGGAAGCAGCTACATACATCCTCTCCCATTAGTTCTTAGCCACCCATCTCTCACTGGGTAATAATATACACCAGCGTGTCACACTAAATACTTCTGTGCCACTTGAGCCTAGCAGTAAACTGTGTCAATAATGCACAACCCCTGTTGATGTTCACAGAGGGTGTGGGAGGACTTTTTCACAGCTCGGTTTAGTCTTTATTTCTCGAGATCACTTTACACGAATCCCCCTGCTGTCCATCACAGAGTGAAGATTTCATCCGTTAAGTTTGTCACCTGGGAAGATTTCCATCCTCAATTTAAAGCAGTCGTAACGCGCACGAGACTGTCACCTCATTCGCATTTGAGAACTTGAGTGACGAGGATCCTGTTTCTGTTCCGGGAACCTAATAAAGCTGACTATGGCCGCTGTGGCCATGTTTGAAATTGGTTGTGGATCAACTTCAAAAGAAAGAGCATTCATTTCCAGTTAAATTGTTAGCAAGAATTTTTGTCACATGTGTGTCATAACAAACTCTTTAGTACAGTAGGAACAGGAAGTGTTTCAAGTGGAATAAAAGTTCTTGTGGGTTTAACCAATAGATCACATACTCCCAGAAGAAGTAAAGGAAAGTTTAACGCAAATGTGATAATAATGATAATAATAATACCCCCGCACCTTACCCTTCCAAAAGAAAAAAAATTAGAAATAAGAAAATAGCTATCTTGTACAGCTGTTTGTTTATACTTTAATGTTGAATGGCTTAAGTTGATAGAAACCATTTTGCAAATAACTTGAATATAACCTCAAAAGTGTTAACGTTTGTTGGAATTAAAAGTATTTCTAGCTTTAATATACATGTTTGAATAGCTAAAAAAAGTATATAAAAAAAAATAAACAAATAAAATAAAGAAATAAAAGAATCCATGTTTATAATATTGTACAAAACTGTGTTGGTTCATCGTAACAGTGGGATATATTAATTTGCGTTGTGGCGGTGTTGTTTGTATTGAGACATGTCCTTGGAATTGTGGAACTAAAACCCACTTACAAACCTGCATACCTGCATACTTTTGTACTTAGTCTGAAATTTTATCCCTCTTTATATCTTCACAACGTACCATCAACCCAAAGTATAGCTACATTTGTAAATTTTTCTAAATGTATTTTGCTCTCACTAGCTGTAAATGATTAACTCTGAAGCTCCTTGACACCACAATAGATAGATTGTGATTTTATCTTTAAGTTTGCCGAATTTTGTGAGGTTTCTCCTTTTTGGGGGTGGGGCGGTAGGGGGTGGGTGTGGGTGTGGGGGAGTCATAAACATAATGTGCATCTTCTTACCGGAGAGTTATACTGTATGGTTAAAATATTCCAGATGCTGACCAGATTCTGTAAGTTTGCAACTTAGCTGCATATGTACCGTTGTCTGAATTTAGTTAAACATTTATCAAAATGTTATATGTAGTTTACCATATATAGGTTCCCTTCTACAGTTAATTGCTTGACCGATTGATTGATTGATTGATTTGGGTTAGGTGAGGGTTTGTGAGGGTTTGGGTCTCCTTTAATAAATCACCTCCCCATTCCTAGATTTTTCTATATAATATACTGTTTTAATACTCTTTAATAATTTACTATCTAGCTGCTTTTTTGTCGCCACCACTGTACTGCTGACTGAGGTTATTCTCACCGAAGCAGCAATGTTGTTTGTTTGGCGGGGATCTCGGTTGGCAGCATTTTACTCTCAGCTGTCGGTTTATACATTCATAGTACGGTAAAATATTTTGTTCATCAATCAAGACCCTCTTACCTTAGGATTTGCTGCATATCTTTAAAGATTGCCATCTGTTTGCCCTCAAATTTATGTCTGGTGCCAAAACTTGGCTTTAAAGTAGCATGTATCCTGATGTCCAAAATAAAACAAGAAACGGGAATATACAGTTTGATTTTATACTTTAATACTTACAATACATAATCTCTATTGCTTGCTACGGTATATGCAAAAGGTTGAATATTTAGGTAATATGTTCTATTTTATTTTTGAAGATTTGTTTTACCTTGACACTTTCATCTCTTCATGAGGAGGGCATGGTCACCTAATAATTTTCTCAGCAGTAATTTTCAAACACCAGATTTGGTGCTGCCAAAGATGGCAACTGAACGTTAGTCTGACTCCTAGCCCATCCCTCCCACCCTTCCTTCCTTCCCTCCTCCCTTCTCCTCCTACTCTCCCCTCCTCTCTCCTCCAACCCTATATCCCCTCCTCCCCCTCCGAAACCTGATCTTTAACCTGCTTAAGAGAACTTTCCAACAAAATTATCTCTCTAGATTTTGTCAGTAGCCCAGCTGTAGCAGTGATAATAATAATAATAATATCAGAACCTCGCCATGGTTACATGTTTTCCTTTCCATATGTTTCAAATACAAATTGCATAATCACCAGTCTTTGGTTGTTAGGTTTAGACAGTTTACAATATATCTCAGGGTTTTCCATAAAGTTTTATAACACCCTTTTATGTTGTCGTTTATTTATATATTGCTTCAACCAACTTCCCTAGTGAGTGTATTAAATGAACCTTCCGTCAACTTTCACTTTATGGAAACGAAACTGCAAGTGAAGTAACATATATGTTGCAGAGTTGCCTTAATGTGTTCTGGCCAAAAGGAGGGAAATTAAAACTGTACATTTCATTTGGATTAAGACCTGGCACATAGCCCATGGATGGAGGGACAAGGGGGGGGGGGGGGAACAATGGGCCCCCAATTTTTCAGTTTGTTTTTAAAATTTTAACTTAATAAAAAATGATAAGGTTGTATACAAACAGAAAAATGGCATACAAACATAGGAGGGGTAAATATGGAAAAGATTGCATTATTTGGCATCTAAGCCCCCCGAGATAAGCAAAACTCAATGAGTGGGGGACATCCCTCCCCTTAGACCCCTCCCCCAGGACAGTGATCATCTTTCACTGATGTGTTCCCCCTCCCCCTGCCCCCCAAAAAAATCAGTTACTCTGGCTATGGGCCTTATCTAGACACATGATGCATATAATTAAAATTCAACAAGTTAAGAAGTCGTCATAGATATTATAGTGCAGAAAAAATTAAGTCCTTTGTTGATAATAAAGTCGAAACTATTCTCTGACATTAATTCCTAGCTCACAGCAAGGACAGTTTTGAATGTTTGTTTGCTACTTCCACTTATGTATTGAGAAAACCAAAGAATTTCTGAACAAAGCAAAAACCTCGATCACCTTCGAGCTGTCCATTTTAAATCCAAACTACGCAAGTTTTAAATAATGAGACGTTTTTGCAATTGTCAAATTCATTTTATTTGAAAAAGCATCTCGATGATCAATTTTGGTGACTCATTAAGGAAACTTGAAATATATTTTTTTTAGAGGGGCAGTGGGGGATTTATTTTCGGTTTGGGGCATAATTTTTCAACTTCAGCATTCAGTCCCATTGAATTAAATTCTTTCCTAATATTTTAACCGTCCCCCCCCCTACTTTGGGTCTCAAAATGGTAATGCAAATGAAGTGTAATTTACATCTAACCCCCAGGCTGAAGGTGTACGTGTGAAATATTGAAAGTGTGTGAAAGAAAGGTGTTTTGATCATTTTGATGGAAAAGCTGTATTACTTGAAAGTGCTTCATTAACAATAAGAAATGATCATAAGCTTTGTTGAGTAATCCTTCATTGCCTTGGTGCCTATCCCTCAGTCGTGAAAAGAAGATAAATTGCTTTGATCCAGCCAGAAATGCTAAAAGAGGGAGAAGCTGGGAGAGGCTGTGCAAAGGTTTTTACTGGGTTTGCTTTCAATGGAGATTTTATTTGAGCTTGACATATCAATCGGTGTGAGTTATTTATTGACTGGTTTTTGCAACTTCCAATCTGTAACTGTACTAGGTAGCTGTATGTGTTTTTAATTATGGAGTAAAGTTTATAATCAGGGGGCCAGCTGCTAAATAAATAGTTGTACTGATCATCAAGCTTGATATCAACCCACCACATCCCCCCCCCCAAAAAAAAACACTAAGAAAATGAAGTATTGAAGGTTTTATCTCCAGCTTCTAACAGATAGAACCTTCATCGGAAGTGAAAATGTAACAAATCACATAAATGTTGTAATTAATGTTTTTTCTAAAATAATTATGTTTGGTATATTACATAGAAAATGACAAGAGTGCATGGCTCGTGATTAAAACTGGGAATCATATCGAGAAAACTAGTCGGGGTCATGTGATTACAATTCTCTGCCAGTGTTTTCAAACTGGTTGGCACAAGGTCTAGCTCCCAGATTGCAATTCTCATCCAACTATTTGGGAGATGATAAAATATATGCAAATTGTGTTTGCACTATAGATCCAAAAACTGATTCAAATGATGATATGGCCAATTCTTTTGGGGGTTGGCATGCATACTAGTGTTGTGTTTGCTTAATAGTAAAAAGTGGATACGGTACCCAGTTTGTACATAAAAGGTAGCAATCACCTTAGATATTTGTGTAAGTACATATGGCATACATTGACATAGTTTTTGTATGCTTATTGAGATATGCTTATTGAGAGGTCACATTAGATCCGGCGGGTCACCGCTGATGAGCTACAGTGCTAAAGCTGTGTGTATCGTCACTGACCAGATTTTAAGTCAGGCAGTTTCAACCTGGTCATATGATTGTGTTTGCTTTGATAAAATTTTTGCTTTGGAGTGCAGCGTTCCACTCAGAGCTCCATCCAATTTATTGTTCAATCCAGATAAATTTAGAGTAAGCATAAACTCTATTTATAAGGTGTTTTACCTGACGTACCATACAGTACATGGTGTGAATCCTACATTGGCATACTTATTCATACTTACTTATACTCACTCATACTCACTCATACAACCTTGTGTTTGCAGTTTGCCTTTTGAAGAAGATCCTACAGTAATAGGGTGAAAAAGCCAGGCCCCCTAACTCATACATTTACCAATAAACAGACTTTAATGAGTAGACGAAAAGCTTTATACTCCCCTTTTTTTTCTCCCCTTGTATTCAAAAGTTATGTACAGTAGATCCAGTGTTAACCTTTGATATGGAAAGCATTCATTTTACGTTAGGAATCTGAATCAGAACGATGGGCTAGCTGAGCTCAACCTTTATTAGGTCTTGGCCCGCACTTTTAACTCCAGCTCTTTGAGCCTTATGCGACTACTGGCACGGAGAGAATTAAGGTTAAGGTTAAGGTTTGAGCCTTACCATGTGTTTTGATTTAGAGCTTCACATTGACCTTAGCATTCCTCGCCTGATACGGACATAAAGAATGAGCGTAGACCCTTAAAGGTTTCTTTGATTCTCCATACTAATGTATACCATTGAATCATACTTGATGTACTGACTAAACTTTGTATTCTCTCTGATTAGATTTATTTTTCTAAAAAGTGAAATAAGGGCCACTTTTATGCAAAGTTTGACAAGTAAGTTTTGCCCCTCATTCCTCTCTGTACATCCATGATCCTATCTGAATTTCCCCCAAAAACAATTGGTAACATTTTCCGCTGCACCCACACTCAACACCCCCCCCCACCTCCCTGCCTTGGGTCAGTACCCTCTTCCAACCAAATCTTAGAACATGATTCCAGTTGGCCTTATTTCCATTTTCCTCAAATGCTGTTCTTTTTTCTTCTGTTGTTTTGTGAGGTTTTCCAGTACAGAAAATTCTACAACGTAAATACTATCACCTACCACTCAAGATTACAGTATCCATTGAAATTTCTTCCCAGACTTTTTCAAGTGAGACATTTAAATTTGGGCTTGCCCTCATTCAGCAACCCATAAATGTCTGGAAAGTTATTCCAAAAGTCACAGGAAACTCTTTTAAACTTTCATGTCATACACTGTAGTTGTCACAAAATCAACCCAACCATTATAAAGTAGTTTATTGATGCAGTTTTATGGGTGATTTTACACTAAATCCGGATCTGATCTCCAGCTGCTCATGATCAGTCGAGATCAAGTTTGTAGTGTAAGTGCAGATCAGATCTAGAGCTGATCCTCTGATATAGATCCCGACAAGGGGGAGGATCAGACCCTGAGCACGAGATCAAGCTGTTAGTGGAAATGCTCTGAGATCAAGTGTGACCTGAGATCATCGGTTAACTTTACATTATGCAACCTCTGAGTTCCTTGCGGGAACGTCACAGTGCAGTGGCACTGCATCTAACCGGTGTGTAAATTGAAGTACTCTGGAGCCACTTCCGCTTATTAAGCACTCACCAGGCCCTGGGAGGATCCGAGTACGAGCAATAGCGTAAATGCCCCCAGATCGAAGCATGTTATGGTTCACTGGTAGGGCGATCTCCTGATCCCAGGTCTGGCATGAAAGCATCCTATATCACCTAACGAGAGCCTAAATTAGTCATATGTATGTCAACTAGATTTTGTGTTTTTGCACTCTTCTCTTGTTGTATCGTCTCATAGACTTATTTGTATCTTGTAACGGGGTGTTCACGTGTACGAGCTACTCCAAGCTTCTTGTGGGCACTACTCAGTGGCTTTCTCTTTCAAATTGTTTCTTTAAAATGTTCTGTGTATTATTATATTGTTTATATATCAAAAGTGAATGAAATAAAGTTCTTTGAATGAAAATGAAAATGAAACTGAATGTATGCTGTATTTGTTCACTTTTAACCCAGTTGGTTTTTCTTTGTTTCTTTCTTTGCAGTTCTATGTCTTCCCAGTGTGCAATATGCGTGCAGCGATGGCTTTCAGTGCCTGCCATCCATCTGGCATTGCGATCACATGGTAGAGTGTAAAGATTTCAGCGATGAAGAGAATTGCGGTACGTTGTTGCAGTCGTTTCCTTTTACAGTTTTGTTTTCACCCCAAAGATTCCCCATTTCTGTGTTTGTCTGCATTTTCATCCTATTGTGGAGTCACCAATCTAAAGTTAAACACATTAAGTACACATTGGTGTTTAAATATTCATGAGCAGCAATGACTGAAAAGCTAAAGGCTACGAATACGGGATGTTCAAGATATTGACAATGTCATCTAATGGAGGAGCTCAATGAAGTTGGTCAGTAGTGAGAAAAATATTGTCCGTTGGGTGACGATTCTAACCTGAGCGAAATCAACTAGCCACTTATCAACCCAAGAACTTAAAACAATTTTTTAATTAATGTTTGTGTTTTATGAGTCAGTGAGTGTTAAATTTAAGTTTCCCACATTTGCGGTCTCCTAAGAGTCCGCTAACGTTACTGCTGATTATAATTATTATTATTTGGATTCCATAATATTTAAACTGATAATTATCCGGACAGTAATTTCAGGCTACGCCCTTAGTTTTTGAGCGAAAATTTTTTCCATATCAAGATCACAGTGATTGTAGATCACGATATAACAGCGGTTAAATTTCAGCCCTGAAATATGTTCCCCTCAATTGTCAGATCGATAGAAGAATATGCTGTGATATCTTGACCGTTTTTAATTTTTTTCCATTGAAAAGAAATAATCAAGCTTAACACTACTTTTAAAATAAAAATAAACTAAAACTGTTGGCAAACTGCTTATCCACTAGAGAGCCTGTGTAATAGAATGTGTAAAAGTAAGTTGGCCTGACGTTTCGATCCTAGCAGGATCTTCAAAGGCTAAATGACAAATTACAGTAACAGAAGGGACAAAAACACACACAGAATACAGACAGGTTAATGAGCATGGTGAACACAAAGAGATAGATGTAAGGGGATTAGTAGACAAGGGATGGAGAGAAGAAAGAAAGAAACCAACAGGGGAAGAGGAGAGGTAGGAGATAAACAGTGGAGGGACAAAGAGAGGATTAAGGGAAGGGTGTAGGGAATCAACTTTTAAAATACATTGAAACAGTTGGCAACATGAATCTGTAACCAGTGGTGATTCATTTAAATGGGCTGATCCCACGAATACTCTGGCCGCAGTGGCGGAGCTAGGGGTATTGGTCAAGGGGGGCGAGATTGGTCTGTAGGGGCGCTTTCGACACTATCTAAGCGGAGCGCCACCACAGGTTGGCGCGGAGCATACAGAAATTTTTTGAGTAAAGATACTTCCTAGATCGGAAATGACCCTTTCCTGGCCTTGCTAATTTGCAAATAAACGAAGAATAAATAGGTGTCATCGCCAACAAAATGTGACAAATGTCAATAGGTAGATAAGGGCGCAATAAAAAAGTACAAAATCGCGAATAAGTTAAAAGTGGTAAAAAGCTGAAAAGGGCGTCAGCAGTCCATTTGAATCCGTCAGGGGGGCATCCGCCCCCCTGACTGTATGGACGCTCCGCCACTGTCTGGCTGGTCTGATACCCTATACCGTAGTGTATTACCCTACAGTACAATCCAAGCTAGTACAAAGCTACAATACTAAGCTGCAAAGATATAGATCTCACACCTTTTTCCAAATTTTTGACTACATGTTTATTACATATGCAGATTTGACAAAGATTGTTTGCAGTACAACTCACACACACATACGCAAAATTGAGGACTTTGTACCGTACATAGCAGGTGTTGTTTTTTTCAACAAAAACAAAACATTATTTAACATGAGATGAGATGTCTGGCAGACAATTAACATAAGTAGATTATTTGTAAAAAGGTATGTATATAAATCAATCAAAATTAGCCCCAAGTTTTGTTCGATCGTTTGTTTCTACTGTTTGTTGATCAATGATGTTATCAATAATTGATATTGATATTATAATGAAAGAAAGAGAGAGATAGGAAGAGATGGAAGGGGTGGAGGGAGAGAAGGAGAGGGGATGAGTGGAGGGAGGGGAAGGGGAGTGGGAGAGGAAAGTTTTGTTCAAAGTCAGCCAAAACAGGTTGCAGATTGGCTGAAATGTTAGTTTTAACAGACAGTATCAGCTGATGTTATTGTCATCACTTGATAGATTCTTACGGAAAGGTTATTTATATTTTAAGAAACGTTTATCTTAATTCTTAAAGTACTGCAAATTGTAGAATGAATAGTCAAGTTTGCTTTTTTGGCATGTTTTGGTAGATGTCCTTACTTAGTGTAATTTCACTCTCATTTTGTTGAGGTTATAAACATTTAGATCTTTCTGGACAAGTCATAGATTCCATATATACATTATATAGCTTAATGGCTCATTCCCCATTCTGAAATGCAAGCTCCGGTACCATGTCATTCGTAAAAACAACATTTTAAGGTCTCTGACAAGTGAACCTAACCCAGCCTAAGTTGCAAAGATATATAGCTGTATTTGATCACCCTATCTGATGACAGTACACATATTACTTCTAAGGCACCACATCTAATGGATATGCTCCAGCAGCTGCTAATTCCTGCTAAGCCAGGATGAATCGATATCAAACAGTGGCATTATATCCACCTACCTTCTGCAGTGCCTATTCTGTGAAACTGGAGCACCAACAGAGTAGGTCCTACGCCTGGCTGTAGGAGGCTGCAGTCCCTTCAGCAACCTACCTCTGACATGGGGTACCTTTGGTCAAAGAAGCAGCATTCCACTGAATGCGGTTTGTAATTATCTCTGGAATATCATTCCCCATGTCAAGAATAACCACCTGTAGTTTAAGATATCCATGCACACAACACATATCCAATATGAGTATTCTACTGTGAAAATCAGTAACGCTTTTAAAATCCTTCATATACCTCCTTCTCTCCCCTCCCCCACCCCTCCCCACCCCCAACAATATTATACTCTCCATGTCTGTAGTACCTTCATTAGTGAAGTATAGAACAAGAAGCTACAGTGAAAGTGTCTTTCATGAATATATACCATGAATTAAGTTAAACATTTATTTCGCTGGGAAAGGTTGGTGACCTTGACGACTGATGCAAGCTTTTAGTTTCACTTCCAAGTCACGTCCGGGGGAAAACAAAATTCTCGAGGGGACTCTATCAGTGGAAGATCATGTGGTACGAAACTTAAATAAATGTTTTAATGCTGGCAAGAACTTTTACAGCTCTAGAAAGATCGTGTTAGTCGTTTGGAAATAGATGGCTGTTCTCTTGGGTATCATATCATCACGTAATACACGGATGTAAAATCGAAATGGCTTGCACTTCTTCTGCAAAGCGGAATGCATTCCAAAAAACTGAGAAGGATGTTTTTCAAGAAGTCAGGTTTTAAGTGGATTGTGAGGGGCATAAAAAAATAAATGAAAAGGAAAATGAAGGTAGACTGACGAGTATTCATTAAACATACTTTTTCATCATTAATAGATGTCTATGGTGGATTAATAAGGAGAATCAGAGGCAGTTGTCTCTTTTTTTGAGGATTCAGAAAATACAAAATTGTCAAGTAGCTCTGCATGCAGTACGTTTTGTAAAACAACTGGGCGTATATCATATCGGCAATGACTGACAATGAGCGGGGGGGGGGGGGGGGTTGGGGGAGGTGAGAGGGCTATAGCCTTGGAGTCTTTATTTTTAGAATTTAGACATTTTTAACATGTTGCAAATTTTGGACTAGTACAGATCTCCTTTCGAAAAAAAAAACAGTGAAGACAAAATATCTACAATATGTTAATGTATTGCGTTCCTCTCTTACCTGTCTCAACTGTACTATTGCACCTTACCATCTACCCTAGCCTAATAACTGGTAACATTTAGCACTGCCCCCCTCCCCCCCCCCTTTGACCCTCCTCCTGGTCATGGCCCATCACCACCTCAGGAAGGATATGGTAATGTGCAATACACTAGTAGAGGCGAGACAGGTAAGTATCGTCCCTTGTAAATACCCAAACCAGGGAGGGAGTTTGGGGGTACTGTGGTAAATAGTAAATACTGTATCTAGTCTTTATTGTGTTTTTTTTTTAAATTACAAATTGATTTGTTTTAGTACAATACAACTTCAAAAGTAAAACAGAGAATAGAAAGGCAAATATTCATAAAGCGCTTTACATATCGCAGAGTGCTTAATTTATTAATTAAAGAAGTACAAATATAAGATTCATAAAAGTAATATAGTTAGTCAAAGCAAAGCATGAAAATATAAATGTCATATTCATAATATCAATTGTTTGTATGTATGTTTGTCTGTATTTTGTATATATTTTGTATGTATGTGTGTGTGCACTTGTTTTGTATTCTGACCGAGGACTTGAACAAAAGAATTCCAGGTCCTCGGATGTGATTTCTAAAGAATCACCACGTCCTCGAAAGAATTCTATTGTTATGGGGTATTGTTAAGGTTAGGGTACATGGATTTAGGTTAGGGTACGTGGATTTGAACAATGGAAAAAACAATGGAGTCCTCGGTCTAAATGTAATACACACCTGTATGTATGCGTGTGTGTATGTATATATGTATATAAATTGAATGTATCATATTCTTGTCATCAGGTGATAAAGTATGCGGGAACAAAGAATTCCAGTGTCTGTCTTCCAAAGTGTGTATTCCGGAGACTTGGAAATGTGATGGAGTCCAAGACTGTGAGGACAACTCCGATGAGAAACTCGACTGCCAAGGTAAGGAGAGTAAAGTAGAAGACAGTTAGTAAATGAAAAAGAAATGTAAAAGTTTCAAAGCCTGACATTAAAAAAAGAAGGAAACTTTAAACTAGGAAGGCTAGAAATTAAAAAAATAATAATAATATAATAATGATAATAATAATACTTTGTTTGACTTCATCTTAATTATATGACATCAAAAGGGAAAGCAGTAAAGTTTGTACAGTCATTTTCATAGTATCTCTATCTGAATTTGTTAGGGATGATTTAATAATTGTGGATAGCTTCAAACGTGTTGGGGATTCACTGTTGTGTTTTTCAGATCAATTCTATTTAAGTTCTAGAGATAAAACTTGCTTCAAGGAAGAAGGAGGGGGGGGGGGTGGCTGGGAGGCAATTCCAAAGGGTTTTGTTTGATATGTATGACTTAAAAAATAGCACGTTTTGTTAATTTTTGATATTGTCTCTCTCGGGATGTATCCTTTCAACAGATAATTTGAAACGATGAATAAAATGTTTTCTGTACTTTCTGTCTCCCCCCGCCCATTTTAACTAGATACCAAAGGTGAACCCTACCAGTGTCCAGCCAACCAATGGCTCTGTGATACCAAGACGACTCCTCAGTGCATCCACGGAAGTAAAATCTGCAACGGCATCGATGACTGCGACGTCATCGGCCATTTAGACGAATCTGTAGCATGCTATTACGGTCAGTCTGAAAACTAACGTAGATCGTCTTGTAGCGTGTCCCTATTCTTCTATGCAAAGTAGGCTAGGCCTCGGTACTCGACATCTCGGCCGGTCGTACGAAAAGTTAACCTTTGACAAGTTTTGCAAAAAATTAACAAAGTTCCGGGATGTGGTATGTCCATTTGTTCCGACATAATATGGAGACCTCAGTCTAACAACGTAGTTTTTACTCATGTATCTTTGCATGGGGGGAAACACGACATTCCAAATGCTATTCGCTGCTTTAACAAGAAAAAAAAAGAAGGGAAACCAACCGTCTTCTGCTGTAGCTTATTTCATAGAAATCTTTGCGACGAGCAATTCCTGCAAACATCTACAACAAATCTGCCTGCGTTTCGCGATGTATCAGGGTTCAACCACCATGTCATGCCATGGAGCGGCCATTTTGTAATTGCCACCCTATGGCTTTCACTTTACATAGATGTCTTTGTTGGTCGCATTAGGATGAAATTATTAGGTGAAGTTGTAAAACTCGTAGTTGCGCTTTAGTTCATTGTCGTGAATAAACCTCTCTTTGTGTTAACAGAGAAGACAGTAACAGTTGGAATTTAAATAACTCCTTGACTTGCCAGTGAGTGAAATAACTTAAAAGAAATACTCAAAAGAGTTGCTTTCTGAATAAAAATGGTTTAATTTTAGATATATTCAATTTGATTAGAGGCTCAAAATGAGGTTGCAGAACTTTCTAATGCTAAGTACTGTTAGGCCTGAATTTTAACCTTTTTTACTAAGCAGCAACCACCCCCCCCAATCTCCCCTCCCCCTTGGTGATGTTTATTAACTATTTCAGACCTAAGTGACTTGCTAACAAATGCAAGTGCTTAAAAAGAATCTTAAATCAAGTTCCAACTGGCATTTTCCTGAATATCATGCTCATGGGAGCAGCCCAGTATTAATGGCTGATATTAATATACATGATAATAATATACAGATGATATACAGATAATTTACAGATGATAATATATACAGATGATAAAAATATACAGAGGAACTCACCTCTGCTACGGAAATCCTGCTGATTCTTTTGACTGACAATAGTCACCCGTGTTATAATGTGGTTATGTTCTTAACTCAATTGGCGAAAAGAAAGAAAAAATGCAAATGCTTGTATTTACTTCGCTCCTCGCCTACCTGTCTCCCCACGACCTAAGCGCTCTCCTTCTACCGTGCCTTTTTGGGATTTTGGGGAATTTTTCTTCTCTTGCAAAACAGTGAAACCCACCGGCAATCAGTCTGCGTGTGGCCAACTTTTAAATATATTTGGCACCTCTAGAGATGCCTAGATAAGGCACTCTTAAACCCGAAAGAGTTACATGAGGCCCACCTGGTTCACTGACTGCAAGTTTAGCTGTTTTGCCAATCTACTGTCGTAGGATAAGTGGATATGTGATTTTGTTCTTCCTCCAGCAGCACTGGCCTAGCTATGCCACTGGCTGTTAGGTCAAGATTTAAGTCCCACCATGTGGTATCGTCTGCAGTGTTTCTACTCTATACCTGTCATAAAGTTTCTTCCCAAAGTAAATTTGATGGGTTGGGTGAAAAGGGGCGGGGGGGGGGGAGGCAGGATGCAGATGGAGTGAGGAAGGGGCAAAATGTCAAGACTTAAGATTATCTTTGCTGCTTGTAGATTTTTGATAGAAGACAAATTATTTTCTTGTTTTGTGACAGAGGGTACCTTCGAAGATAGGAAGATGTGCCACCAGAGAAATTGTACCAATTGTAAAAATACCCTACGAGGTGGATTCTGTTGGTGCGAAGAGGGCTTCCAAGTAAACGAGAACACTGATAAATGTGAAGGTATGTGTTCTGCACCACATGAACCTGTTTCTTAGGTGAAAGCACTGTGCACTTAGGATTTAATGTTTCCATGAAATGTTTTTCTTAAATGAAAATTATGTTTGTGTTTTGAAAGGAGGAGGGGTCAGAGTTTCTGCTTGTCTAGAATCCTTAAGTACCTGGTAACAATGGTGTGAGGGAGTTTAAATGAGAATTAACAGAAGGATGCATGGGGGAAGGTTGGTAAGAAATGGGGAAGGACAAAGGTTAGTTGGGTGACTGGAGGGAAGTAGCTGGGGGGGGGGGGGCTATAGAGGATTGAGGAAGGGACTTGGAGAAGAAGGAAGAGTAACTTTGGGAAGGAGAGAGTTTTAAGCAGAGGAGAGAGAGTGAGACAACATGGCGTTGGAGGGAAGTGATTTGAGGAAAGAAGGAGGAGGGGGAAAGAGGAAGTGGAGTTGGGGGATGGATGGAAGGCAGAGGAAGGATGGAGAGAGATCTGAAGGATGGATGAAGGTTAATTAGGGGAAGAGGGAGAGGAGTTCAGATGGGGGGGGGGGGGGTTATGGAGGAGGTGAGTGACTAAAGGAAGGAGGGAGAGTGACTTGAGTAAGGAGGGAGGTAAAGTTTGGGAAATAGGGAGAGAAGTTGGAGAGGGTTGAGAAGAAATGAACTTCAGGAAATGAGGAAGGGAAGGAGGGAGGGGAGTGGGAGGGGTGGCAGGAATGTGTCTTGAAGAAGAAAGTAACTTGGCAGGGGGAGGGGAGGGGTTAGGACAATAATTTGGGAGAAAGGGAAATTTGTAAGGAGAGGATAGGAGGGAGGGTGACTTGAGGAAGGAAGGAGGAAGGAAGGAAGGAAGGAAGGGGGCCGATGATGGAGAGAAACTGGATGAGGAGCTTGTATGAGATGTTGGAAGGAGGGAGAGTGACAGGGAGGATGGATTGTAATTTGGGAGAAATGAGAGGAGTAAGGGATAAGATAGAGATGGCAAATGGGATTTGAAATGGAGGATGGAATGAAGTTTGGGAAAAGGAAGTAGGTGGGTTTGGTAATCATTTGAGAATTAAAATTACTAGTTTAGTTGAAGACTGTGCTGGTACATTCAGTAGTGAAAAGTTTGAAGGGGAGTTTATTGTTCATTTTCATCTTTTAAATCAACTCTTTTGACTTTTGGGGAATATTTCTTTTGAATTGGTGTCATTCTTGCTTTCCTTTTTTTCTTTTTTTTTAGATATTAAGGAATGTGAAGAGGGGGCCTGTGAACAGTCATGTGAAGAGAGTGTTGGAAGCTACTCCTGTTCTTGTGATCAGGGATATACGAAAGACGTCGATGGCCATTGCAAAGCTCCAGGTTGGTTTTCAGTATGAAATTTTCAGAAGTAGGAATTCCAATAGTGTCGTAGTGGGTACCCGGATGTATAAGGCACCCATCCCGATGGCCATTATAAAGCACCAGGTCTGTTTTCATCTTGAAACTATAGAATGAATGGCAGGCTTGGAATAGCATTTACACATGGTACACCCCCCCCCCCCCTGGATACACAAAGTAGCTTGTTGCTCAATAACTGGTTTGTCATTTTACTGCCTGGATCCATGATTATTTTTTTGTATTACTTTATTTAATCGTGAAAATGTTTTGAAACAATATCAAAGAAAAATGTTTTGTTACTGCTACTGTTTTACATATTTGATATCTTTATGTTAAAATGTTTTTTTGTTTATTTTCTTTTGAATACCAAGATGACCGTGTTCTTGTGTATACTAACTTGACCTCGATACAGAGTGCAACAATATCCGCGACAGCAACCGACGTCGCAACATTACTTCCCGTAGAAGGAGTTGTTACGATGGATATAAATGTTAGAAATAATACGGTGAGTACCTGTGCGGCTAAATAACAAAGTAACATGTTTCTCACCCCCCCCCACCCGGCGTGATTTCTTTAAAAAATAGGGGGAAAGAATGTTGTTTTATAAGTTTTTGAAATCTTTTGAGCATGATTTGAAATGAATTACCTCCGAACTACCCCATACGTTTGGACTGTACTCAAACTAGGCAAAGTCCAAAAGAATAAAAAACACAAAGAATATTTGGAAAAATGTCACCTACATTCTGAGTAGACTGAGTGATGCTCTAGAAATTTAAAAAAAAAACCCCGAAAAGTGGTCCTCCTCCTTCCATTCTTGAGAGAAACATGTTTTTCTTTTACTCAGCCTGTGACTTATGGAATCAGTTAATTATACTATTCTGAAACAATGGTAGTATCAAAGGATGACGTAGGACATCAGGCTTATAATTGCCGAGGTGTCGGTCATGAAACAGGCTTGCAATGCAGCTTTAATAGTCTTCGACAGTACTTGCACAAGTTTGAGTTTTCAACATTCAACACCTTTAAAAATATATTTAAATGTATGGAATATGTTTGTTTGAAGCAATTTCCATCTTGACGTCAGCTGTGCCTAAGACTTTGGAATGACATAGGATGGGGGGGGGGGGGATATGATGGGAGGAGGGAATGTGAGATGTGGAAGGGTTTAGAGCAAGCTGGGAGTTGACTCAATGGGGAGAGGGGTGGGAGTCGGTTGGAATGTGATTGCAAGTGTGTTCCCCCACACCCCCCCCAAAAGGGAATAAAGTAGAACGATGAAAACAATCGTCCACCCCTGGGTAATGGCATCTCGTCCCCGGAACGGGGAGCTTTGTTGAGGATTGCCTTCCTCTGTTGCAGTGGTCATATAATGTTTATGAAACAATCAGTATGACTATGTTTATTTCAAATGGTAGGGTGAAGGAAGTACCATGTATTATCTGATTTCCCAACAGGTGTGCTGGATCACATACGGTCTCCGGGATCACGAATTGAACTGCAGCGACATGGACGATGTGAACTCAACTAATATTAATCTCCATATCGATTTGAAAGGTGAGTTTTTTGGTCTTTATGACAGTATTTATTATCGATTCCTCTCCCCCTTCCGTCCCATTCTAACTTTAGGACATCGTAGCTCACCCCGTCGATCCCGTTATAAAGTAAAAATATCCATTTTCGTCGTGGGAGTGAAAGAAGATACTCGAGTGACCAGAAAGATTCCTTTTCTGCTCCACCCCCCCTGCACTAGGCGCTTAGATTTTGCAAGATATTTTTGGCTTAATTCTTGATATTTTGTGACTTTTTCGTAATTCACGTAATGATCTGTTAGTTGTGCATGTATTAAAAAAAAAAAATTTAAATGGTTAAATTGGGAATTAAAAGGAGAATAATTTTGAAAAAGCTTCAAGTTGCAAATTTTTGGGTCTGTTATCTTTTCATTTCTATGTTACAGGTGTCAACGACTTTGCGATTGACTGGGTCACAGGAAACTTTTATTTTGCTTACAATCTGGATCAAATCATAGTATGTAGCAACACGGGGGAGCTCTGTATAACGATTCT
The DNA here is from genome assembly GCF_037975245.1 of Apostichopus japonicus. Taxonomy (NCBI): domain Eukaryota; kingdom Metazoa; phylum Echinodermata; class Holothuroidea; order Aspidochirotida; family Stichopodidae; genus Apostichopus; species Apostichopus japonicus. The sequence goes on along the minus strand of NC_092583.1, from coordinate 13,157,607 downwards.
GGATACCTCGATTACCAAACCAATGGGGATAGCCCTCGACCCAAAGAACGGGTGAGTTGTAGAATGCAACTTTTGACGGGGGTGTTGTGTCGCGTAGTTTTCAGTTTCTTCAAATCTTTTTCTCGACCAACAACAATTTTAAAAATCGGTTTCCCCATTCCACACAGGTTGATGTTTTGCACCAGTGCCGGGCAAAGTTTGGATGGCAAAATTCAGCAACCCTCTATCCAGAAAGCGTTCATGAATGGCTCGCACCCGCAGTCGATCTTAACGGGCAAACTGGTTGCTCCCAGAAGTATAGCAGTGGACCCTATTCTGAAACAGCTGTACTGGTACGACTCCTCTCTGGAACAGATCGGGAAAGTAGACTACGACGGATCGAGAAGTAAAATACTAGCCAGAGGTGTATTTGTAAGTACATCGGTTACCGTCAAACTTTATTATTCCGGCTTGTCTGACGTTGACCTCTGTTTTACCTCAAATGACATTTGAACTCCACAAAAAAAAACGGTATGGTTTCTTGTACTCAGTAGTGAGTTAGACCCATGCGTCAAGTAGGAAGTCAATCCACACCTCCTCAATTTGGAGTTGGCATGTGTAAGAGGATGAATTGACATATCAAGCAAATATGACCTTTGACCTCTGGTGACCTGAAATGACCTGTGACCACTTCCAAAAAAGTTTTCACTAAAACCCAGACATGTACATACTGTGTGAAGGAAACCTCACCTTACTCATTCCTTGAAAACACTGTTAGCGAAAGGAAATTACGAGAAGGCTGCTGGGAGGGGGGATGGGGGGGGTTGAGAAAAAGAGGGACATGAAAAAAAACTTGCATTGGAATGATGTTCTCTCGAGAGAAAGTGCTGAACACTCCCCTTCTCTTTTTGTTATTTTCAAGCATTTCTACGGTCTTGATCAGAGTTTACTTATCAATCTACATTTCATCCTTTCACTTTACAGAAAGTAGATCGAATTGCCGTCTTTGAAAACTTCTTGTATGCCACTCGATGGGGGGAATCCTCTAGCTTACTCAGGATGGATCGTTTTTCATTTTCAAACTTCACAACGATCGTCCAGAATTTGACTCGCCCTGGAGCAATCAGAATAAAGCATGAGATGGCTCAGCCACAAGGTAAAAAATCGGTTTTGCAATACAGAGACTGACAAAATTGCCAGTGTTCATTCCTTAAAAAAATATCATTAAACTTGTTCGGAGGTGGGAAGTGAGAAGGTTGTGGGGGGGGGGACAGGAATTGATGAGTGGAGGGGACAAGGATCGGTGCAGGGGGAGGGGGAGGGGACATATTGGCCGGACTTTCTTTGTTTCGAAACTTAAATTGCATTTTTGTTCATTCCAAACTAGTGTTTCTTCAAGTTACCATCCAATCATTGACACTTTCATACAAATTTGCATTTGCTCACATGTTCGATATTTGGTTCGACTGAAGTGATCACAAATTGTCTCTTCCCACCAGGATCTGATGATTCCCGCTGTAAGGGGAAGTGTGAGGACCTTTGTCTACTCACTGGACCAGGAGAGACGGAAAGCGTGTGCAGGTGTCAACTCGGTATGACTCTGGTGGATACCAAGTGCATCTGTAAGTTATCTTTTTCCATTGTTTTTTTTTGGGGGGGTGGGGGGGTTTTGATCCATTGTTTGTAAGTGTGGGCCAATTGCTTTTGCTTTATCTTTAGTGGTTGCTTCCTGTTGTAAGTTCTTAGATAAACACATATATAATAGTTTGCTTCCTGCCAACTTGGTGACACTTGCAGCTCCCTATTGCAGCTCCCTATCTTATAAGAGGCAACAATCTTTGTTTAATAGAACAAATTATCATATTTTAACGTAAACACTTCAAGACCATGTCTTTGCTTCCCTGGTTCCTTATTTTGTTTTTTTGTTTTTATATTTGTGTGAATGCTCTTGTCTTTTTTGTAGATTATTGGTTTTTGTTTGATGCCTCACTATTAAAAAGTAAAATCTTTTTGATGATTTTATAATTGTCCCTAACGGGGTTTCAAATTTTAATAATAAACGTAGAAAGTAGCAAAGCAAACTTTAAGGGCAAATTTGAAATTGTCTTGGGACTTTTTATTGAATTGGCATGGCACTGCTTCAATTTTTTTGCAGCTTTCAGGAAAAATTGTCAAAAATTGAAATGGACACCGAGGCATTTAAAAAAAAAATATATACAGAAAACAGGAATGAGTCACGAGATTGTCAGTAAAGCTGTATATAATTTTAAGGCTTCCCCAAATCTGCTACATAGCTGTTCCTGGCACAAATGAAGCTCATGTTTTGGACAAATTTTTGAGTCCTGATTTGGTTAGACATTGAAGTGTAATGATTACTAGGAGGGCAACTTAATTAAAGGGGCCCTGCTGTTGTTGCTGTCGGTAATGAATGGAAGGGCATGAAGGGCATAACAGCAAGTTTGTCTGGCCACGTGCAAATTGCGGTGTGTGCCATCGGTTTAGTTAAGTTAAGCCTTGACCCCCATGACTGTGAATCACCGCGTGAATGCAATGTTTAGGTAATTAGAATAAGGGCCACTTTCCCTAGAAACTGAAGTATCACCAGCTGTAGACTGGACACTTTTGAAAGTTGGTTTCCAATTTCCAATTCATACTATTTGTATAACTCTTAATTTCATCTTAGTTTTTGACAGAGACATTAAACACAAAAAAACAGGCCTAGAAAATTCAGAAAGTAAGTTTTTAAGTACGATATCACTTTTCAGTTTAATATTTTGGCATCTGTGTCGGTGGTTGAACTATTCCTTTCCCTCCTCCTCCTCATCCTCCTCCTCTTCCTCCTCCTACTCCACAGGGCAGGAACCTACGGAACCATTCTTGCTGTACGGTCAAGGTGTCCCCGGGTCGGTGCACGGCATCCCGTTGACCAAGGAGGATAACTTGAATAGCGAGAGCATGAAGCCGATCACTGGTCTAGACAGCCCCAGAGCTGTGGACTTTTACGGCCAAGATGGCTACGTCTATTACTCAGATTCCGCCAAGTACCAAATCGGTCGGCAGATGTTAAATGGATCAGGTCACGAGATCATCCTCGATGAAAGTGAGTATTCACAGATATTACCCGAAATTTTCATTCGGGAGGATGTTCCATCGGGAGGATGTTCCATCGGGAGGATGGGAGATATTTTTTTTTTTAAATTTTGAAAAGTATTTATTGGTTTAACCTTGTGTTTAGACCAAATTATAAACTCATTCATGTATTTCTAAATATAACTAAGAATGCAGCATTGTGAGTAACGATTCCCCCCCTCCTCCCACAGCCACACACCTCATTTGTAGAAATTTTTCATCTTGCCAGCAGTTCATCCATAAAGGTTCACACCTCTAATCTGTGGAGAGAAATTTTGTTCCCACACCACCCCCCCCCTCAAAAATAACCTTTGAAATCCTGTACTTATCACTGGTACTGATCACGCAGGTTAGTACCCCCATGACATTGGCCCTTGAGGTTTAGTTGCAGGAGAGTCTCATCGTAAAGTGACTGTATCATTCCAGGGCGCACTTCATCCTTCTTTTTTTTTGGCAGTAAAGGTCTTTCGATCATGATGTTATCGATCAGATTTCCAAAGGACACAAAAGCAGCCGTTTGCTTCTTATGTGACACACTGCACTGTGTACTTTCTCAAAACAACTTCACTATCGAAACTGCAATTTTGTTTGGACTTTGACCAGGTTCAAGATCCATGTGAATGACGTCGTTATTCACAGAATAATGAATCTGTGCAATAAATGGCTCCCTAGTCTCTCTACTCATGTCTGATCTTTCAATTTTGTTTCCCTCTCTCTCTCCCCCTCTTTCTTGGTTTTTGTTTTGTAAATGACGATTGGCTCGAGAAATTCCAAATATGACTTGACTATGTTACGTAGCCATTCGTGATTTACCCTCGTTATCTCGGGGTTTCTGTTTCATTTGTCAGTGATCGCCAAGTGCGAAGGCCTGGCGGTGGATTGGCTCGGTAAAAATCTCTATTGGACGGACGATGGCCTGAAGATCATCTCCGTCGCTAAATTAGACGGAAGGATGAGGAAAGTACTTGTCACCGAAAATTTGATCCATCCAAGGGACATCGAAGTGGATCCGGTACATGGGTGAGAGACGATTTCACAAAACGTTTGTCGCCCTCTGTCTGCTTCCACATCTCATTCAGAGAATCAAAAGCAGAATGGATGTTACTGAGATTAGTACTGAGATTATTACTGAGATTATTACTGGATTATTATTAAGATTAGTACCCAGGTTATTACTGAGATTATTACCGAGATTATTACCGTGATTTTTACCGAGATTATTACTATATATATTATTACTATATTATATTACTACTATTATTATATTACTTATATATATATATATATATTATATATATATATATATATATATATATATATATATATATATATATATATGGTTTGGCAACGACCTACAGACCACAAAGGATTAATAATGACACACATTCTTTCATCTTTAACCTATGCTTTTTGTGCATACAGATCTCAAACGGTACAATCTCTGGCAACCCTGCAAAATTATCCAACGGCCAAACTTTTCTCTCTATAAAAACAAAGAAATACTGCTCGCCTTTTGTCTTTTCATCTAGTTGTCTGTTTTCTGACGTCAGATTTGTTTTCTTTCTCCTTCTGGATCCCCCTCACCCCTCGATGATGAACATAGGTACATGTACTGGACGGACTGGGCGGAGAGCAAGTACAGTCCCAGGAGCGGCAAGGTCATGCAAGCCAAGATGAACGGCGAGGATGTAGTCGAGCTGCCGGTCGGCGACCTGCTCTGGCCGAATGGGCTCTCCTTAGACGTCACCGGTCAGCGGCTCTACTGGTGCGATGCATTCTACGATAAGATTGAGATGATGTACTTGAGAAACAGAACCACCACGGTAGAGGATCACTTCTGCTTCTTTCCTATCCTTTAATTTCCTCAGAAGGAAACAAAAATTCTGAAATTTCGATTTTATATCACAGAGCAATTCCCCCCCCCCCCCCCAAAAAAAAACAACACATTGGTCCAAAACTGCTGTGTCAATAGTTTCGTTCCATCGTTGAAATAAAATGTTTTGGAAATGCATTCGTTTTATGCAAGTATTAAGTTACATGTGCAATAATTGGTTATGTCGAAATATAGACAATACATCGAACTGTCTCTGTTGTTTAATTAATTTTCACTGATGTAATGAGGACCCCAAGCAGAATTGAAATGTATGTTTAAACTTGTGGCGATGAAGTCTTTGGATCACATGTTACGAGCAAAAAATCCTGTCACACATTGCATTACTCTTTCAGGTTTATATAATCATTTCTAATTTTAAGGGAAGACAAAACTAGCTGTTGGTGTAGTCCATGAATGACATCACAGATGTATGTATGTATGTATGTATGTATGTATGTATGTATGTATGTATGTATGTATGTATGTATGTATGTATGTATGTATGTATGTATGTATGTATGTGTGTGTGTGTGTGTGTGTGTGTGTATGTATGTGTGTATGTATGTATGTATGTATGTATGTATGTATGTATGTATGTATGTATTTTAGATTCTCCTGCAACTGGGAACTCGGGAAGAAACCATCATTGGCTTCTCAAAGCCGCAAGCTGACCGAAGTCAGTTTCTTACATTCATTTTAGCGTCCATGATTATGAATTGTCAATTGTCAACAACTCTGTAACTGGACGACGTACATTAATCTTGGAGTGACTCGAACCGGGGACCTTATGATTGGAAGGCACCGGCGTTAACCACTGAGCACAGATGATTCTGTGCGATGCACTCCATGGAAATAAACGAGAATAAACTGGAAAAATATTAAAATCTCACCCAACGGCACAAGCCAAGTAAAGAAAGGAAAAACAACAACAGTTGGCAATTTTGACAATGAACTAATTTTTTCGCTATTTCTCTTCCCCTCAGGTACTACTCAACCAGACTACTCTGTTTCATAGCCACCCATTCGGTATCGCGATCCACGATGGCACCATCTTCTGGTCAGAGTACCGACGGCAACACATTTATAAGTACGAGAACGGGGTGGTGTCTTCACTGAAACATGGAGGATTAATGTTTGAAGTCAAAGTCTACGACACCGACGAGCAGATAGGTATAAACCGGAGACACGGTTCTGTTTCCCTTACGATTAACAGCTGGTTGATAGGTTTTTTTTCCCTTTTTTTTTATGTGTGTGTTAGCCATATGGCATTATTATTGTGATGTTTTTCATATGGAATGAAATGATGTAAATATGGGGTGAAGGGTGGTTTGGCAGGAGTTTCGTTGAGGGCCATCCAACCTACAATTGAGCAAATTCATAGGCTCTGCCGCACCTATCCTGGGTGTGTGGGTGGGTGTGTGGGTGGGAAGGTGGGGGTGTGTGTGTGTATGGGTCTCCTTGACTTGCAATCATGATAACTTCAAAGAAACTGTGTACTTGATGACCTTCAGATGTGATAATGTGGATGGATGCTGCACCTTATTAAAAATGACAAGATTAGGAATCGCTGAGAAGCCTGTTTTATCGTTTTTTTCTGATTTTCCCCACGTAGGAACAAACGCTTGCTCTGTCTCTAATGGTGGGTGTGATGAATTGTGCCTAGCACTCCCAGATGACACTCGTGAGTGCGCCTGTGGGGATGGCAAGAAGATTAACGGAACAACTGGCCAGTGTATTGGTGAGTACCAGCAGCAGTTTCTCTAAGAGACTGAGTTTGGTTTTTTTTCATATGAAAATGTCAGAGAAAGCCAAAAGATACCAAAAATGGTCATTTTAAAGTAATGATATGTGTTTCTAAGTAAAGAGTCTAACTATAGCAAAGCTGTGTTCTGTGTTGTAATTTGCTACGACCTGTGACGAGTCATATCAATGTATGGTCTATATAATCACGTCATTACTTACGAATTTCAAATAAAGCTATGTAAGTATATACCAAGTTCTGATAAGTGAAGGTTATTTTTAGTATGCTTGTGTTGCAAGTCTTTTACCTGTTGCAATGACTCTGCAGTTTTGCGTCTCAAAGAAAACCACAGGCTGTCTCTGGATCTCTTTTGGTGAAAATTGTTCAAAAAGGGACCATCCGTACCCCCTACCCGACCCCTGCCCCGGCCCCTAGTCCTCATTGTAAATCTTGCGGTAGCTGTTGAGACTCGTTCATCCTTTGGGATATTTTTAATCCTCGCCAACAGTCGATGACAGTTACGTGAAGTTTACAAGGTGTGCGGACAGACAGTTTTCTTGCAAAAACGGCAGATGCATTGATAACCAGTGGACGTGCGACGAAGAGAACGACTGCGGGGACAACTCAGACGAGGGTTGTGGTACGGTCAAACTTTGATTGCTTTATCTCCTCCTCCTCCTCCTCCTCCTCCACCTGGCTCCACAAAGTTGTTGAAATAGGCCTGACATTACCATACAATAGGCCTGACACTTCAATATGATACAGTAGGCCTGAAAAATTCAATAGGAGGCAATACAGTGCAGTGCATTGCACTGTAATGCAATGCAATGCACTGCAATACCATATGATACCATACCTTATGATACAATACAATAGGCCTGACACTTCAGTATGATACAATAGGCCTGACAAGTTCAATGGGACGCATTGCAGTGCAATGCACTGCACTGCAATACCATAAGATATCATACCATATTATACAATACAATAGGCCTGACACTTCAGTATGATACAATGGGACACAATACAGTGCAATGCAATGTACTGCAATACCATACCATATGATAAGATAAAATAGGCCTAGCAGTTCGATGCGATGCGATACAATACAATACAATAAACTAGGCCTGACATTCAATAGGCCGTACAATACCATGAAATACCAGACAATATGGTCTGACAAGTCAATATGATAAGCCCTACCATGCAATGCTATTTATTATACAAATTACAGTTCACAGCAGGCTGTTGTATTTTTCATTCCATGCTCGTAATCAGATGCCTTTCAATGCAACGAAGAGCAATTCCAGTGCGGTACACATAAATGCATCAGCAAGGACTGGCAGTGCGATGGTGATAACGACTGTGGAGATAACTCAGACGAGGAATCTGCAATCTGTAGTATGTATCTCTCAGGTTTTTATAAAAAAAAAATTTTTTTGTTTTAAAATTTTTTTAGATTTGAAGATGAGAGCTGGATGGGCTCACTTAAAGCTTTATACACATGAAGGTGGACCAGGTCAGGATTTTCCTTTGACATAATGTTCTTTTTTCTATCTCTTTAATACTGGAGTTCCCTGATGGTTTAACTTCATTTATTGTCCATATTTTTGGTACTTTGAAATACTCATAAATAAATACAGTTTAAAAGAAACACTTTTCTCCAAGGTGATTTGGCCATCTAATCACCCACATTATTTAGGGGCGGGGGGGGGGGAGGGGCTCAAATAAATCAATTATAAAAAGTGCAGTATTTTGATACTTGCAATTTCTGTCCAGGCACCTGTTTTACTTCACGTTGATTTCCGACATTCGCAGCGTATATGCCTAGTCGCCTATAAAACCAATGTGTTGTCGGGGTCATCATAATTAGGCTATATTGTGTGATGCTCTAGAGGTATTTTAAAAGTGCATGTTTTCATTTTGGTGACCAAACTAGTCGTAAAAAAACAGATGTAGTTGACAATTTGTTGCCAACTCCCGGCACTTATACCAAATCAAACCAAATGTTTCTTCAGACCTTTCAGTAGAATTGATATATCTTTGAAACCTCTTTCACCGTGTGAATGTTCATCTAAAAAAAAAAAACGAGCAGTACATTTTCCTTCCAAAACACTTGTTGAATAAATGCTGCTACCTATAGTTATGTTAAATTTAAGCAAATTGCAAAGTTTAAAACATTTGCAGTCTTTCTCTTTGTTATTTGAAATGAAACTTGACTCGTCTTCACTGTTATGAATTTTTAAGAACAGATCGTATCGAAAAAGTTAAAAAAAAAAAAAACATTAAAAGAAATTTCAACAAGATTTTCTCCTACGTCAAGACATGAAAATTAATCGTTATTTAGTACTAGAAGTTCACTCCCAGGGTGATCTCTCTCCCACCTAGTTGCAACTTATTTCCACCCAACAAAAGATGATTTTCACTGACCCTAAGAGATGCTGAGGTAAAGTGAACTGGATATATTGCTTGTTATTTACTGGACTGTATCCCACTCAGTCTTATTAAATGCTGGTTTTTAAATTTGTCTAAACGATTTACTTGGCAAGTAACCCCCTCCCCCCCTTCCTTGGGAGTGATGTCACGCTCCATTTCTCATTGCATCACGCAGATACAACGTGTGATGGGTTCCGTTGTGACGATGACAGCTGCATCGCTCAAAACTGGGTGTGCGACGGGGACCGAGATTGTCCGAACGGGGAAGAGGAAGAAGATTGCAGTGAGTTGCATCATAATTCCTTAAATCAAACTTACCAAGTATTTAGTACTACTGAACAAATGAGAAATCAAGTCATCCAAGTTGAGACACACTCCTAGCGTTTTTTTTTCTCCCTTCAAAATTAGAGACAAAATGAGTATTAATGTTATTTATACTTCTATTTGGTTTTCAGCTTTCCATTTCCCAGACACTTTTCGTATTTTGTATGAATCACAATATATATATAATATGAGAAAATAAGAGCTATTACATCAGTTATCTCATTATTTGGAAAAACCCTAGGTCAGTGATGATAGTGAACTAAGACTGTTCAGTATAGTATCACTATACAAAGATCATTGGTATAGTATTGCTACACATAGTTCCTCAGCTTAGTATCACTATACACAGTTCCTCAGTATAGTATCACTATACACAAATCCCCAATATAGTATCACTATACACAGATCCTCAGCGTAGTATCACTATACACAGATCCTCAGCGTAGTATCACTATACACAGATCCCCAATATAGTATCACTATACACAGATCCCCATATAGTATCACTATACGCAGATCCTCAGTATAGTGTCACTATACGCAGATCCTCAGTAAAGTATCACTATACACAGATCCCCAATATCGTATCACTATAAACAGATCCTCAGCATAGTGTTACTATACACAGATCCTCAGCGTAGTATCACTATACACAGATCCTCAGTATAGTGTCACTATACGCAGATCCTCAGTATAGTATCACAATACACAGATCCTCAGAATAGTGTCACTATACACAGATCCTCAGCATAGTATCACTATGCAAAGATCCCCAATATAGTATCACTATAAGCAGATCCCCAATATAGTATCACTATACACAAATCCTCAGCATAGTGTCACTATATACAGATCCTCAGTATAGTATCACTATATACAGTACCCCAATATCGTATCACCTGACGTGCACTGCAGTGCTGCTATTATCGTATACCGTTCATTCTATTCTACAGAAGTGACAGATTCAACAATATGCGAGGAAGGCCTCTTTACCTGCGATACGGGAAGTTGTATCCATGCGTTTTGGACGTGCGACGGAGGTAAAATGACATATAGCTATTTACCCCTCTGTAGAATCTGCTAGTAAAATGTGTGATTTTCAAGAATTGAACAGACCTTTCAAAAGGCCACTAGAAGCAGGACGTAGGATGATCTGCATATGTGAAATAGAAACCCCCCCCCCCCGTGCTTGCTTAAGAAACGATCTGCCGTTGCTGCGTTCGGTGCTCTTGTATGTATCACTGACTCGATGAATTTTGTCCCCCTCTCCAGAGAATGACTGTGGGGATAACTCGGATGAGAGGAACTGCGGGGGCTGCCCCAGCCCTGATGATTTCCATTGCATCAGCAACAGAACCATCTGTATAGCGCCGTCTCGTGTGTGTGACGGTCGCAACGACTGTCCAGATGGCAGCGATGAATCGGCACTCTTATCTTGTTGTAAGTACCTTCTGACAAGCTCCTTATGCAGTCGGCTATGAGCGTTGTCATTTTTATTTACCCTGGTAATACTATGACCAGAGGTCATTGTCTTTAACTCCAAAAGACACAGAGTAGGATTATTATCAACTTTTCTTCTAATAAAGTTGTGTATGAGTGGAACGGTTTGCCTGAGAAAATTGTACTCGTGAGTAGTGTGAATGAGTTAAAGAATGCTTTGGACAAGCACTTTGAGCATTGTAATCGGGTCTGAGTGTTTGTGTCTTCAGTTTTTTTCTCTCCTATAGGGTCCTTGATTGGGACTTGAGTGTCCCTCCTGATCCTTTTTTTTCTACTAAACTAAACTGACCAATCGCTTGGCTTTTTTCCTCTTATGATAATGAAAACTCATGAATATTTTTGAATTCTATCAATAATTTTTTGGCAAATGAGTATGTCACTGTTGCATAGCTGACAGATATTGTATTGTGGCTTCATATCGGTATTCACTGACAAGTAAGTTATTTTTTGTTTTGTCAAAACAATGGAAAACTGAGGAGTTTTTTAGCCCTCCCACCAATTATACAAACCGACCGATCAAGCTTCTAAATCCTCAGCAAAAGCATGCGAAGATGGATTCTTCAGCTGCAGTGAAGGGACGTGCATCCCGATGTCGTCTCGTTGCGACGGCCAGGAAGATTGTGACAACGGCATGGATGAGAATAATTGCAGTAAGTTTGTTATTAATCTTTTCTAAATTGTTTGTTATTAATCTTTACTAATTCAAAGATGCGGTAGTTACCGTTTTCATCTTAGCAACATTAAGTTGTTAATTTCATAGACGGTAGTAGAGGGTCACAACCGGTTGACAGTTAACTTTTCATAAGAAGTATTAAACTGTTGCACCATCTCTGTGTAGAAAAGAGCAGCTTCAGATGCTGTGACACTATTTGGAATTTAATTGGTCAAAAGTCACAAAACCATCTTCATCTGATATACCTGTTTGTATTACAATGAAAGGTCGGGAGGGGGGGTATGGTGAGAGGAGGGGGATTCAAAGTTGGGAGGAGGGAAATTCGGTGAGTGGAGGAGGGGGATTTGGCAAGGGAATGTGGGGTGGGGGGGTGGTGAGGATTCGGCTAGAGGCACCGATATCTTTTCCATGATGGTATCCTCTGAAATTGTTGTTCTGTTTAAACTTGTGTATCATGCAAGTACATTTCCGGTTTTGGATTTTTCTTGCTTTTTTTTTGCTAGCTTGTCCGGTTTACATGTTCCGCTGCGAGAGCGACAACAGATGCGTCTCGATGGAACGATTGTGCGATAGTCACCCTGACTGCGACGACGGCTCAGATGAAGATGACTGCAGTAAGTTTTATTCTGTCTTCAATTTTCATTTGCAAGTTTAAGAACTCTTTAATCAGCCTTTTCTAGTTCAGAAAGTGATTTTGTTTTAATTGATTTTGGGGTTTTTCTGGCAGCCAGGTTTTTGTGTAAGTTTCTCTCAAGCTTCTGGTCCTTTCTCTCATTCTGTTTAGTAAGTTTTATTCTGTCTTCAATTTTCATTTGCAAGTTTAAGAACTCTTTAATCAGCCTTTTCTAGTTCAGAAAGTGATTTTGTTTTAATTGATTTTGGGTTTTTTCTGGCAGCCAGGTTTTTGTGTAAGTTTCTCTCAAGCTTCTGGTCCTTTCTCTCATTCTGTTTCATTGACTTATATATATATGTTTTCTGATGCATGTTGATACATTGTCTTAGGATGTGGTACGCTGTACCTTTACGGCCTGCTTCAAAGCATTCATACTGTCAGTTTGGGCAGTATGATGAATATCATGTTTCTATCAGAGAAAGGTTATGAACTGTTCATACAGTCAGTACCTGTGCTCTGAAGCATAATATGAGAGGAGTGTATAGAGTGGTATTAGCATTAGAATCAGATAAAGGTTATGAACTGTTCATACTTTCATTGTCAGTGCTTTGAAGCATGATACGAGAGGAGAGTATAGAACGGTGTTAGCATTAGAATCAGAGAAAGTGTAAGAAGTGTTCATACCACCAGTACAAGTGCTTTGAAGCATGATATGGGAAGACAGTACAGAGTGGTATTAGTGTTGCAAACTTTGTCCCGACTGGCTGTGAAATGGTTTTATGTAAAGATACATCTGTTTTTTTCTTGTGGTCCTCTTTCTTTGAAGAATTTAAACCTTGCCCCAGGAACACTTTCGCATGCGAGAGATCCTCGTTGTGTGTACCTTATAGTGCTTTGTGCAACGGTACCTTTGAGTGTCCCCACGAAGACGACGAAGGTGGACAGTGCGGTGAGTAAAATTCTGAGAAAAGTATCGATTTTGCAGAAGAAAAAAAATACTGCATGCCATGATGATCACCCTCAAAAACTTGTACCATTAAAACGAAAACAAAGAATGGAAAAATAAATTAAAGCTTTGTAGCCAAATGACTCTATTGCGGTACCGTGATGAGAGTATATCTCAGACAACTATTCTTTGTGGAATATTAAACAATTTATAAAAGTGATATTCTGGTGGTTGAATGATATTCTGGTGGATGAACAATGTAATACTTGTCTTTAAATTAATAAAAAAAAAGAAGAAATTCCACACTGCTAGCAAAAACTCCCATTTCAATATCTTGCCCCCCAACTCAAGACTTGTTCTGATTGGCTAAAGCCCTCTCTTTACCCTAGGAAGTGGATCACAGAAGGCAGTCTGTGATGCCATTATACCCAGACGGTCTTCGAAAGACTTAGGTACAAATTATTATATTTCGTGTGGAATGCTACGCATTTGAAATGTCTGCTTTAGCCGTCAAACATTCTCTGTGTTTTGTAGAATTTCGTCCACAATGCATGAAAATAAAATGAAAAAAATCCTCTCTTTAACACTATCGTCGTGACGATCTTGTGCGCTCCGCTAATGCCAGACGCCTTGACAGTATCTTTGACATTCTAACCGCTGTGAGGTTGTGATCTTGACCTATAAAAGAAGTAGACAATTTTAAGCATCTTCGTTAATATGCAGTCGACTTCAGTGACCGGAATGTGATTTCTATATGTAATTCTTTATCATATGTTCTTACAGAGTTCATCCATTCCAAACTATCACATCTAATGGACAAGCTTAAAAACTTGGGACTTGTATTTTTGTTTTATTTGCTATTGGTTTGAAATACATTTTTTAATCTTTAAAATCTATTACCGATATGAAGCATTTGCGATATATGGTATCATCATTTCACGAGACTACTTTATTAAGCACATAATGAAACTCAAGAAATGTTTCCCCCTAGTAACAGAAGAGCAACAGTGCAGCAGTCTTCAGAACATGGAAAGTCACGTTTGCGAGTTATGCCAAAGCAGTCCCAACGAACCAATCTGCTACTGTCCAGAGGGGAAGATACTGGCCAATGGCAATACTCTGACCTGTGTCGGAGGTAAGGACAAAGGCATTTTGTCCCCTCTGTTACTGTTACTTGTCATTAAGCCTTTGAAGAAGATCCTGCTAGGATCGAATCGTCAGGCCAACTTACTTTTACACATTGATCAGAATAGAACGATTCAATAAGTCAATATTTGGCCTTTTTTGTTTGTTTTTGAGTTTAAAAGCAGCAAGAAGGAAGATTGGGTTTAAAAATTGACTTGGTATGGTTTTTGCTTTTCTTAATTACAAGTAGCCATGAAATGCAGAACGATGCCTTAATATAAACATTCATTCAACTTTTAAAAGAAGAAAGAAAAATTATCATGGCTAACTATTAATCAAAAACAGCATGATGCTTTAAATAGAGGAAATATCCAAATTAGGCTCTATGTCAACTTTTTTGATGCTGAGGGGGCTGCAGCAGTCCACAGCCTGGCTGCAAAGGACTTAATCCTCTGTGCTTTGTAGTTTCACATAATAGGCACGACAGTTTCCTTACTAGTCCGCGGAGATCATAAATTGTTTGAAAATTGAGTCAGCCTTGCTGAGGGAGATTGTGCAGCTTGTCATTTGACACAGCGCTTCAAAAAAAAAAAAAAAATGTCCCCAAAAATGTTAAAAGAAACAAAGATGGAAAGATACAGTATTATTCTAATAATGGAAATTTACCCCTCACCCAATAAAAAAAAAAAAACTAGATGAGGCTTAACATAAGTTTGCTGTAAAATAAATTCATTTAGGGGCCAGCAAACACACAAAATGTACCCCGCTTTTTCTTTCCTAGATCAAACACTTTTCAGATTAGTGAAAAAGAAATCTTACTAGTCAATATATATATCTTTATATTAAATGGTACAAAGCTAGTATTTTACACGATGAAGTAGAAGGCAAGATTCTTTTCGAACTCTTTGTTCGCAGATCAAAATATGTGCCGTGAAGATGGAAGGTGCAGCCAGAGATGTGTTTCCACTTACGACAGGGACAACGACCTCGGTGGGTTCATCTGCAAGTGCTATGAAGGGTACGCCATGCAGAGGGACGGCTGCAAATACACAGGTAATGGTTTTGTTGAGTGTACAATAACATAAACTGGTCTTCCTTCAAATGTGATTTTAATTTAAGTTTCCCCAGAAATTTTTGGGATTTGGAATAGAACTTGATTTGAATGTTGATTGACCGTTCTACATTTGGTGGGTTACTAAACCATTTAGGTATGGAGCCATCCGTTGCTCGTAATTGAAATTTGTCAGTGACGAAATAAGACTTTCTTATTCGGAACAAAATTTTTCTCCTCTGAGAAGCTAACGAAGACAGGTCTCGGTGACCGCCAGTTGGGATAAATGCATCCACCGATAATTTTGCTTTCGTTCTTTTCTCAATCTCTTCTTCAGGGGACGACGATCCCTACATCATTTTCTCGAATCGAAACCAACTGAGACGCTACAACCTTAAGACGGGGGAGTATAACATTCTGGTGTTCAACCTCCGTAACAGCATAGCGCTGGACTTCCACTACAGCAACAGTCACATTTATTGGACGGACGTGGCCGACGACAAAATCTACAGAGGGACCGTTGACACTGATTCTCCCAATGCAGGTACTCTGTCAAAGTAACGTCGCCCATCTAGCTGCATTTATCTGGAGTATGGAGTTTGTAAAATAATAATACTGCTTCAATTATTAAGACATTGCATTTTGGTGATGAAGCATGTGGAGGAGAGATGTAGCTCACTTTATGAATTTTGATATGAACAGGATGGGAAGAAGAAAGAGTTAAACATTTTGGCTGTTTATGTCACACTAAGGTTGGGGGTGGGGGGGGGTTGTGCATAGGGGTTGGGAGGGGAAGGGAGTGAAGGTGGGAGTGAGGCAGTTAAGATCCTTTACTTTTGTATGGTGTCTGTCCTTCTGTGCCCATTACTGGATACGAAACTGCTAGATACAAAACTGCTAGATACAAAACTGCTCAAACGGACAGTTGCTCTCCTTGTCAAACTGTTTCTTGGTATGATACATTGATCCATTTCAGGGCTAAGAGGCTGAACTGTGGTATTTAACAGTAGTGAAAAATGCCTTGGCAGCAAGATTTGTAATTTTCAAATTCTTTCCCTTTGAAATTTTGGAAGGTCTAAGAGATATCACGACGGTCATCCAGTCTGGACTAGGTTCCAGTGAGGGTCTGGCCGTGGACTGGATCGGTCAAAATCTCTACTGGGTTGAGAGTATGCTGGACCAAATAGAAGTGGCCACTTTGAACGGACTTTACAGGAAAACTCTGATCGCGGGAGATATCGAAAATCCCCGGGCCATAGTCTTGGACCCCCGAGATGGGTAAGCTGCAGGACGTTTAGTTAATACTGGGGTATTCTTTATTGTTTTAGATCCCTTCTTTTGGTTTTATGGCTCCCAAAAATATCGGACTGTTCGTTCCTTTGGGAGATCAGAAAAAAGTCCAGAAGGTCCTCCACTGAGAATTATTCCCTAAAATAGTACTATTTTCTCAATTTCACTCGAACCTTTTGTAACTTAAATGGAACAAGATCGTTTCTCTCGTACCTTGGTGATTAAAGCCTTTTTTCTCTTGTACTTCTAAGATTAATGTTTTGGAGCGACTGGGAAGAGTCTAGACCTCGTATCGAGAGGGCTACAATGGCAGGCCAAGGCAGGACGGTCATTGTGGACGTGTTAGAAGTCTCGGGGGGTTGGCCGAACGGCCTGACCCTGGATTATTGGGAGAGGAAGGTCTTTTGGATCGATGCCAAGTGAGTCCTTACTTTATTAAATGAAAAAAGAAAACGTAGAATTGCCTCTCCTCAAAGGGTTAAATATGGACACTTCACTTAATTAGAAGAATTTTAAGCAAGGATCGTCATAGAATTTATAGCAATTAATAGTATCTTAATACTGATTGCACCTTCTTGGTTGCTGTAACCTCACAGTGTAGTAAAAAACATACATATCTTGCTTCTTAAAACTGCTAAGATGACTGGAGTTGTTGGATTTTCTACGCACTGCCTCACTGAGAACTGAGCATAGACCAAAGGTTATAGGATTGGTGGGGTGATGGGAAGGTTGGAGGGGGTGGGGGGGAGTTGGGGATGTCCAAGATCGCATTTTATTTTAATTTTTCTTTGCATGCAATGGTGAACTCAATCAAGGTGGAAGAAGGTTTTTTTTAAATATGATATTTAAAATTATTTTTATTATGTTTGTTTGTCTGTTTTTCCTTTTCTTAAATATTTTCTTTACCCCGTACAGATCGGACTCAATATACTCCAGTTACTACAACGGGTCTCACGTTAAGTGGGTGCTCCAGGGTAGCCCCCTGGTCCTCCATCCGTTCTCCATCACCATCTTTGAAGATCGGGTTTACTGGACCGACTGGAGGAACATCGGGGTCTACAGCGCCAATAAATGGACCGGAGAGAATGAGACCGAAGTTCAGAAAGTCGCAATGCATCCGTTTGGCATCCACGTTTATCACAAAACGAAACAGCCGACCGGTAAGCTAGGATCGGACATTCCGTCCCCACGGATACGTGGCGTATTTTATCACCAAAATTAAATGTCTTCACCGATTTCATCAGATTTTTATTTGTTTGTTATAACCTAATAGAAGTATACCATCTCAAGCATTTTGTATTTCTTGTACAGGCCTGATGAGGAGGGGGGGGAGGGGTGGGGGAGGTTGTCAAGAGGAAACAGCCTATGGATCTAAGGTCTAGTAAGGTGACTTTGCCAATTTTGATTGAAGAATAATATCATTTTATTTCCATTTCCATTATTTACTTAAGGGATCACAATAATTTCAAAAGAGGGAGCCCAGTGACAATTGTCTCCAAGACCTGACCTGGTTCCTTGACCGGCACCCCCCTGCCCCCCCCCACGGTCTTGTCAATTTATATGTGTCTTCTTAACACCATAGTCTCTGCGAAAGATTTGTACAAACTTACAGTGAAGATAATCTAGAGACAAAGTATATTTTTTTTATTTGTTTTCCCCCCGTAATCTCATTTGACAGCTGCCAATCCCTGCCTTAACAGCTCATGCAGTCACCTGTGTCTGATAAATAGTAGTAGCTCATACGTGTGTGCCTGCCCTCACCTGATGGAACTCGGGGATGACAATGAACATTGTACCAGTAAGTTTTCTTTTGTCCTTTTCTCTTTTGTTCTTTTGATGAATTCCTCCGATTGTGGAATTGAAATGATAGAAGTTGTTTTACAAGCTGGTATTCTAGTATTCTCATTTCTGGTTAAAGGATGAAGGATGAGAGGTCTCATTGCTCTTACCACATGTAGACCCTCAGATGTCAAATAGCGATCAAAGGTTGTGCTTAGAGTAGAAAGTGAATTCACAGCAGCCGGGATGTTATTTGCTCGTTGGATGACGATTTAGAACTGATGGGTATAAAAATATATGTATATTTATATGTATATTTATATATATATATATATATATATAAATATATATATCAGTTGATATTAGGTTTTGTTACGAAATGTGAAATGTTGCAAAAAGTGCAAAGAAATTCATGGCTAGAGCGGGATTCGAAACCAGTGACCTCTGAGGTATACAAGCCCAGCACTTGACCGACTTAAATTATCTAGCCCCCAGTCGGCCATTTCTTAGCTGTGTGCGCCAGTCAGAAGCCACAGTGGCCTTGCATACGTATAAACAAGGGTCATTCACAGTTTCATTTGATGATACAACCCATTTTCAAGCAAAATTCTGCTTATTATGTATAATTATATTAGTATATGAAAAAAGTGAAAACTGACAGGGAATTATATACAATGGAAAAGATCAAAGAAACGTTTTGGCTCAGAAATGTCTTTGCTCTTGTCCGAGATTTTATCCAACCCAAAACTTCAAGCAGCCATCGCTAGATTCAAAAGTCATTTCATTTGGAAGTCTGCTGAAGTAGCCTCTCTGCTTCTATAAATCCAGATGCATCCAGTTTCCTAGTGTTTGCCAAAAGTAGCGAGATCCGTGGCGTGGATCTCAGGAACAGCTTGTACAACGTTATACCGTCACTCAGCAGTCCTCAGTTGGCCAACGTCACATCGGTGGACCACGACGTGGTGACGGATCACATCTTCTGGACGGACACACAACGCAGGATGGTGGGAAAGGTCAACATTCACACGTTCAAGGTGGAGGCCGTGATAGAAGGTTGGTAACGATTCTGCATGTTTGGTGAAGCACGATGGGAAATAGCGAGGGGGGAGTGGGATGGGGTGGTGTGGGGCATTGGAAAGAGGCAGAGGGTAGTGGGAGGGGGAGGAGGGATAGAGCTCAAGGTAGAGGACGTTTAAGGTGGAGGCCGTGATAGAAGGTTGGTAACGATTCTGCATGTTTGGTGAAGCACGATGGGAAATAGGGAGGGGGGAGTGGGATGGGGTGGTGTGGGGCATTGGAAAGAGGCAGAGGGTAGTGGGAGGGGGAGGAGGGATAGAGCTCAAGGTAGAGGACGTTTAAGGTGGAGGCTGTGATAGAAGGTTGGTAACGATTCTGCATGTTTGATGAAGCATAGTGGGAAATAGGGAGGGAGAGTGGTGGGGTTGTGTGGGGCATTGGGAAGAGGCAGAGGGAGGGGGAGGAGGGGTAGAACTCAAGGTAGAGGACCTGTGATAATGGAAATGAAAGATGGAGAAGAGGATAGGGGAGAGATAGATTGGGTCGGTGCAAGGAACAGGAAAGGTTGAGGTATGATTGGCAAAGATGGAGTCGGTAATATGAGCCGGGTAAAAAAAGGGCGAGATAAACAGGTGAGTTGTGAAACATGCGACAGGGAAAGTACGGTTGTGAAAGGTAGTCAAGCTTTGTGTAAATATGGGGTAGGGTACTTGAGGTAGGGGAAGACTGGGTAGGGTACATGGCGTAAGAAAAGTTAAGTATAGATGCATGACGAAGGCAGAAATGGCTTCGGTTATATGAGCGAGGGAAAGATGGGCCAGGTGGCATGTGATTGTGAAAGATGAGAAGAATAAAACGGCAGTGTTTAAAGATGATTGGGTTCAGTGAAAAGTTTTGGTTAGGGTTGGTAAGGCAGGGGGATAGATCATATTAGGGTACACGTGGTGGCAAAAGATGGGATAGATGGAGAGGAATATGGATGATAAGATCTGGGGAAAAAGAGTTCCTTCTTTCGTCATGTCAAGAAATCACATTTCCCTCCCTGGACTATCCGTCTTTTTGTTGTTGAAAATCCCCAAAGTCAAGGAATAATACATTTCTCCGAGGTTTTTATAAAAACAGCAACTCTTGGTTTGATTTAATTACCCTCGACAAAGGTCTAACAAATGCCAATCAAGTCGCGGTGGACTGGGTCTCCAGGAATATTTATTGGATACTTCACGAGGAAGAGGGCAGCTTTCTGTATGCGTCCCAGGTCGATGGCAGCTATCAGGTCAAGGTCAACGTTGAACTCACCAAGCATTCTCACAGCCTGGTCCTCGATCCCTTATCCGGGTAAGATTCGTAAAATTTAGATCATAGTGTCTCCTCATCTACAGTGTTCGTTTTGTCATTTTATCTATTCATCAATATTTAATCATCTGATTTGTTTGTTTGAAGAGTCTGAAAACTTTTCTCGTTTCCCGGATAGCTTGATGTCAATTGTCTGCATGGTTTTTAATAGTCTGTTTTGAATGCCGTCCAAATCTCTGTTTGGACAACCAAAAATCAGCTTTGCATGAAGTCTGGTGGATGGCTAGGTGTTTACATCAGATATCAGTTTGCATCGTAGCACAATACCCCCGAAGTAGGTACAACGATAAATTGGTGTCACCTGCCATCACTTCAGAGACACTGAACTGAACAAAATAAAAATAGTGATAAGGCCTATGATGCACAAGAAGGAGGGTTTTACTAGCTGCCCAAATCTGGAGTTGTATTCAACAAACCTTCACCTATCTCCTACAGTCTACATATTGATCATTCTTTTTATCATTTTGGAAGTTAAAGAAAATTTGCTGTTCGGACAACCCAAAATTAAGACCTCCTCATCCAAGGGAAGGGAGGGAACAACGAGGGGAAAATCCTCAAAAATATACTAAGATACTGGATGTGTTATTTTCTCTAAATGTTGAGAAAGGCTGTCATACGTTTTCAAAACATATATCAATTCCTCGGCCTGGAGTTAAATTTCAAAGCAAATATACCTGGCCTATTCTTGGTGCCAGAGTAAGGACAGAAGGTCTGAGGGGAAGTGGAGGTTAGGGGAGGAAGGGAGATTGGGGAAGTGGGGTTGGGGGGTAGGTTAAATGCCAGGTGACTGCTGATGTGAATTTTCAACTGATCAAGCAGTCTCATGGTCTGATCCTTGATTCATTCATAATGTGGAGGAAGGTTCTTAAATTTTTCAAAATTTTAATCCTCAAAATAGTCCGGTTTATATTTGAGTCGTTTTATGCATTGTTTAGGAAGGTCAACAGTTTATTTTTCTGCAGCTAGAAATGTTTATCGTTAGTAAATTTAATTGTTGTCACTGTAGATGGGTTTTTTGTGG
Organism: Apostichopus japonicus; assembly: GCF_037975245.1. Taxonomy (NCBI): domain Eukaryota; kingdom Metazoa; phylum Echinodermata; class Holothuroidea; order Aspidochirotida; family Stichopodidae; genus Apostichopus; species Apostichopus japonicus. The sequence continues at coordinate 13,135,757 of NC_092583.1, read as the reverse complement.
TTCTTTTGTTTTTTTTCTTGGTTTTGATTTAATTTGTGTGTAAGTGTATGTGCACTTGCTTTGCATTCTGAGGACTTGAACAAAATAATACCAAGTCCTCAGAGATCATTTGAAAAGAATCATCACGTCCTCACAAGAACTGTATCACTAAGGAGTTAAGGTAAAGGGGTACATGGGTTTGAAGAGAACAATGCGGGGGGGGGGTTGGTAAGGGGGGGCCTCAGTCTGAATCTAAAACACACCCGTGTGTATCTGTGTGCGCAAGACTTCTGAATAATGCCATCTCTCAGTAAAGTCATATTTAAGGAAAGCCAGACTTTTGATTTTCAGCGATTTGATTTTACATTGTTTATAATCTGTTTTCTCTGTATACCAGGTACATGTACTGGGTGAATGGACGAAAAGAAGGGAGCTCACCATCTATCAAAAGAGCAGATATGAACGGTGAAAATACTGTCGATTTAATTACTGATGGACTTTCTCAGCCCAAACGTAAGAATGTGATGGCACTCTTTCTCATCTTTTTTAACCATCCATTTTTTCGGATAAAATTCTCAGACAACCCCAAAAGTTGGTATCAATTTTGTAATGTGTTTCTTCGATCCACGGTTAATACAGAATGGAAGGGGCAAGAAATCAAAAGCTCTGCATACTTTTTTCAAAGTTTATCTTTGAGAAATAAGACGGTTATTAGATGAAAATCACGGATACCAACGCTGTGACATTTTTTTGACAGAGGAAAAAATGGGAAGTTTAATAGACCAATGTGTCCGGCAGGTTATTGAGAGTCTTTACCTGAGAAATGGAATTTAAATGATTTTATATTTGCAGTTATTTTTTACTTTACCCTGCCAACTCTCCCTATTGAACCTTTAAAGTAATCATGGTCTTTGATTGTTGCCTTACCCTGTCAGCTAAATAACCGTGGTATGCCAAGTATTTGGTATGGTTGTTTTGTTTGATATCAACCCAAGTATGTGGTGGGTGTGAATATTTGCCTTCAAGCCAAAATCATATGTGTCTTACTTTTGTTATCGAGATAAGTCTGTAATTGTAGTTCTGTTATTTTCCTCAAGCAGATATTTATATTTTTTGAATTTGGTAATCTTGGTATAATCTTGGTACAGTGTATGCCTTGCTTGTTAAGCCGCCCTTGCCAAGTACAAGGCACATTAATGGAAGCGGCTGGATTACTTAGTCTAACACAGACCATTTGGTCAGCTCCACTCAGATGTAACACAAAACTCAAAAGGAAAACGAAAGGTTTTATATTTATTTAAGGCCTCGAAGGATATGCATAAAATATACATCACATATGTTTTTTTTCCACGACTATCAACTATCGAAAAATAAAACGTGGTTTTGGGGATGATTTTGGTTGACTTATCGAGGCTTTATAAAAACAGTGGATGAAAATGAACAGTTACATCTGCACTTAGAAGCTGACATCATCCTCATGTATAGCATTAAAGGTGCTTTCCACAGATCTGGCATATTTTATCAAAGGTGTATATCTTTGGCAATGGAATAGCTATTTATAGCAACAAAAGTACAAAATAGTCGAATATTTTTTTTTTTTAAATAGAAATAAAATAAAACTGTTAGCAAACTGCTTATCCACTAGAGAGCCTGTGTAAGAGAATGTGAGTAAGTTGGCCTGACGTTTCGATCCTAGCAGGATGTTCTTCATTTAGGCTAAATGACAAGTAACAGTAACAGAAGGGACAAAAACACGCACAGAATACAGACAGGTTAATGAGCATGGTGAACACAATGAGATAGATGTAAGGGGATTAGTAGACAAGGGATGGAGACTATGACAAGTCATGTCACCCCTCACAAGACAAAAACAAATTTGGACTTTTTAAGTCATCTTTTTAAGGTCAAATGTCATCTACGTAGCGTGCTCATAATCTCTGTGTCACTGATGACCTGGGCCTGATGACCTGCCATGCAGATATAATCCACTTGTTCTCCTCTTAAAATCAATTTCCCTGAATTTTTACATTTCGTCTAGGACTAGCTCTGGATCACAGTACGTCGATGTTGTACTGGTGTGACCGCGGAGACGAAGACATCCTCCCCGGGATCTATTCCGTCCCTCTCGATTCCTCAGCAGTGGTCAAGCTTCTTAATTTGTCCCGAGATGCGGAACCACAGTCCATTGCAGTGCACAATGGGATGGTCAGTCTCCGTTTTGTCGTGGCTTTTTGTTCACTTGAAAACTTTCCACAGAGAGAAGAAAAATGTTCAAGATGTTTCAGACATTTGTAAACCAATGCTTAATCTTTGCTCCTTCCTCTCACGTACCTCTTTAGAAAGCAGAATAAGTGACAAACTGACATTGAGCATAGAGTGTTGTTTATGTTAAGTAACTCAATGATGTCTGTTATTCATGGTTGGCATGGAAATTTAAAAATCAAAAAAAGTGTTAGTAAAATAGCCCCCAAAAAACTTAAAAGTCATGGACAATTGAATGAATTTTCAAAATTTTGTTAATTTTTTCTTATCAGCCATTTTGCCTCCTCGAAACTGCCCAAAAACCACCACAGAGACATGTCCAAAGAAGAAAGGTCAAATGCAGTCTTTTAATGTGGGCGGTGGAAATGTCATGGCATTTTCATTTTCAAGAAAGTGTCAAATTCCTGACAAAACGATTTGTGTCTCGTTATGATGAAATTTTTTCTGTTTGCATTTTTAGCTCTATTGGTCTGATGAACACGAGGACATGATCCGGTCCATAAATATAGCCGAGCCTTTGGTGGTGTCTGATCTGCGACCTGTCGTGGGGAGCGTCAAAGGAATGTTTGTATATGACAAGGGGAGTAAAATAGGTAAGATGTGTGGAAGAAGATTTCTCGTAACCACGGATAGATAGTGATTGTATCGAAACAAAATCAACTAGAAACACATAGTGAAAAAAAAAACAATGCCCTTTCTCTCTTCCTGTCTTGAAATAAATTTAAAAATAAAATCAATGTCTGACAGATATTTTTTGGCTGTCTTGTTTAGTCATGAGCTCTTATAAATAAGTTAGGAATGGGGTCTGGGGGGGGGGGGCGGGGGGTAACAAGTTTTTTTGTAGTTAAAGGAATAGTTTGCTTTGTATTCAGCAATTCCTCAATGAAAGGGTTGACAAGTATCATTATTTTCTTTACTCTGATGATGCTTGTATTTGCCACACACACTCTGGTTGTATCCTAAACCTGATCTGTACTAGAAAAAAATAAGTCCCCTAAATAACATAATCTGTTAATATACTAGTCTGTGAAAACTTGCAGGGGAAAGTGATGAAATTTGGCATAAAACTTTGGCATAAAAAAAAAGTTTTGTAATCTTTTGGTTTTTTTTAATTAAGCAGTCTGTTTTTAATATGCTATACCTGTAAAGTAAAAACAGCTATAAACTGGTGGTACCCAGTGGTGAAGATGGTCCTGTATCTGTGTTTATCTACTACTGTTTACTCGCCTGATCAGGAAATAAGGAACTATCGGTATCATTGATAAAAAATAGACTCAAAAGAAAAGTAATGGGAAGAAAAATGAGTAATCTTAAAGACAGTCGTAAAAAATTTCAAGGTTATTGCCAACTTTTTAATTTGTGACATTTTGGAAAGCTCAGTGAAACATCCAGTAGCATGTAGAGGCAGGTCGGACTATTAAAGAGGACAATATTTGTATTACAACAATTAACGTACATTAGGTTTTTTAATATTTATCCCATATATCCTGCACCCCCCTCATTGACCTTAGGCCACATTACTGTATGCCCCTGCTGACTCCTTGTCTGTTACATGGGGGTGGGGGGGACTTTCTCCAATCCTGCCCAAAAACATGGGAATGGAAGCAACGTTGATTTTGGTTTAAATAAAAAGGGACGTTTTTCGTATAAATGTTTGTTAAATTAAAACTTTTTCACTTTTTTTTTTCTATTTCGCTAGATGATGTCAATGAATGTTCCATTAATAATGGTGGATGCAGCCAGCTTTGTTTCCCCATACCCACCGGTGACACCAGCCGTGCTTGCGCCTGCACGGCGGGTTATAGCGTACTCGAGACGGACGGAACTACTTGCGTCGGTAAATTTCTGTTACTGACGGTTGAAATAAGCAGTGAACATAAAACATAACCATCTTCTCTACATCAAGTGATAGAAATTCTTGTGATGGAAGAAACTCCTTCCCAAATCACCCATTCCCCCAATGTACCCCACCTCCTCCCCAAATGCCCCCACCCCCCCCAAACAAAAGAGGAAAAGTTGACCAATATTTAAATCTACCGTCAGATCTCAAAGTTTAACGGTCATGTCACTCTCTGCCATCGCATATGTGTTTATACATGGTTCCCACTCCCTCTGACATATGGCAAAGTCTGGAAAAAGTGGGGGGGAAAACCCCCCAAAATACCCTATTTTTCTGGGTCTTAAGGTCCTTGAATTTTGATGTTTTAATCCAGAAACTATAAAACAAGTTTCATTCTTGAAAATGCTGGAACTTCATTTAGTTGAAAAGTTTGGGAACCATGTAATGTTTATGCTCAAAGTAAAGCAAGAAACCTCAACGTTGAAGGAGGAGTTAATTCTTAGGTTTCTTAGGCGCCACAGGATCAGCAGAGAAAAGTCGCTTTTGTACGATATTGATTCCCACCCAGCTGAGCAGGGTTTTTATTGGAGCAGCAACTGATTTAGCTTTTCCTTTTGATAAGGTGCCTAAGAGAAAAAAAACTAGTTAATAATAATACTCTTGAGAGAAAGGCCGAGTTGAACTGGTTAGGTAGGCCAGGTTTGTGTATAATTGTGGTAATAAGATTCACACCTTCTTTCTAAAATGACAGGAGTGGAAAAGTTTGTGATGTTTTCGACATTGTCGTCAATCAACGGGATATCAACTGATTCGACGGTGAAAGATCCCCAGCTCCCTCCAGTTGAAGGACAGGTGAAGGTCCAGTCGATTGCCTTCCATGCTAGTAAGTAGCTTCATTGAGGCCTAAGCTGTAAGTAAGGGTAGTCTGAATGGTAGATATTGATGGGAATTCCCAGGCAAAAACCCAGAGTATTCCACATTAACAGTTTACAAACTGCACTCCAACCCACCTACCTCTTGTTCTCTAACTGTAGATATGGTTGTTGGAGGATTAAGGTTTTTTTTATTCATTTATTTTTATTTATGTATTTTTCTTTCTGGGCAGATAAACCATTAGTTAGTTCATGAAGAAGTTGGTATTGGGTCATCATGCTTCATGTCAGATATGACCTAGTAGACGGATAGTCCAATTGAAAATTTAGTTTTGGCTGATAGAATAGAAACTTATTTTGAACCATCCTGATGGAATTTGTAATTAACCCGAAGTCAACCTTTGTGATCTCCAGAAAGTATCTTTTAATCCCTGCCTCAAGTTGTCAGGTTAATCTGAAGTGAAGTTTCACATTAAAAGTCCACATTTGGGTCCTGTCAGTATGTTCAGAAATATAATCTTTGGCTAAGAGATGTATTGAAAACGTTTGTATCTATTTTTCCCCCGTCTCTCTCTTGGAACCTCAGAGGAAGATATGATCTATTGGGTGGACACAGAAGAGCAAAAAATATACCGAAGGAAGAGAGACCATACCGGCAAAGAAACGGTCATTTCGTCCGGTCTGGGTTATGTGGTAGCCATCGCTGTCGACCCCATCTCTGGTAGGCTCCAACATTTATCCCGTCTCAACCATAGCATTCTGAGAAACAGAAAATTAATGTATTCAAAGGTTCCTCCATTTTTTCGATGGTATTCTAACATCCTGTAGCATACCTTTTTAGCTGGAGTTTTTGTTTTGGATTATAGTCGGAGCAGAAATTGGGAACCATTCAATTTAACGCAGCAATGAGAGTCTTATCTGGACCGAAAAGAATTTAGCCGATTGACTGAAGGAATCTGTGAAAATGGATGAATCATGCTATGATGGAAGGTTGACTTTTGGCCCCAAAATTCAATTTTGATGTGTTTGTTCGACCATTAAAACACACAGCTATCAGCTCCTGGTTGTATTTCTTGTTTCTTAATTTGTTGACTAATGATCCTTTACACATGTGAAGTTCATCAATTAAAAACGACTGGACTATTTAGTCTAATACACAGAATGTTAGGTCGGTTCCCGTATCACTTTTTCTCTTCTCTTTTCTTAACTACGGTTTTATTAGAAATCAATTCAAGTGCAACCGCACCGGTGGTTTCTCTCTCTCTCTTCACAATAGGAGCACTCTTCCTGGTTAATTTTCTGACACATATAGATATTTGTCTCAGGTCTGTTATTATTAATCCATACTTTTTTTATTTCAATAGTGCATACTTTCTAGGCTTTCTCTCTCTCCCTCTCTCTGTCGTCAAGGTAACCTGTATTGGGCCGATCAAAGAACCAACACAATCAGTGTAGCAAGGATCGGTAAATGGGAACCGTACGTCGTGTGTCGGGACACGGTGGGGTCCGTCACGAGCATCGCCGTGGATTCTATCGCGCGGTAAGTTTAGCGGAACCCCGAACCGTTGATCCATTCCTTTTATAATTCCTTGTAAAACTTATATGGTTTCTCTTGAAAGCCACATTTATGCATTTAAAGGTCAGTAAACGGAGACCACGGGACACAGCGATATATTTACCTTTGGATTTCTCATTCCCTAGATCCGTGCAAATGGGTCAAAACATTTTCGAAAAACAAAGCATCATGATTTTGTGATTTGATTAATTTTCTTTCTAGTACACACAATGGTAACAAAAAAGATCGTTTAGATCTTTGAAATGGGTGCACGATGCAACTTGAACTTCATTTGGGCAGACCCTTTGATGTTATTCAATGCTACTCATTGTTTACAAAAATCTAATGCATGGTAAACGAATAGATCCTGACCTGTTGACCTATCTAGTATTTGATCCCATGTGTCCCTCTCTATGTTTTAAATGCTATTTTTGTTCAGCCACGTAAAGTTTTGCCTCCTATGTTAAAAGGATCACTTTGTCAAAAATAAAAATTAAAGTGGTATGAGGATTTATGACCTGGCAGTATTTTTTATATATTGTTTTAAAGGTTATTAAATGGTTTACAAAATATCAAAGATGGAAGTTTGCCCAGCTTTTCGTTTTTTACTTTGGTCAAGCTGCAACTTCAAAGATCAGAATAAACAAAGAGGGAAAAATTTACTGTAGAAATTCATGGTTCTTGATGGTAGTTTGCAACAAAAAAAGACAAACTTCGAATGGGTAGCAAGGAATTGCATGGTGTTTGTATATGCTATGCTTAATTTTGTTCAGGCTGTTGTTATCATAAAATTGTGTCCTATCTGATAGTGTGTTTTGGACCCCTGGGACGTGTCACCAACCCCCCCCCACCCCCCTCACTCCATTTTGTACTCTTCAATTTTCCTTAAGTATGTTATTAAAATGAGAATACACTCTTCTATATCACATATTTTCCTGGGCCTCTGCCGTTGTTTAATTAGGGGAGGGGGCGACCGCCATATTTTTGCCCCCCCCCTAGGGGCTCAGGGATGACTCCTCCTGACCCTAGCTTGTCCAGCCTGATGCTATATTCCTGAAAGTTTGTCTATCCAGTAAGAAGTTTTTTTCTGTCAGTAAAGCTCACCGAAAGAGTAGTTTAGATTTTTTTATGTCTAGCAAAATGAGAAACCTGGAATGGGAAACCCCGATGCAACCTTTTTTACCTCCGAGGCGATGCAACCCTCAATTTTTTCTTCGTCTTTGTCTTTTCCTTGCATCTTCCTCTCTTAGCTATTTATTTTGGACGTCAAACGAAGCCAATCAGTCGAAAGTTTGTAGGTCTTATCTCGATGGATCCAATCAGACTACGGTTCTCTCCGATGGCCTCATGGAACCCAAATCCCTGGCCGTGAACGATAACAAGTTGTACGTTTGTGACGGCAACAGAATCATATGCTCGGATCTTGATGGCAGTAACCAGGAAACTATCTTTGACGGAGGCGAAGGGTACGAAGTTTCCAAGATAGCTGTGGACGAACAGTTCTTGTACTGGATCGACAAGTCAGTATTAATATCACTTTTATTTTTATTTTCGTTTTTTTTGGTTTTGTCATTTACGATCATGACATGCTTTTTAATACGATTGGTCGATCTAAGGGTTGCCATGTCAACCATTTGATTAGGCTGTAAATGTCAACCAGTAATATTTTAGATTATCAAAAGTAGTAAGTAATGTTTGCCAACCGTCTTTATCAGCTCAAATACTTGTCTGCCGCCATCTCTGTGTGGTGAGAAGACCACCGTACTAACCACGGGATACTTTGGCACAAAATGTTGATGTTGTGTACATTTCAATAATTACATTTACAATAATCATTAATGAATTGGAAGTGTTAAACGTACCTGGTACACTTTTTTCAAAATTCCAATTCTCTTCTTTTTTTTTGCAGCCTCTTCGAGTCGGGCTCAATTTTACGGATCAATAAAAACGAGCAAACGGACACGGTCACGGACGTCGACAAACTCAAAAACGCCACGACCAGTGAGGAGGAGGAATTGACAGATATCGTTATATACAGTGAATCGCTACAGAATGGTGAGTCCAATTTAAATAAAGAGATATTTACAGCGGCTGAAAGTTCATTGCTTATTAAAAAAAATTTGCTGGAAATTTTATGCATCTACGAGCAGCCTCCTAGCTCTTTTTATCATGAAGATACAATGTTTTATTGTTTGTTATATTTTGTTGATAAAAAGCATCCATGCTCGGCGAAAGATGTAGAAATGTAAAAACATGGTTCTTGCAATGATATCTAAATTTTTATTTATTTATTTATTTATTTTTTTTATTTATTTATTATTATTTTTTGTTTACTATGTTTAGGGTTCTATTTATTATCGTTTAGTACTGGATGTTTATAACTATCTGTTTTAGGCTTTTACATTAATTGTCTTACTATACTATAGTTTCTCATACTTATATTTAAACATTGACTACGATTTAATCTATTTTACTATTTACGTACTTCTGAATTTGTTTTGGACTATTGCGTTTTGGGCTTTGTTTTTAATTTAAATTTTGTTATTATTTTAGTATCGTTTAGTACGGGTGTTTGTTTTTTATATTGTTGCTTTTACATTGTTTGCCTTATTGGTTCTATTTATTTAATATTTTGGTTTTTGTTACTATTTGTTTTTAGGTTTGACATTTGCAAAGCGCTTTGAACAGCTTTGCTGATTATGCGCTATATAAATATTACATATTATTATGATCTTCTTTTCTCTCTCCCCCCCCCACCCCTCCCTCTCTCTCTCTGTTCTCTGTCCATTTCTTTAGAAGGAAATAATTCATGCTCAGAAGAAAATGGAGGATGCAAGCAGCTCTGCTTCTCCGTGGGAGATATCAGACGATGTGCCTGCGCATACGGAAAACTAGATGACGACAACATCTCTTGCAACGGTAAGGAGATTAAAGCAGTTTAGAAAAGTAGCATTATCTTAACAATAAAAGTCAAATATTGTCATTAAATGGCAGAATCTAGAAAATATGCCAGCTGACCCTTTTCTTCTAATTCTTCTTTTAAAAAAAAAAAAAAAAAAAAAAAAAAAAAAAAAAATCCGTTTTCTGCATTTTCTTGTTGATGTTAACTTTAGACTGTAAAAGGAAGGCAAAGGTCTAAAAAGATGGGCAAAAAAGGTACAAATTGAGCTTTCTATGGTGAATATACATATCAATTTTTTAAAAAGGTAGTTTAAAAACCTCGATATTGCAGCCTACGACGACTACATCATCTTCTCGGAGCGAAAGACTATAGAGAGGATCCCGCTGGGGAAGGATTATCTGGGTTCTATACCGAGGCTAGCCACAGCCAAGAACGCCATCGGGATCGCTGCGGCGTTCCCGGTCAACGGAATGTTCTTCACCGACATTCACGACGGTTCCTTGCAATTCATAAACATGACCAATGCCACGCAATTGACGGTGAAAAAAGGTGAGACGAATAGTCAATATCTTGAGGGGGTAGGGAGGAAGGGGGAGGAGGAATGGGGGAAGGGGGAGGAGGAATGGGGGGTATGAATTAACCTATGATCAAAATAAGTCGAAAAATACAAACAGCCACAGGGTTTTACATAGACATGGCCATGTTTTGGGTTTTTTTTTTGTGCAGTGTGTTTGCAGGGATATGTTTCATTATTTAGGGGTAGTAATTCCATTGTTGTTTGTTATTTGTAAGGTTTGTGGACACATGAGATTTACAGAAGTGCCAAGGGATATTGTTCCCAGTATTAGTTTAAGTTCTGTTTTCTATGGCTTTGTAGATATATTCTGTGTCTCTCCTAATGACTGTTAAATTCATACCAACTCATTGAACTTACTTTTGACGTTATTCCCCCCCCCCCTCGCCCGCCCCTACCTTTCATTCTGTGGTAGGAATCGGATCTGTGGAAGGAATAGCCTTCAATCACATCACCTTCGAACTATTCTGGACCAGCTACACCAATTCGTCCATCAGCCGCATGAGGGTGTTCGACCTCAAACCTTCGGTGGAAGAAATTGTGGTCAAGATGACTGCCAGCGATCACCCAAGAGGGATCGCTCTGGACATTTGCAGAGGGTGAATAAACTTCTTCTTTTTCCCTTTTTTATTTGGAGTTGTTGATACATTAATTTCATTTGGTAGTTCTGCAAAATTGACCATCTTCTTACTTATCCGAAATAATTTTCCAAAACCATTTATCCGAGATGGGTGATGATTACGATGGAAATTGTTTTATTTATGAACACCGAGCGTGGCATTTGGCTAATGCCAAATTCTTAACCATCGTGACAAGACGGATTTGAAGAGTATAAAAACAAAAAAGGAGACATAAAAAGTCAAAAAGTCAAACCAGAAGAGCTATTTGTTCATTTTTATCTTTTTCATTTTTGTTCGATCAAAAAGAGATATTTACTGGACGAATTGGAACGAAGTGAAGCCGAGCATCATGAAATCTAGCATGGCAGGCCACAATCCCAGGGCCATCATCACCAACGACATCCGAACGCCAAACGGCATTGTCGTCGACGAAGTCGCCAGCAAGCTGTACTGGTGCGACGCCAGACTGGATAAAATTGAGAGAGCCGACTTGGATGGGTCAAATAGAAAGGTATTCTCCCCCACCACCCCCCTCCCCACACCCTGCGTTGGCTCCCGTCTTTCTACAATTCTTGAGAGAAGAAATGTATGGTTAGAAAGGATCCAAAGGATCCAAAAGGAAATGAACTCTGGGTTTGGAATCTCATCCTACCCAGTACATGTCTCTGCTCCTGGCCATCATCTATTATTTTCCAGTCCGTTTTTCGTTGTTTGATTCCCTGTAATGGTTATCGATTATCAGACTCAAATTTTAATGGCATATAAATGGCTAAAAGAACATCCAAAAATTTAGTTCCTCTGTAGGCTCTGACTTTTGCAAATTATTCGCCAGATATTTTCGTAATGTTATGCTTTGACAATTAAATGTTTCACGGTAGTTAGAAAAAATGCTTTATTATTATAAAGGGTCGAGAGCACTATCTGAAATCCTATACTACGCTGTCGACTTAACTTGAGGACAGCCACGGTGGATAATTTGTTTGTATTTATTTGTTGTATCGTAGCAATAGCAAGCGGGATGTTGCAACCCAGGTTACAGTGTTTTTTCCATGATAGCTTTGAATAGCCGGGGTGAATTTTCACTGAATCAACCGATGCATGTTTTCGGACACATGATTGTACTTTTTAAGTGGATTGCATAAGGGGCTTTCATGATTTGACCTTGGGTTGTTCTTTGCTTTTTTCCATGTCATTATTATTGGCAACTAATATTCGCCATTTCAAAATCACTATCAGATGAAGAAGCTGAGCATTTGCAGGTAAAAAACAGTTGTTCGTTCGTTCGTTTGTTTGTTCGTTCGTTCGTTCTTCTGTTGGTTCGTTCGTGGTGATAATTTCCTGTTAACGTCCCGTGTGACGTGTTTTGTTCATCGCATTTTATCAAACAGATCATCGTAGATTCCGAGCCTGTGCACCCGTTTGGCCTGGCCGTCCACGAGGATTTTCTCTTCTGGACCGACTGGGTGACGAGAGCTGTGATACGAGTCAACAAGTACACGGGGGGTAATTTCACCGTTTTACGGGACAGTTTGCAGCAGCAGCCCATGGGAATTGCAGTATTTACACAGCCGTTACAGTGTGAGTTGCAAGATCATGAATGTTCTGTTCATGTTGATACCTTTAAGTAAGAGAAGCGGCTTCTTTTTTATCAAGATAGTTTATGATGGGTAGTTGGTCGTGGACACGGACTCCTACTACTCACAAATACTCAGCAACCTCTTTTCCTACCATTGTTCCATCCCATTTCTGTTTATATTTACTTTTCTACTACTGCAAAAAGGCTATGCATGCATACAAACATACATACATATGTACCTACGTGTGTAGTCTCGTACATACACACACACATACACGCATACATACATACATACATAGTTTCATTGCCTTTAATCGCTTTTCATAGTATTGTTATTTCAGTATCATAACTTTTTATACTCTCCTTGTTATAAATTGTATTTTGTGCTATTTATACTGGAATAAAGGAAACTGAGAAAAACTGCCAAAAAAATTACATTTCCCACAAAACCCATTCCATTCTATCCTCATGTATGTGTGTGCTTTAGAGTAACTATGCACACTCTACCACAGACCTGCTATCCCACTTCCCCCCTCCCCTCTCAAGGTGTGACAGGAAACTCAAAGATCCCAACAAAATTGAGATCGGATGCTCGAAAACCTGGAGATTGTGCAAACGGTCCGAACAGGTTTACATAAAGATCATCTCCCGTGTTAGCTCAGCTTGACTTTGTGTAAACCCGTTTTACTTTGATTGCCCATGAGATACTTGCAGTTATATATACGCTAAACGGTTGATCTAATTCTGCAGGTGAAAATTTACCGTGCGGCACTCAAAACGGTGGCTGCCAAGATGACTGCGGTACCGATGAATATGGAACGATTATCTGCAACTGTACGAGAGAAGGAGAGATCCTCTACGAGGACGGAATGAGATGCGTAATCGGTAAGGCAAACGTGATGATGTCTTCAGGGTGATCGAAATTTGGCAAAGATTTATCCTCCTCCAACTCCTATAGTAGGTTATAAGTAGAAAATTCCCCCAAAATGCTATAAAAGAGATAGTAATAATAATGGTCACCAAAAATTAAATGATTTAAGAAAAACCCCTTTTTTACTGACAGCTGCAGTTTTTATTGTTATTTTGTATCACACCACAGTATGTGAGCAAAAAATGTATGATAGATAAAGGTGACTTTTATCGTAATCAACTTTGGAAGCGCCAGATCAGATCCTTTGATGGGATTTGTCTGCCGTTATTGTATTAGCACTTCTCAGGGTATTTTATCCCCACCACCAATGCCTTTACATTTTTCCCACAGAGGATGCGCAGTCTTGCGGGGAAGACCAATTCCTTTGCGGGAACGGAGATTGCATTCCTTACCAGGACACGTGCGATGGCCATCCAACTTGCGCAGATGGGTCTGACGAACTACCCAACTACTGTGGTAAGTGATCTCTCCCCGTCCTTGGCAACTACGTTGAGTCCTGTTTCATTGTTTGTTGTGCCGACGATTTCTGATGTTCGCGAGGGATGAGGACGAATGCGAAGAAGAAAAAGAAAAAGAGATGCAAAAAAACTGAAACCAAAACTAAGGCTGAACAAAGCAAACGTTGATTGAAAGGATGTTTGAGTGATTTGATTTGACCTGTTGATGTTAATCACATGATCAGTCTCCACCAATCAGAGTAGTGTTATGGTTAAATTTGCATATCTTTTGGAGTGTCAACCAATCATATTGGACGATAACATCAGGTTCTAGGATATCATTCAGGATGGTCAATATCATGGCCGTGATAAGATTTTATAATCATGTATGCGCGTCTTAACTTGTTCATTTCTGTAAAGGATTGCTACACAACAGCTGCTATCAGTGTTTCCTAGATTATGACTTGTTTATCAAGAACATCTTACAAAAAAATTGGAAGGTTGAACGAAGATATAAAAGTGAACGAGACAGAAGGTAGGACAATGGCCAGTGAGATGAAAGGAAAGTCTAAAGATGAAATGGCTAGAGTTGATATTCTCCTGGAATTCTTAAGTCTGTGTGGCACTGGTGTATATGTCCTCTGTTTGCAATTTCAGTCAGTCTCTGAATAAGATCCTGCTAGGATCAAAATGTCAGGCTCTGTTAACTTGTTTGTATGAACATGTAGGCTTATTGCAATAGCTATAATCAGTGTGCTATAGACAGATCCTTGATAGGGTATTTAAAGAAGTATTCCCATGGGAGTGACTGTACGCTCCTCAATGTTTTGGTGACAGAATAAATATATGGTTTTGGTGCATGGTCAGTTTGGAGGAGGTGAGGATAAGATCAAGTTAGCTTCGTTCGTAGTTAGGTCTCTCGAAGAAGATGGGTGGTGTAAAAATGCAGTAAAGTGGTTGTCTCTTGGTAAAACTCAAAAATTTAAAAGGTTTGAAATATTGCCCGGTTCAAGAAACTATGCCGCTGTTTTTTTTTTGGGTTCTGTCTTCAGTGTTATGGAACACGTTTTCAGTGTTATAGAACCGTGTTATGGAACACGGTTGTAAAGGTTTCTGATATCACGAAGAGAGATACAGAGTTTGTATTCACTTGCAACCGACTTCTTACTTTCTTTTTCTCTTCATCTGTTTTTTGGTTTTAACCAATCAGAAATGAGGGCTTGTCGCGTGGGGTTCTTTAACTGTAACAGCAATCAGTGTTATCCTGACGAACTAAGGTGTAACCAGCAACTGGACTGTGTTAATGGACTGGATGAAGAAAACTGTGGTTAGAATCTTGAATCCAATTATGTTATATATATATATATATATATATATATATATATATATATATATATATATATATATATATATAAATATATAATGTATATATATATATATATATATAGATATATCTATATCTATATATATATATATATATATATATATATAATGTATATAGATAAATATATATAAATATAGATATAGATAGATATAGAGATATAGAGTTATAGAGATATATAGAGATATATACATATATATAGATATATATAGAAGTTTATATATATGTATATAAATATAGCTTTTTAGATATTTAGATATTTTTTTAATATTTTTTATGACATACAGAATATATCAAGTGAAAGTCACAGAATCAAGTATCTAGGAATATAAAATAGGAGGGAGGGGAGGGGATGGCAGGGGAAGGGAAGGGAGGGGAGGGGATGGCAGGGGAAGGGAAGGGAGGGGAGGGGATGGCAGGGGAAGGGAAGGGAGGGGAGGGGATGGCAGGGGAAGGGAAGGGAGGGGAGGGGATGGCAGGGGAAGGGAAGGGAGGGGAGGGGATGGCAGGGGAAGGGAAGTTGAGGGAAAGATAAAGAGGGTAAAGAGATTGGAGAAGGGTTGGGTGATATTTAGAAGCAGGACATACTTTTTGGTGTATGGCTTGAAATTCAAACTGTTTCAAGTAATTCTTCCAAAATAGAAGAGAACAGCAACAAATTCACAGGTTGGTTAATAGCAAAATCTACATAATCATTGTTTTGTTCGTGGTTTAAAATTGGCTCTTTCTTTGCATGAAAGTTGTACATACAGATAAAAAAGTACATCATTTTTGGAATTGCAATAGAAGTGAGTGGTATTTTACAACTTTTGTGAAAAGATTGTTCAAGACTTGCACAATATTTATTTATTTATTTATTGATGGATTCATTTATTTATTTATTTATTTATTCCTACATACTTAACAATAATTTGAGTGACTTAATTTTTGTTTTTGTTTGTTGGAATATGTCCATATTTCCATCATCACCAGGATGCCTGCCAAGTCAGTTTGAGTGTCAGTATGGGGTCTGCATCGAAGGAATCCTACGCTGCGATCACATCAAAGATTGCCAGAATGCTCTGGATGAAATGTACTGTGGTATGTCAACTTCTTCTGTTGTTAGGAAGCAGTGTATTAACGGATCTAAGAAATATCTGCTTTTCTGCCAAGTTTTAGACAAAAAACAAGAAAAAATTGCAAACATTAAGTTTCTTATATTGTGCCGGGATAACGTTTAAGACTCAAGAAAACAGGTTTTTTTTTTTCAGTTTCCCTACCTTTTTCTGTTTTGACAGGCCCTTTTCAATTTTTAATCCCTTGCTTTATTTGTACCCATTTAGAACCCTTCGACTGTGCCGCCTGGTACCCCGATGGCGTCGAGGGGGAAGTCCCGCCATTTGAAAACTGTGCGAGTACCTCGGTCTGCATCCAAAGCTCCTGGAGATGTGACAATGTCGATCATTGCGGGGACGGGAGCGACGAAGACGGGTGTAGTCTAGGTGAGGCTGTTTACAAACAGGACAGGGTCTAAAAGACAAAGCTGCAGCAGATGCAGCATCCTGCTCAGCTAGGCTGAGGCAGAGGAATGATATCAGCTGATGACCTGTGTGATGTCATTGTAGAGCACAAGGAGAGTATAACCAAGGCAGCCTAGCTGGAATGGGGACAACAGGACTGACTATCAACTGCCTTTGGTTTACTCTATTTACTGTTTACAGGGGTGGATCCAGGGTTTTAGAAAGGGGATGGGGGTGGGGTGAGGGGGTGGCCCTGGGATAAAATTTTAGTTGTGAAGTTGTGTATTCTGAGGCATGATTAGTTATATATATATAGAAATATATATGTTAGATCTATAATTAGGTCTATACACAAGGTTGTGCTGATAACTACTTGGGTTGAAAGGGTGGGAGGTGGTGGGGGGAGGCGGGATTGCGGAGGAAGTGTACACCCTCGGCATCCCCCTGGTGATTTCTTGTTTGTGGCCTTTACAGTTTACACTCCCATTCATTACAAATGTTACACTTTTATGTTCTCAACATCACCATACATCACCCCCCCCCCCCACAACGGTAATTCACTTTGTTTCGTCTTTACCCATTCCTCCAGTCTGTCCAGACAAAGATTATTATCGTTGTAGAAACTCTGAGTTTTGCATCCCGGAGAGTTGGCTGTGCGACCGTGAAGTAGACTGTGTCCATGAGGATGACGAGGAAGGCTGCGGTGAGCCCACGTTTCACTTCTGTATAAAACCCCGTCAAATATCTGTTGATGTCACTGAGGGCGTTGTGGTCAAGTGGTTAAGGCAGTGGACTTGTGATCTAAGGATTACAGGTTCGAGCCCTGGCCGGATCATTGCGTTGTGTCCTTGGACAAGGCGCTTTATCTGCATTGCCTCTCTTCACCCAGGTGTATAAATGGGGACTTGTGAGGTAACTTGTAAATATAGTTGCGTGCGCCGGTTTGTGGCTGCACCCTATGGGAAATCCCCCAGGGAACACGTGGTTGTGGTGCACTGTGGTACCCCAGGAGAGATTGATTGAATTGTGCACACTTTGGTGTGTAGGTGTGTAAAGTTACCAATGACCAGGGTTGTAAAGTCGTGTGAGAGGGCCTTGGCCCTGAACAAGACTGTAAACCTAAATAATAAATAAATAAATATAACTGCTACTAAATATATCGACGGACCAAAGATATCTTCCATACCGTATCTCGCCGGACGTACCCTGAGTTTGTGTCTGATTCTGGGTTGTAGTGACCAGATTGCTTTCTGTAAGGCAACGGTGTCAGAAAGGGCAAAGGCTGCAGCAACTGCAAAAATCCTGCAGAGCTCGGATGAATGGTTATGAAAACAATAGTGATTACCTCCTGCTGACTTGCACTGCCTCTTTGTGTGGAACACAACAGATGCAGCATTGCTGCAGCCCCCTCAGCTTCCTAACCATTTGAAATGGTTACTTAAGTGTCATTTTTTAGGGTTTTATGCATTTCTCTTGTTTGTCAAGTAAAATGTCAATTTTTGCTTCTCTCCTCCCTGCAAATTCAGAGGAGACTAGACTTAGATGAAAAAAGAGATTTGCAACTTTTAATTTAAATAAAGATGGAGATAAAAAAATGAAAAGAAGAAGAAAACAAGATGGCAAGACAAAATTTTTGATTCCTCGAAAAAAAAAGGAAAAACCCCATCTCATTGACAAGGGATTTTGTGGTTAAGTTGCTTATCAATGGTACCCAAATTTGAACAGCATTAAGTCTTTTTTTTGGGGGGGTTAATTGTTTTGAATTCCTTTTAAATTGGTAGTTAACTTTGATGTACAAAAGATATGCATAATTGATCTAATTAAAGATAGCCACAGGCAAAAAGAAAGAGAATGCGAACATCTGGAAAAGACGACCAATTTGAACATTATTTCCAGTCCTTTTTTTCAAGTTCTTAATTCCTTCGTTTCTTCATCGATGCGGTAATTTTTCCAACAGAGACTAACTGTCACCAATATGAGTCGCCCTGTGCCGAGGACCCCAGACAGTGTATCCTGAACCACTGGAAGTGCGACAGGGACGAGGACTGCCCAAATGGCACCGACGAACTAAACTGTGGAGGTGAGAAATTCATTCCCCAGAGGCGGTGACGGCTAGGTCTCGTGGGTATAAATCGGGCATGAGCTTTTTCTGCGAATTTGCGGAATATCTGTGATATCTTTTCTACCTCGGGACGAAAACTATTATCCTAACAAACTTTAGCATACGCAAACTGGAGCCTATACCGCAATTTTTGCCAAATTCCGTGATTTTTTTTTACCCCAGGCTCATCCCTGATAAGTGCAAATAATTCTAAGAGGGAGGGAATGGTTTGATGGATAAGACCGAGATCATTTACGGTCCCAGATACACAAAACATTACGTGCTTCTAATCTTTCTGGAATTGATATCATACCATGCTTACGGTAAAGGACGGTGGTCAAAGCTGACATTGTTAAATCAGTTTAGAAATGTACACCACACAGTTAAATGGATAAATATTATATACAAATGTTGATACTTTTGAAACTTCAAGGAGGTATTTATTGTGTGTTGAATATACT
Source organism: Apostichopus japonicus (assembly GCF_037975245.1). Lineage (NCBI taxonomy): Eukaryota > Metazoa > Echinodermata > Holothuroidea > Aspidochirotida > Stichopodidae > Apostichopus > Apostichopus japonicus. Next base: position 13,116,767 of record NC_092583.1, on the reverse strand, counting down.
GTAATGAAAAGTGTCTGGCCAACAAATTCTTTATGATTGAATTAAATTAAATTTCTTCAAGTACAACAAATTACCTTTCACCCTACCTCCCCCCCCTCCCACCCCTGGTCCCTACACCACCTTGAATTACCAGTGCTTTGGTTGAGTGAATAATGACTGTGGCATTAGAAGCAATAAAACCTAGCACCTGAGAGGTCATAGGTTCAAGCCTTAAAACTGGGAAATGGAATATTGGTTTTCTCATCCAGGAGAAATCCACACTTTTCTTCCTTTTTTTTGAAAACAGCCCTCTAAATTGTTTAAGCAATCCAAAATGAGCAAAAGTGTAATTTGACAGCTAGGCTTCTCCCACATAACATTCCATAGCAGGTTAAAGGTTATAGGGTAAAAGGTTAAAGGGCAAATGACCATCGAAAACCCAACCATAGAAAACCCTAGCAACACAATTACAAAAAAAAAAAATTAATACATGTTAGTTTACTTAGCGTCACAAAATAATTGATGTTATTCTTACTCTTGTTGTTGTTGTTGTTATTGATGTTGTTGTTTTAGCAAGGCTAACTTCAAGCCACACTATACCATATCTGTTCCTGTTCAGTTTATTTTCCCCCCTGTACATTTCTGACGAGATCAATTTCTCTTTCCTTGCCTGCAGTCGATGGACCTACCTGCTCTCCGGAGCAGTTCCGCTGTCCCGGAGGCGATAAGTGCATTCCGTTGTCCTGGAAGTGTGACAACGAAGACGATTGCGGGGACCGGTCTGATGAGGAGGACTGTGGTAGGTGAAATTTTGTGTGTTAACGGGTGTGAAGACTCGCGCAAAGAGAAACGTCTAATGCCGGTAATTTGACCTAGTTTCAAATGCGGTGTAACAGAAGTGTTAAACACCACAATCGATCCCAGAAAATACACACACAGCTTGCAACCGTCGATGATTAGACACTAGTGTACAGTCAGTACAGACTGCTGCGGTCAATACCAACAGCACAGTATACAAACGATACAGCGACGGATATCTCTGGTCCAGCTAAAGATAACAATTAAGGTATCACGTTCCATTACTGTCTGCATTTTGTAGCGACACCAACAAAACGTCGCAAGCAACAGAAAGTTAACTTTTTGAGATGGCCGCACGCGGTTTGGGGCGAATCTTCAATGCCTTTAATACAAAACCTCGGCACATAAGCCGAGTCAACCCGATCCAGGCTTGTTTTTACCGTAAATGGTGAAGTGACCGAAGAAGTTTTGAAAGTAACATGACTGTATATCCACATCAATGCCAGACTTCGGCATGTGCGTGTAGTGAAATGTTTATGCATCTCACTCATGGAGGGCCGCAACCGTTGAGAAAATACTTCCCTGTGAAAGCTTGAAGCAAATTTTAGAAGATTAATAAAAATAAATGAGACTTATATAGCGCCAAATCAGTAGACAAAAGTCACTGCTCAAAGCGCTGTACAAAGAAAAGATTAAACTTGAAAGACGTTACCATTGAGATATAAATTATATGCAAATTTTGGTAAATATGAATTTGCTGGATGCATTCATAATATCTTGGTTGGTTGAGGCTTTATTTTACTTGTAAATGTAAATGTAAATAAAATCTTATATAGCGCACTACGCGCGATGCATCTGTGCGCTTTACAAACAATCTAGAAAATACAATGGCATAAAACAATAAAAAGAAAAAACAGTAAATACATATTACCATCTACAGAAATATACAGGAATATGAGATCGAAAAACTATTAAAAGCACTGGTGAAGCGAAAAGCGATAAAACAGATTGACTACAAAATCTACAATTTGAATGCTAACAAGTGATAATTCCAATTGAAGTTAGAACCTAAAAACCAACACGACAGAACAATAGAAAACAGATATAAACAGGAATATGAGATCTAAAGACTATTAAAAGCACTGGTGAAGCGTAAAGCGATAAAACAGAATGACTACAAAATCTACTATTTGAATGCAAAAAAGTAAAAATTCCAATTGAAGTTAGAACCTAAAAACCAACACGACAGAACAACATAAAATCTAAAAAATCCTAGAATCCATCATTTGTAGTGCTCTTGAAAGAGATGCGTTTGAAGGTGTGACTTGAAGGAGGTGAAGTTTGTGATGATCCGAATTCTGGGAGGCAGCTCGTTCCAAAGATCAGGTGCGGCGACCGAGAATGCTGTAGGGCCATAGTGCTTCTTGTTATTGGTGTTGCGAGGAACGAGAGTGAACGGCTTAGAGCGAAGAGCGCGTTTGGGTACACGAGGTGTGGTCAGCTCAGACAGGTAAGACGGTGCCATTCCATGTATGCATTTAAATGCAGTAATTAAAATTTTGAATGTTATGCGTTGGTGTATAGGTAGCCAATGTAGATCGTAGAGGATAGGAGTGATATGTTCGTGACGTCGTGAACGAGTGATCATGCGAGCGGCTGCGTTTTGGATAGTCTGTAGAGGATGAAGTGCAGTTTTAGAAAGAAAGTTCAGAAGAGCATTACAATAGTCAAAACGGGATGTAATAAAAGCATGAACTAAGCGTTCTGTGACGATATCAAACTTCTGACGATATCAAAATTCGTTCTCCTAAAAACCTGATTATCCCTGCCAAAAAGCCGCCTTTTTGTTTTTAAGCCAAACTGCTCCGTCATTGAGGACACTCTGATGTCATCTGGATTGAAGAGAACACTTTTTTAAATTTGTTATTTTTCTTGTTTCAGTCGATGCCCGTTGCAATGAAGATCTAGAATTCACTTGCGATAACGGCCAGTGTATCCGCAGGGCCTGGGTGTGCGACCACGACCATGATTGTATCGACGGATCTGACGAGAGTGACCAATGTGGTGAGTGGCCGGTTCCCGGACAACTCCCCCCTTGACGATTATCCTTGGACGACTCCCCCTCGGACAATTCCCCCGGACAATTCCCCCCGGACAATTGCCAACCCTGACAATTGCCCCCCGGCCAGGGGGGAGTTGTCCGGTCACCAAGTGGCCCATGGGGTGGTAGCTTTATTAAAAAAACTCTATTCAAGGATACCAGTATTTGCAACTATCTCACTGGGACAGAAATGTGTTTGGTTAAATGTTTAAAGAGAAAAAAACAGGAAGAAAACAAAACTGTTAACAAAAAGGGTTTGTGTTGGTACATGTATAAAAGGTTAATGACATTTGCATCATTTCAGTGTGTTCAATTAACTTGTCTGTCCATCCGTCTGTTCAAATTATGTAATTTTTTTTTTTTTTTTTATTAATTTTTGTCCGTCTCTGAAGGATGTCCTGCTCAGCTGGAAAAATTTGATAAATGTTATAAAATCTTGTTGCCGATCTCCTTTGCAGTGTATGCACCGTGCGATGGCACCGAGTTCCAGTGTGACGACGGCCGGTGCATCTTGAAAGATTGGCAGTGTGACGGACAAGCGGATTGCATCGATCATAGCGACGAAGACAATTGCAGTGGTAAGTCTCAGAGCAGTTCCAAAGCCACCCCCGACCGAATTCAAGGGGCTCATTCTTAGGGAGGGGTGGGGGGGAGCAGTTTTAGTAATATCCCTGAGGAATAAACTGTGGTTCCAGTTTGCTTCGGAAAGTGTATGGATGACGAAAAGACTTGTTGACACTAATGGTTTCATTTTGTATGACAGGGTCATGGATGGGAATATATTTATTTTACGATTAATTTTGGAATTGAATAGCTGTTTTCTTCCTTTGGCTATCTTGGAAATTAAAAATCTGTTGATGGGGTCAAAAAAGGAAATTAGTAACCTAACTTTATATGATTCTTTATATCACCAACCTTCCACCATCCCTCCCTCCCCCCTCCTTCTTCCTACCCCCTATGTCTTCCCCCTCCCTCCCCCAACACCCAACCCCTTCATAAGTAAACATGAGGATAATGTTCAACTTAAGCTAACAGGAGAAGAAATGGAAAGCAAAATGGAAGTTCAAAACGCTTTATACGGAAAAGATAAAATGACAATCGCCGTGTCATCACAAAGCTAATTGTTTGTTTTTTTAATCTTCCAGAGTGTGCAGAACAAGGACTTTTCCATTGTGGAGAGAACCAATGCATCAGTACGCAAAAATTGTGTGACGGGAACGAGGATTGTGACAACGGGGAAGACGAAACCGATGACAAGTGTGCAGGTAAGAATTTGAGAGATCAAAGAAACAAGCCACCGTATGAAGTTACGCAATTGTATCAAAGTTACAGGCTGAATAGTTTTTTGTTAGGAAAGTTCAGATGTTCTGATGTGGTTGGGAAATTTAAAGTCTGTATGACCATCGGGGTTTTTTCGACAGTTACGTTTTCTGCGACAGAATAATTTTTGTAAAACCAGGATGTGGAAGTTTCAGTTTATCGTTGTGATTGTATTAAAGATAACAATTGATAACAAAAGATAACAATTGATAACAATTGTATTAAAGATAACAATTACAAACTTTGAAAGTTGGACAAGTTCTTTGGACATTCTCAAAATTGAATTTTGATGAAATGTGGTGAATGGTTATGATGAGTGTAAGTGAAATGTGATATGATGAAATGATCTCTAGGAGTTATGCAATGCAAATGTATTTAATGTGTTTTTTTTTGGCATCCAAACACGTTTTAAATTGGTATTTTGATTTGCATGCATAAAAAGAAATCCAATTTTTTTCTCTCTCCTTTCAAGGAATGACAGTAAAGTAATATCTGTAATAAATTGTTGAGGGATTTGTATTAAACCATTCACCTTTGAGGGGAGACATGAGAGTTAATATATCATGTGACTTCTGACTATATTTTTTGGGGGGGTTGTCGACAGATCACAGTCCTTGCAGAGATGACCTACCATGTTCACAGAGGTGCGTGGACCGGCCTGGAGATAACTCCTTCTACTGTTACTGTTCACAAGGCTACACGCTTGTCAATGGAAGCGTTTGCAGCCTACAACATGGTATGTTAAATTACACTCGGATACCGTCCCTTTCAATTTGGGACAGTGTTCCCACGAAATAGGTGTTAGAGAGCAAAATTTGGGTGTTGTGTTTTATAGTGATGGTGAGAGGGCCAACCCTGGTCAATCATTGGTGGTGTGGCGGTGAAAGGGCCAGCATTGGTCATTCTTGTTGTGTAACAATGGGTGAAGTGGTGAGGGAGAGGTCGATGCTGGTGGATCAGGGTGGTACGATGGGGGCAGAAGTCAAGCCTGATCACTTTCAGAGTTGGGGTGAGAGGTCAACCCTAGCCACCACTGGTAGTGTGGTAAGTGAGAGGTCAATCCTGGTTCCTTTCAGCTGTGGGTGGAAAGGTTAACCCTGTTTTACTCTGGGTTTACCTTAGAGTCAGAGGTCAACCCAGGTCACCGGTGATACCTGAAAGTGCGACCCCTGTGGCTTACAGATTTGGGGGTTAGAGGTAAACCCTTGTTTCTAGTTGCGCTACAGAGAGAATTGAAACTCTGGGATCTTAGGTATGAGGAGCAAAGGTCAATTCTTGAGGTGTCAGTTGTGGATGAGGTTGAGAGGGTGTGTGTGTATGTGACTGTAGTCAGGTGTGTTGCGATGGATGAACATTGTGCATCTTGGTTCATACGTGATTGGTGGATGAGAGGGGTCAGCTGTGGTCATTTTGACTTTTCTGCGTGGGTGAGAGGTTCCTTTTTCCGGGATTGCTCATATGTGACATAACGGTAGTGAGAGGTCAAACTATTGGGGCAATTGGTGTGCTGTTGGGTGAGTCTTAAAAATTGATTTTGAAGAGGTAAGATTATCGTTGTCAGCTCAGGGCTAGCCACAGCTACCATTAGGTTTATGTCACGTGTGTGGCACCAGATAAACAACCTTGTGAGCTCAGCGCTAGCCACAGCTACCATTAGCTTTCTGTCAGGTGTGTGGCACCAGATATGAAATGAAACATCCTTATGTATCAATCAAAGGAGGGTGGCACTTTTTTCAAATCATTCGCTTTGGTTTTTTTCCCCCGGTCTACTTCAGAAATCAAGCCTTACCTAGTCTTCTCGAATCGTCGTAACATCACCGTAGCGCCTCTGGACGGTAAAGGCAGCAAAAGCATCATCAAGGGGTTGGGGAACGCCATCGCCGTGGACTACGACTGGCAGGCATCGACTATCTACTGGTCGGACATCCTCATAAATGGCGAGGAAACATCCACTACCATCTACGCCACATACTTCAACTCACAAGACAAAAATCGGGTGAGTCACCACGTTGAGAGTACGACGACCGGGGATCCCCGGGGGCGGGGCTGCAGCCTCCTGCAGCCAGGCTGCATATGGCATACTAGCTACATTCTCACACATTAGCCACTGCAGGTCGGCAAAGATGATCCCTATTATTTGATATCGATTGGTACTAGCTAAGCAGGAATTTGGGGCTGTTGCACCTTTTCTCTTTTGACATGGTGGCTACTCTTCTATTCCTTGTCCTTGTCCATGGCAAAGGCTTCTATTTGGATTGGTTATAGCATGTGTGTATAGGTGTCTCTGTCTGTATGTGATGCCCTTCCGCTTGTGAACAGGATAACACAGAAAAGGGACGAACGTGGTACGTAGAATCTGCTTGGTCAGTACAAGAACCCCACTGGAAGGTTGTTGGAGGTCAAAAGTTCTCTTTTTGGAGGTGAACATAGGTGCCAAGTCTTAAAACCTATGGAAACTTGATCAATTAAAATAAGGTGCCACTCAGTTGAACTTCATACTCAGTGGTAGATAGCTTCCCCCCCCCCCCCCGGTGAAGTACAGGGTTCCTATTGTAATTGTGTGGAGGTCGAAGGTCATTTGAGGGTCAACATTGATCAAGGTCAGAATACCTTGCAGGCAGTAACTGCAAAAGTAGAGCTTGGAATGAATTTCGTTCTGGATTTGTAGGTCGCCGTGGTAGCGCCAGAACTTGCTCTGATCACTGAAAGTCACTACTGGCCAACACTCTTACTTGCAGTGGTACTGTTGAATGAACCAGAGCTATCCTAGTTAAATTATGCGTTAAAGTGGGTCTCATAGCGGTCATGGCTCCCTCCCACCAACCATTTAGGTTATATTCCTCGGAGTACTATAAGACTCGCTAAAAGGTTTCTTCAGTTTTCTGTTTAACCTTTCAGTGACTGTAAGTTAGTTGGACTGGATTAATTAACTCGTGAGGCTGTTATTCTCTACTGGGGGAGAAGGTAAATTACCGGGGTTCATTTAAATGGCTCCTTGGATATCAACCTTTCCAAAAATATGTACACAATACAGCAGGAATCGAGAAACATAAGTGGACTGGCCTTCGATTGGGGTAGAGGGGGAATCTCGGGTAGAATGAAGGGTTCATGCATCCCTACTGTAGCGCAAGGACAAGTCTTATCCATTTTTGTTTCTCTCAAGGTCATCCACAACAGTGGAATCCGAAACGGAGATGGACTGGCCGTAGACTGGGTCGGCCGTAACCTCTACTGGACAGACAAAGGACTCAACGTGATAGAAGTCTCGAAACTAGATGGCGCTCACCGAAAAGTCCTCATGGATGAGAATTTGGAGGAACCCAGGGCCATAGCTTTGAATCCCAGGATTGGGTAAGTTATTGTTTCTTTAAACCTTTGGGAGGGGTGGAGGGGGGTGGGAGACAGGACTCCATGGGTCAGAAATAACATATTGAACACAGCTGCAAAATGGGGAGGGGTGGAGTTGGGGTGGGGTAAAATAAGGTATAGAAAACACCTGGGTAATGAGTCATCGTGTATTCCCTAAGAGCACAATGATTGGTCGTAGGAATTTAGTTTGAAGTTTGAACCATACTGACACAATATTTGCAATTGGTCAAAGGGATTAGCTCCCACTACATTTGCTTTTTTTTTAAACTAAGGAGTGCTGATTGGGAAATAATTAAACAACCCCTACCCCTGTTTGACAAATTTGTTGCCCACCACCCATAATATTGGTGTTAATTCTACTTTAATCCATCGGTGTATTTTTCCTTTTTAACTAGTACATTTTTCTGGACCGACTGGGGCAGTTCACCATACATCGGGAAAGCAGGTTGGTTTTCCTTAAATTTACTGGTTGAATATTTCAACAACTTTTACTTTCCTTTCTGTTTTTTTTCTTGCTTGTTTTGCTATCAGTTTTGTTGTCGGTTTAAGCAGACATCTTCTCATAGAAATGAGAAATGTTTGTGGGACCGCAGGTTTTGAAAATATTCCCAGATATATTCAAAGTTGATGGGGAAACAAGATCAGATGTTAGGTTATAATTCTTAAAAGTTTGGTCATGGCAGACAGATCCAACATTTAGAGTGAACGATACTGGTCACGTTAAATCAGCCTTTTTCTTTTCATAACCATTATCCCCTTCCCACCCGATTCACTCGTACAAAAGGCTCGCAGCAATGGTCTCTCCTATTTATGATGTTAAAGTGTGGTAGAATCAAAGCAATCAACGCAAAAATGGCAGGAGCCTTGAAGTTAATCTCCCATCTCTCAAATTTATTTCAGGTATGGATGGATCAAACTTCACCAAGCTAGTCACGACCAGACTCTTGTGGCCGAACGGACTGACGATAGACTACCCGACGGATCGAGTGTTCTGGGCAGACGCAGGGACGGACAGAATAGAGTTTGTGGAGTACGACGGAACCAACAGGTGATGGTCAAACTTATAGACCAATTGTGAACTCATTTAAGGGGCAGGGGCAGGAGGCAGGGGGAACATTCCCAGACTAGAAAAAGAGATATTCAAGAAATTGTGGCTCTGTGTGTCGTTCTTTTCCAGTTTTCCATTTGTTCGTTTACTCAAGTTTATCAAAATAAAGAAAAACTGTGTTTTATTTTATTAAAAAAAAAATATTTTTATAATTTTTGAACAAAACCAGTATTCATGCAGCCCCAGAAGACAGATAATACTAATGAACGGATAAGGTGGAGTAATTGAGTCTCTCGTCGAAGTGTTGAAAAAATTTGACATTTATTCCATAGTTGATGAATTCAATGTTTTTTTTTTTTACAATCCCTCTCCTCTCCGTCCTGTCCAGACATCTGATCATAAACGAGGGCGTCGGCACGCCGCACGTCTTTTCGATTTCGGTGTTTACGGATTTCATCTATTGGGGAGATTGGAGGAACCACACCATCTACAAAGCGCACAAGTATCACAACGCGAGACGCAACAGCGTCGTGACAGCTCTCATAAACAACACCAACCAACGGCCTATGGATCTTCACGTCATGCACCCTCTGAGGCAACCGAATGGTCAGTCCCACGGTTCCAGATTTACAGTATTTTTTTTTTCTCACCTGGTTTTGTCTTTTATCTGTCACCTAAAATTGTTCTACATTTCAGTCAGCCCAGCACCAGGTGTCCAAAAAGGAAAAAAAAAATCTTGCTCGAGAAGTAAATGGATCCCCCGGCCTAATTTTTCTTCAAATTCTTATTCTGACTTTGCTTTGGCTCTAACCATTTTGTTGTTGTCAGGGTGAATCTATGCATCCCTTGAGGCAAATTGTATTGATTCTGGCACAAAATAAATTTCGAAATTTTCAAAACTTGTAGAATAATGTTCAAAATGTAAACACCCTTTGTATACTATCTCCAGCTCCCCACCCTCTCCCGTTCCTCTTTCCCCTCCGCGTATTTTGAAAAGTACAAAATAATTGTGTCCATCCCATGATTTGTGTGGTATCCAATTTGTTGATTAACCATTAACCATCAGTAAACCAAGTAATACAACAACAAACAACAAGGAGACACTTGATTGCCCAATCATATTTCCCTCTTTATCTTTTTTTTTTTATCATTCCATCTCTATTTTTCGTATCTTTTGCAGTCACGAATAATCCCTGCATCGACAACGGGGGATGTTCCCACCTGTGTCTTCTGACAGAGGGCGGTGGCAGTAAAGTATGTGCTTGCCCCACTGGCAGCATGACCTTACAACCGGACGAAAGGACCTGCGTGTTGAACTGCCCTCCTCTCACCTTTGCGTGTGCAACATCCAAATGTATATCGTATTGGTGGGTCTGCGACAAACAGGACGACTGTGGGGATAACTCAGATGAAGTTGAGAGCATATGCAGTGAGTTTATCCTCCCCACCCCTTACCCCCCTCTCCCCATCTGCTCACCCCTTTCGGATCAACTAATGTCGAATTGCACCACAGCTGTTGTGGATGATTTCAGAGCCGGAAAAAAAATCCTATTGCAGAGACTGACCATCACTGCTGCCCTTTTATCTCTTATTCTTCGTTGTAAAATTCAAATGGCCACCATCTCTACCCCCTCCCCTCCCCCCTCCCCTCTCTTACCAATGGCACAATATGACTTTTAGCCTGCTTGATAGGTGCCCTTTGGATTCATCATCTTCTTTTTAACAATCACAGCTTTAAAAGTTAGATTTTACTCATTTACAAAGGCATAAATAGCTTTCAATAGTCTAATTGGAAGTGAGAAGAGCTGAGGTACCTGAAAGTTTTATTCTTAGTGCTCAAGGATTCATCGTTATTTCTGTATGGGTACGTCTTTCACTGTTCTGTGAATACATTGTTTTGATAACCAGGAAGCTGAGCCATTAATGCCCAATGAAAATTGAAGTTGCCACCCATCGTACATTTCTTAAGATTGACTGAAACTAAATCAGCCGAGTGTTACCTGTAGAGGAAAGGCCCCTTAACTCTTAACTTACGTGCTATGGGCCATCTCGATATTTGCCTGTATATTGAACTATTGTGATAGGTGGGGGAGGGGGGGGGAGGGGGGCAGGGTTTGAATTGGGTGTTTTCTTGACATTAGCATGACACGGTCAGACTGTAAACGTAGTTTTACGAAACCAACCAAGGAAATGTTGAGAAAAAAGAATAATTAAAAGAGAAACATTATTTCAGTCTATGACAATAAGATCGTACTTCGATAGCAAAATCTCTCTCGGCCTTATACTCAAATTGTTCAGATAAATCGTGGGTTTTGTGACTGTCATGTTTTTACCTTCTTCCAGGGGACGTGGACCACCACTGCGAACCGGGGATGTTCCAGTGCCATTCCTCCACACCAGATGATCCCGATTGCATCGCCCAGGTTCTCGTGTGCGACATGGAACCGGACTGCCGTGACGAATCGGACGAAAGCATTTGTTCAAGTAGGTCGAAGGAACTTGTAAACTCGGAGGAATATCCAATATCTTGGCACGTTCTGACTAGAACCCCACCCCTCCCGCCCCCCCCCATTCTCGGGCACAAACAAACACCAGAAATGTCGACAAAGGGATCACCACCAACTGCTAAGGATTGGATAGCTCCATTGATAGAGCATTGGACCTGTATCCCTTAGGTTGCTGCTTTGAACCCTGTTCCAGCCCCAAATTCCTCTTGTCTTTTTTTGGCCTTCTCAAGGTCATTTTTCATCTTTAAAAGTTCTAACTTTACTGAACCTTTCCTGTGTATCAAAGTATTAAATGCCATCCTATTATTATCCCCCCGTTCAAATGAATGGTTTTGTTAACAACTCTTTGATTTTGTTTCCTACCGATACAGAAGATTCTTCAGGAGCCTGCTTGCCTCACCAGTTCCAGTGCGTCGGAGACGGTCGTTGTATTTCTGCATCGTTCCAATGTAACGGTCACACGGACTGCCCCGATGGGACTGACGAAGAAAATTGCGAAGGTAGACCAGAAAATCATTTCATCTTTTTTATCTCCCGCTACTACTCATATAAACAAATAGCACACTTTATAATGTGGTTCCGAAGCAGTAGGACGAGGTGTTGACTCTACGTGTTAGTATAACACAACAGATTTTGTATATTCTGGTCGAGTCTAACATCATAATAATAATAATAATAATAATGATAGTAATCAGCAGTCATTTTTGCGATGCTTAAAAGCCGCCACAAATGTGGGAGAAACCCGCAAGGGCAATATGGATTACAACTTACATGTCAGGTGGGTTCCAATTCAACATTTTAACTCAAATTTGGAATCTTTTCAATTTAGAAAGTCATTTCAGATGGGTAAACAGTAGATTGCTCTTGGATGAAAACCCCACCTCACTATGACCCGGCCGGGTATCAAACCCGGAACCTCCCGATTGCTAAGCCTCATTGCTTCAAATGCCACAGCCTTTATCCACTCGGCCACAGCATTTTTATATGTTTGTCTGTTATTAAATCGAATCTCTTTTTGAATGGGGTCGATGAAAAAATTCCCTTACTTTATGACAAATGCCCATATCTTAAAAAATCACTGTTCTTGATCAATCTTCTTCCTCCTCTTGCAGGTTGCGGCGAGCAAGGCTGCTCCACAGATTCGACGGGTAAACAATTCTTTATATAAAACCATTTCACCTGTGTCAGTTCTTCCCAGGAATGGAAGTTTTTTTCTCTCTTTGTCGTTTTCCGTTACCCACTTAAATCTTTCTGTTGTTACCTTAGTTTAATAGCAGTGACCATTTCTTAGAAGGTCAAAGCCCCTATGCGTGTTTACGGTATAACATTACTTCACAAGGAATGCTCTATAGAAAAGTTTTCATTTTTTATGATTGTGTCACTATACATGTTTAAAGTAGCTATTCTATTAGCTACGATGTCAAAAGTAGGATGCTGAAGGGGGGAGGGGGGTTAGCTACGATGTCAAAAGTAGGATGCTGAAGGGGGGAGGGGGGAGGGGGGTTAGCTACGATGGCAAAAGTAGGATGCTGAAGGGGGGAGGGGTGAGGGGGGTTAGCTACGATATCAAAAGTAGGATGCTGAAGGAGGGAAGGGGGGAGGGGGGTTAGCTACGATGTCAAAAGTAGGATGCTGAGGGGGGAGGGGGTTAGCTACGATGTCAAAAGTAGGATGCTGAGGGGGGGAGGGGGGTTGGCAGAACAGGACATGCTCTGTGGTGCTCCACAGTTTTGCACAATAGACAGCTGCAGGTCGTCAGGGGTCGCCACGATTGTTTTATGTTGATCCATGAGGATTTTTTGTAGCTGCAACAGTTTGTCGTTTAGACACTATGTCTCAACTGTTCGTATTCGTTCTACTATAAAATTGCTTCTAGAAGGATGTCGCTTACAAAGTTATTATGTACCGTTACAAACGTCTGACACAGCAATGTTCCTGTCTAGGCTGTAGCATCGTGATCATTATTCTGTCTTTTATCACGACCATGGTTTTCTTTTTCAAATGTTTAGTCTGCGGTAACGACGAATTTGACTGCGGTGGCGGTGTTTGCATAGAGCTGCTCTGGCGATGTGACTACGAAAACGATTGTGCCGACCACAGCGACGAGAGCGACTGTCGTAAGTAAACCTTTGTAACGTTCATCGGGTGCAAGGATGTAGTATCTTCTTCCTCAGATCGATCGAAGTTTTGATATGCTGTATATGGACGGTAAAAATAAAAAATGTAATTTAGTCCAGATTGTGCGTCTATACCACGGTCATATTTTAGGAAACGACCAATTAAATGTCAGAGAATCATCAACAACGAGTGGCTGGACTACACAGTCCAGTGGCAAGACCACCACAAGTCACAATAAATACTTCTACATCCCGAGATTACAAATTGGGCCATTACAAGTTTGTCAAGACAAAACGGTTGTAGGATGTCATCTGTGGAATTCTAGGAAGTTATTGTATGAATTTTAGTTAAAGAAGGAAAGAAAAAAGTTGAAATGTTGTTAGAAGTTATAAGACAATAGATGGAACATTAACATTTGGGTCTTGAACGGGGAGCTGATGTCATCATCCGATTTAGCCAATTTTGTTAGTAAGCATCAAAGAAGAGATCTCTTTGAAACATATTTTGCCCTCAAAGTTTCGAGTCGAGTGCATTAACATGCTCAAAGCACGTAAATCTGCGTCTTAGGCATGTCATTCGTTCGGAAAGCTGTACAGGTGGAACCATGAGCCAGTCTATCACCTGAGGGTGCCAGTCTGCAAAGGATCATCAGACTCATCGTGATGTCAGTACTGCAGTTCAGAGATCTCTAGCAAACAGACTGCAGATGATGCAGATTGGGACCTGTGACAGCGCCCTTTGTCAAAAAGCTGGAGAGCCTCGTTGTTCATTTTCTTTGTTTTCTCTCCATCAGCTGCGATTACTTGCGAGGAAACCTGGTTTGCCTGCGAGACGACGAATGAGTGTGTACCAGACAGCTGGAAATGTGACGGCGAGATCGATTGCTCAGACCAATCAGACGAACAGGAATGTCCGGGTAAGCAATCGTCAACCAAATCAGGATAATATTTTTTTTGGTAATGTCATGACAATAAAGAGCTAGGAACTGACAAAAAAGTGTTAATCACGACGTTCTAACTCCGTTTGGCTTCGTGTGTCTAAAATGTGTTGTGGCAATTCCTTTGTCTGTTGCGATGCTCGTTAATTTCTCTTTTCTCTTTTTCTCTTTCCTTTTACTTGGCTATTCTTTCTTCTGTTTCATAATTATGTCTTTAGTTTTGGATTTGTCCATTCTCCTTTTTAGCTATTTCTGTTTTTTGAATGCTAATCAGTGTCTTTTGTTTCTTTAAAGATTGTCTTGTGAATTTGAGCTATTTCATCTTCTTTTTAAAATTGTCATGGACGTATTATCTGCCGGATACTGAATTACTAAGAAGGGTCTTCCCTTAAATCTGTCTTGTAAAATATCAGCTATTATATGCCGGATACTGAATTATGAAGAATAGTCTTCCCTTAAATCTGTTTTCAGTTTGTTTTAATATCCTTGTAATACCCAGATCGTTCTGAGTGGCATTGCTAATGATCATGGAAAGTAACGAAAATCATGGCCTTTTTTTAATTCACTAAATTTCAGAGTGGAAAAGTCATGCAGTATTGAATGGATACATGAAGAAGAACAATCATGCAATTTTTGAAGAAGTTGATTGTCAGTTCTTTCAAATAGCTTGTGTCAAATAAATTTAGAATTATCGTCTCCTATAACAGAGCATTTGAATGTTTGGGTAACCGTGGAATCTGCAAAAGCTGTTGCCATGTAAAATTCTCTTTGATCAGTGATATCAAAGATGTAAACATAATCTTGCGAACAAATTTTTCTCCTATTATCAAGGTTTTGAAATTGCACTAAATCTGTCCCGATAACCTTTCCGAAACCTATTGGTATTAAACAACGTTCGCAAGCATTCTTTAAGTCTTTTTTTTTTTCTGACTTTTTTCTTGTAGGGAATGAAGACTGCGAAGAAGATGAATTTCTCTGTATAGAAGACAACATTTGCATCCCGGACAACTGGAAATGTGACGGCGAACTCGAATGCAGTAACGGGACCGACGAGTCAAATTGTGGTAGGTGAAAGGATCATCAGATGGCTGAAATTTATTGGTTTTTATAGCAAACTAGTTGAAAATATCTGCATGGTTAGGCCAAAAACCACATCCTGGTAGCATCTTTATGTTGCTGAAAGTGTCTCTGGATGTTTCTTTAGAAACATTTGTATCATCTATCCACAGAGGAAATAATATTTATACCCAAAAAAAATTGGAGTGTGATGAGGGACAAAAAAGGACCACAGAGAACATTGACAGCTATTAAAATAAAACATTCCAAATGTATCAAGTTTCAGGAACGAATTGACAAGAGGATTATAATAGCGCAAGTAAAAGTTTTGAGGAGCATGTGCCCAGATGACATACTTCCTGGAGTAGTTGAAGGTTTAGCCAGTCAAACTAGGTTGTATTCAATTAACCATCAAACCTAAACAAGGCAATAGGCTCTGTCAATAATTTTGCCGCTGGAACAGTGGTCATGCCCCCCACCCCCCCCGCCCGATCAATGTTTGCCGAAAGGAACCCAAAAATCTTGGAGTAGGGTTTGGTCTACAATCAACGAATCCCACAGGGTGGTTAAATCTTACATCCAATCTTGGGACAAGTTTGCGACATTTTTTCTTCCCTAAATCTTCTAATCTTTTGGGATGGCATTTTTCTTTAAATCTGTCTATTTTATTTTTTTGTGTGAAAGAATGGGGTTGGCAGGATCTAGAAAATGTCACGAAAGGGTTTGAAATTGTGTGTTTTTATTTATTTTTTTCCTGCGAACCCTTCATGTTGGAAACATGATGATGTTCAAATAACTGCGATTGATTCTCCTCTCTCATTCATCTCTCTCTTCTCTCGTTCTTTTTTCTACAGATGAACATGACTGCCAGGGTCTCTTCAAATGCGTATCGACCAATCGTTGTTTAATGACTGGGTGGGTATGTGATGGACAGTGGGACTGTGCTGATGGATCTGATGAAGAGAATTGTAAGTTGAGAACTATATTTTCCAGAATAGGGTTATAAGGGCATCATAGATCGCCCGGTGCAAAATTACCATGTTTCTTCCAGAAATGTTTTGTTTGGCCCGCAAATTGATATTGATGTCGACCGGCTCAAGTGAAGCATCGATTTTTGAGGGGGGAGGGGGGGAGAGGGGTCTGCATGGTACATTTTCATGGACTGGCAGACCTTTTCAGGGCATCTCAGCGTTTGGTGGTGCTGCTACATTTGTAGAGACCATGGTCAAATGATCAAGTTTCTGGAGTGCATCCTCTAGAAACAAGAATGATTTTTTTCGAAACCTACTTCAGAGCACTCTTGTAATGAATAGCGGAGAGTACATGGAACCTCATGAAATTTACAGGGACTCTGTCAATTTTGAGTCTGTCCCCCTCTGTCCCCCTCTGTCCCCCGAAATCGGGGGACAGGTGGTAAAATCTCTCAGTGGTGTGTGCTTGAATGCTGTAGAACTGCAGGGCGGGATCTCTTTAGTTTACAGAGTGGCACAAGGCTTTGTTCTATGCATCTGCAAAGGATATCAACTGTTCCTTATCTTCATGAATGCCTGTAGGACTTTCTATGACCTCAGATAAAGTGTTTATGACGCGTTTAACTAACTTTGTCAAGGACAAATGGTGTTGGATGTCATTCATGGGTGCTCTGTATGTGTTGTAGGAAAGAAAAAATATGCACAATGGCTTAAAAGTTAGATTGAGGCCTGGAAAGCCTGAGAAGCCGATTTTTCATCATCAATTTAGTCTCAAAGGAACAGTTAGCAGGACTAGCTCATTCTTTTTTGAAAGTGAACATCTTGAAAACTGCCAAAAAATTGCGATAGAAAGGGATTATTTAGCACTCAACTTTTCCTATCTTTTCGGTCTTAGGAAAGATTTCCAAACTACAAATGTTGCCACCACCATTTAAGCTTTATGCTGTGAAATGAAATAATTTCTCTCCTTCTCATTTCCCCAAATTCTGCATCCACTCCTCCTTACTCATGGAACAGGCGATAAAGCGGTCTGTCGGGACGACGACTTCCAGTGCGACGACACCGAATGCGTGCCGGAAATATTTGTTTGCGACGGGGACCGTGACTGCACGGACGGAACAGACGAACAGGATTGCGGTAAAATTTTTAAATTTTCAAAAAAACAAACTTCTCATCCTTCCCCCCCCCCCCATTTAATAGCTTA
The DNA here is from genome assembly GCF_037975245.1 of Apostichopus japonicus. Lineage (NCBI taxonomy): Eukaryota > Metazoa > Echinodermata > Holothuroidea > Aspidochirotida > Stichopodidae > Apostichopus > Apostichopus japonicus. The sequence goes on along the minus strand of NC_092583.1, from coordinate 13,099,359 downwards.
TTATTTGGTACAATGACATGATATAAAAATGGTCACTGACATCTTTATTGTCCCTGTTTGTAATCTTTGCTTGTCTCATATTTAATATAATTTGCAGCAAACAATGATAACATTTGTTTGACCTATTCAAGTTCTGTGCTGCTGTGAAAAGGCGAGTGAGCCTTTAAAAATGATCATATTCTTACTCTTTTGGTTGTTAATTGATTGATTGATTGGTTCCTTTATTTACTGATTGATGTATTTATTGATTGATGTATTTATTGATTGATGTATTGATTGATGTGATTTCACAGGGGATTACTTTTGTTCGATCGCTCACCACATGTGTGACTTGGGCAAAGGCTGTATCCGACGCGACTTCATGCTCTGCGATGGGGTGGACCAGTGCGGGGACTCGACCAAAACTCATCTCTTGTCTAGCGATGAAAGGAACTGTAAGTTAACCTTGTACCACCTCCCCCTCCCCCTGCCCCTCCCCCACCATTAGCCCCTAACACGCATTCATTTCATATTATTTGGAAGAGCATAATCCCAATCAACTGTCATGTTTCCTTTATTGCTAATAAAGCAAGCTTTGAAATTGGTAGTTGGACCATTCACCATTTTGTTGCTGGCTTATTCATGGCATATATATTTTCTAATGGTCCAATGTTAGGATTCACAAATGATTTAGAGTTGGTTAAAAGCATCAGGATTGAGTAAGGCAAAATATGTCACCAAAACAGGACTAGCTTTGTTTTTCAATAGAGGTGGCAAGGCCTACAGTGGAATTACGACCTTCCTTACCGGTTTCCAAGGGGAAGCCTAATCGATTTACGCTGTTCCACAATTTGTATAAGTGAAATTGTAACAAGAAGCAATTTGATATTTTAAAGGTATTATTTTCCTCTCCCCCACCTTTTTTCCTTTTTGCCCCCCACCCCTGTTACCCTCCCCCTCTCTGGGAAAAGGTGAAGCAAAGAAACCGGCAGTAGACTGCAGCATCGACAGTTTTAAATGTGCAAGTGGAGACTGCATCGCCTGGACTAACGTATGCGACGGCAGAGAAGATTGTCAGAGTGGAAACGACGAAACCGACTGCTTCAGAGGAAGTGAGTAGATAAATAATTTGGGACAGATGGGCGTTGGAAGAGGACTGGCTCCATGGGGGAGGAGGTTGAAAAAAAAGTCAAAGGAAAGTGGAATATGTGGCTTTAAATTTGTGAAAGCAAACTGCAAATATTGCATCAAAACATCCTGACAAAATTCCAATAATTGATTTTTTTTCATTTCAACAAGACCTAAGCTTTTTAATTTTTTTATATTTTTTTTTATATATTTTTATTATTGTCAAATAAAAGGTCACTTGCTAATTAACATATATAAGGACACTCTTTCATGACAAAATGGAAGAAAATGTACCTTGATTACAAGGAAGCAGGGGCACATCTAGTTTACGGACAGGGGCACCTGGGGTTTTTTTCTCTTCGCAAAACCGAGAGCACCGGTCATTCTTCAGTGATAAGCAGCTTGTTATGAATTTTGATGAGAGAGTTATTAGAATGGGTGTGACAATGACACCCCCCCACCCCCACTCGTAACTCTCTGAATGTTCATCGAAGCAAAGAAGGTATCGGCTGGGTGTTCATTCATGATCGCCACTTGCATAGAGCTTCTGTAAGGCGTCCTACCCCTTGGGGGAGAAAAAAATACTAAAATCAACTTTAAGAAAAATTTGGCGTACAGTAAAGTATGTTTTCTTTCTCTCTCTCTCTCAGTTCAATGTGAATCTGATGAAGGCAAGGATTTTTGCTCCGACAATTGTAACAACACTCGTTCTGGGTTGAGATGCTCCTGTCCCGTAGGCAAGCAGTTGAACAGGGATGCCCGGAGCTGTGACGGTGAGAACTCTCAAATCGTTTCTTGATTCATTATAGTTTACATTGGAGTGACTCTCTGAAGGGCTCGGCGTCTACAGTATCCTCCTGGGCGTCATCGGAGAGATTGTATCACGTTAGGATTATAGCCGACTCTGAATAAGTAGTGAAATATGAAATATCGAGTGTCAGTGGATGTAGAGTAGCTTATTATTTTGAGTAATTTGGAATACAAATAGAAGCAGAGCAGAGTACATTTAGGAAGGTCTCTATTCTCCACTTAGGCGACTTCCTATGAAACAAACTTTCATTAATTCAGTTTAGTTTAGTAGAAAAAAAGGATCAGGAGGGACACTCAAGTCCCCATCAAGGACCCTATAGGAGAGAAAAAAAAACTGAAGACACAAACACTCAGACCCGATTACAATGCTTATAGTGCTTGTCCAAAGCATTCTTAAACCCATTGACACTACTTGCAAGTACAACTTTCTCAGGCAAACCGTTCCACTCATTCACAACCCTATTAGCCAAAAATTTATGCGGAATATTAATCCTACTTTATTGACTTTTGGAGTTTAAGACAATGACCTCTGGTACAACTACTATTAGCAAACATGAAAAAGTCGGTCAAGGATAAATTAAATTCATTCATTCATTCGTTATTCAACTTGGTTCAATTCTGTTTAATCGTACGACCTTTTCCTCACCACGTAGACATCGACGAATGCCAGGAATTTGGAACGTGTCCGTTCGACTGTTCTAATTTTAACGGCGGCTACCACTGCTCTTGTCCGGACGGTCATTATCTAGCCGGACGTTCGAATCAGCCAGACTTGCACACCTGCAAAGCAGTCGGTGAGTGGCCACATCTCCTTCGTCTCCTCTCTGTTCATGTCTCCTTAGCGGGGCTGGACTTAAAGTGAAACGGGGCACCCTTGCAATAGAGACCAGAGTGTTGAGATTAGCCCACATTTGACATGGAAAACACCCACAATATCAGAACCACTTGAAATGCAAACATACTACATGTCGGATTTGATTAGGAGGCTACGGTTGCTTACGGCCCTCCCCCTCCGCCTCCCCCCCCCGAATGTCAGTGTGCCCCTTCTCCTATACATGTGCACTAGGATCTACCTAGGCTGAAACAATTTGTAGTGTTTTCATGCACTCTGCCTTCGGCGCCCTCGTCCCTTCCAAATCAGCTTGTATTTATCTAACCTGGATTTTCACTCACTCATGTCTTGACTACATTCTGTCCGAGAGGTTTCACCGCCAGGAAAGGAAACCTGCCTTTGGTTCATCCTTTTACTATTTATTGTTATAGGCTTGGTAGATCAGGAGTGCATCTGTAGAGGAGACAGGTTAAGTATTGTCATTCGTGAATACCCAAACCGCGTTAGGATTGTCGTAATCTATCGCAGTCTCACAACGAGAGGTTCAAACTTAAGAAAAGAAGAATGTTAGTGAAATTCAAATAGCAACACCCTTATAATAATCCACTTAAAAAGTGGACAAGTCGCTCGGAAGAAAAGCAGCAATAATTTGTAACCCAAACCCAACGATGCCTTTGAATTTCAGGTTCGCCACCTTTCCTGCTGGTCGTCGACGAGTCTTCCGTACTGAAGGTCTATCAGTACTCTGCATTCTCGAGGTTTCTGAAATTCGCTGCACCCAGGAGAATCAGACCGTACAGCCAGGTGCAAACCTTCTCGGGCATGCGGCTAGATTCCATCGACGTCAACGTCGCCCGTACCTCGGCGTACGTGCTGATGTCGTCGAACAAAACGGTCGGAAGCTTCCAGTTACGGGGCTCTACGATTCCAAGATTCACAAGAGAGACAGGCTCCGGTGCTCCAAGTCAGTCGGCCGCCAGTGGAGTCTTGCAACAGGTAAAAAATTTGAGACATTTGAAAAGCCTTAAAAGAGTCTACATTAAAAGTTGTCTATGGGAAGAGTTTGGCTGAAATCCCCAAATTGACTTTTTTGTTGACTTCTTCTAAGTTAAGTTCAAGATTGTTCAAGTGCTGCATTGGAAGAATTCTCGTGAAGGCTGCTGTAGTTATGTTACAAGCAAGTCGCACCATTGTCTGTGAAAAATGAACGTCAGTGCTTAGCAGAGTATCATAATACTCCTAGCACGCTATTAAACAATAAGAAATGGCAGTGTTTCTTTTGGGAAGGTGGGGGTGTGGTAGGGGGTTGGATGTTTTGCAGCCTTGCTTGTCTTTTCTCTGGGTTGTCCTGAAATAGTGGGTTGCGGCGGGGTGAGTGGGGGGGGAGAGAAGCAATCCTTTAGTTAAGTGGGTCTTAAAGGGAGCTGTGAAGTCCCTCTACAGGGCATGTTTTTCCCTTTTCGTGTTTACTTTGCATTAGCAAGCCATCTGTTTAAGCACATCATCCCTGTCGTTTTATTTAAGATAATAGCAATAACTGCAGGAAATAAGGCATTGCATCTGATCCATTGAATTTATATCAGGTGAATGAAATGGCTAAACCAAAGCACATCGCTGTGGACTGGGTCACCCAGAGACTGTACTGGACGGATGCCGGTAGGAATGCAATCGGGGTTCTGGACCTCGTGTCTAACAAGGCCGTCACTCTCTTCGAAGGACGAGTAGAAGATCCGTTTGCGATCAGGCTACATCCAAGGACAGGGTCAGTCATTTTCATAGTAATCGACACAATCGCTTCGTTAAGTTAAAAGGCATCGGTGGAAGACGACTAAACCACATCCCCATCGCACTGTCTCGTTTCTTTACTGTTTTAAAATATGGTGATTTCTAGGGATAGTGACTTCAAACGACATAAATATGAGTTTCGTTTCAGCAAAACAAAAGAGAAACCCAAAAGCTGGTTAATATCGCCATCTCGTTGTCTGGTTGCGTAGGGTAGATATGGTAGGCTGAATGCAAGTTTGTTTTAAGCTGTGTGTTATGAAGGTTTGCATATTCCAGTCTTGGAAAGGATAGCCTCGACAAGCCTAGCCTTCCTTAGCTCTTTCTAGCCTATTATATTCACGGTTGTCATGGAAATCTAGAAGCTGTGGTTTCAGGACTTAAATGGTGGTTTTGTTACCACCATAAGGGTAGAGTGAGGAGGGTACCTTAAGATTCTTACTCCTTCCTAGAAGCATGAATACCCGGAACCAAAATATGACAGTTCTTTTACTCTAGAAGTCATCAAAACTTGACCAGATTCTGGAAGACCAAAATAAAGCTAAATTTGTCTCTGCAGAGATTAACTTAATTTCTTTTATTCTTTTTCTACGGCCACGCAGAAAACTTTTCTTTACAACCCTGAGAAATGCATCGATATACTCTGCATCAATGGATGGTAGCGATCTCGTAAGATTACCGATCGGAGACCTCATCTGGCCAACAGGGCTGGCCATAGACTACTACGGCGACCGCCTGTACTGGGCTGATCCCAAAATGAGATATATCGGCTCATCTGACCTACGGGGGGGAAACGTTGCCGTGGTGAAAAAGTTTCCAAGAGGTAAGTGACAGGTTTGTGTCTTCTGTGAAGTAAGCTTCTATTAAAACGATTTGGTTGCCAGCTTTGAAATCTAACTCGTAAGGTATTCATTTCTAGTCGCCTTGTCTCGAAAAAAATCTGCCTTCTCTTGAAGTGTTTTTGTTGAATTTCTCGATGCTGTTGATTTCCCGTAGAACCATAGGTGATCTTAACAAGTAAATTTCATTTGAAATAAAGATGGTTTGACAGATAAACAAAATAGGTTGAAATTTCCCACTTTTTTTGTGTGTCTGTTTACACATGACTAGTCCTTTCCATTGTGTTTATACTGTTAGACAATCAGCATGTGAGCAGATGGTGTGGTACCTAGCTGTGTAAGAATGGTAAATTATCGTCGACATAATTTGCATGTCCAACTCGCTATAAATGTGGCTTTGGGGTCTGCAGATGCTGTTTCTTCAGCTTGTGTGCCTCCAGCATCCTGTAAAACAATATATTAAAAAAAAATGTACGTACCTTTCGCACAAATTTCCTGTGTGCAGTCAGGTACAAGAGTAGCGGCAGTCCTGCAATACATAAGAATATAATCCGACAAGTGGTACGATAAAAACATATTTAACCTGCCGTCACACCGCAAAATGTAATTTCCATCTCGAGTCTCGACTGTTTCTCCGCTCCCCAGACCTCGCTCCCGCGTTTTCGATAGACGTCTTTGAGAGTTTTCTATATGGCACGACCTACCTCGAGAACGGGATATTCTTCATGGATAAATACAACAAGGATGGGCCCTACCGTGCGCGGTTCACCATCTTGATGAAGGGGCTAGCTAGACCTGCCGGGCTAGTCGTCTTTCAGGATCAGAAGCAACAACAGGGTAAGGAGAACCCAAGATATTTGGCATTCAGTTTTTATGATATTTTTATAATTTTTTATGATTAATAGGGGGCCTTTTTTGGCACACAAACAGAAGAAGTGGTGTACACAGCAGGTTGCCTTCAAAAGTTGAACATTGTCAATATCGTCAAGGAGATAGGGGTATAAACCAATATATCAATGACAAATACGTCATCAAGATAAGAAAAAATCTGCCACCTGCTCGCTATACGTCTAAATTTAACGGTGGACTTGTGGTATTATTGATTCTAATGTTGAAAAGGTTTCAAAGAATCGGCTAATACAAGATTAATAGAACTATCCTCATTTCAAAAATGGTCCATGGTGTAAGAGGGGAGGTGGGGGGGAAGAAAAAATGGCCTTGAGTGAATGGTCCCCTCCTTCCACACGATCGATACTTTAATACGTGAAAAAGCGTTTGTTAGATTGATTGTTCTTGATCGATCGTAACTAGTTAGTAAATATCGCTCGCTCTTTAACATTCGTTTTGTTGAAGGAGGAGAACAAACAAAATATATCTGGGACGATCTCTTCATTTGACATATGCTCTCCAACCCAGTAAGTTTGATACAAAGTCTGGTCAACTGCAAATAACTGAAGAGTGAAGACGTCATAGTTCTTTCTGTGTCGAAACCAATCCATTATTTGTTTTTCTCTCGTCTTGGTTTGACTTACTCAGAAATAGGAAACCCGTGCAGCGACTCCACCTGCAGTGCAAACCAGTTCTGTTTGATCTCGTCCGATGTCAGCCAGTACTCTTGTCAATGTGTAAATGGCTCTGAGGACTGTCCTCTCCCCCCAACAGGTAAAGTATAAGAAACTTATCGGGTTTATTTTTTTTATTGATTTTGTTTCTCCATTTTCAATAAACATTAAAAGAAAAAGAAGGTGCAAATAACATAGAGAGGTATATTACACATGGATGTCGGCAAACAGTGTTGATGGCCGTAATTGCTGGACAACAATGGGGTTTTAAATGTCATCGTAATATTCTAGAAAAGTCCAGGTCCTTTTTACTGGTCATTGTTGTTTGCTTCCTGTTATTTGTGTAAAGTGAATACTGTTTCAACATCTGTTATTAAAATTCTTTGGGGAAAATACTTTTGGAAATGTTTTGTATCAAGTCTTGAACACTCTAAAATGGTGACGTGTATCAGGAGGCTACACGGATGGCTCTTAAATTAACTACTCGTAAAATTTCCCTTCTTTGTTTCGAGAAGAAATATTCCCTGAAAAGGAGGAAAGAATCACAGCCATGTACACACAGATTCCAGAATTGTCTGGAGTGGGTTCACAGTTACACTTTTGTATGATGTTTTATGACATTTATGCATATTAAGGAGAGAAACTCCCATTGATTGGCTTTGTTTTTGCTTTTAACTTTACCTAGAAGCATCACCGCCAACTCTCCACAACCCCCTCCCGACCCCCCTTCCCTTGTTTTGGTATCACTTCTCAGTTTGTCTTCTTATCCTTATAAAGGAACACCTCATTTGGACAAAAAAATCATGTCGTTCTTGATATTGTTATTTCGATTAAAGAGCACTTTCACTCAGTTTGGTGGCTTTTTTTGTCAATATTTCTAGTTATGTAACATTCGGGAATCCCTAATGTGTCTGCTGCCTTTTCTGTGTGTTTTAACATCAATCAAGATTTTAATAGTATCATCTGTTTTTTAGATAAGAAGACCCCCCCCCACCTCACCTCCCATACCCCAACTCTTTTTACTTTGGTACAGAAATTATCTTCCTCTTGATTTAATAACATATAACAAATTCTTTTTTTTATTGCCTTCTTTTTTTCCATGTGATTCTTATCAAGATGAACCTATTGATATTTGTGATGGATACTGCCAAAACGGAGGAACTTGTCAACTTTTTGGTCGGGATCCAACATGCACGTAAGTATCTCACCCCTCCACTATCCTCCCACCCCCCCAATCCCCCGTCACTCCCTTTTTAAATCAGAGTTATTCCTTTGTTAGACATTTGAAATAACAATCTCATGTCCCTCTTCAATCAAGCAGTCTTTTTGGCCCTTCTGTAGAACCATGAGTCACAGTTTTATTCTCATTGGTGCAAATTACTCTCTATAAAAACCTACTAAGTTTTTGTTACACCCACCATCACCATGGTTACCTCAGTACTACCCTCCAAAGTGAACACATCGTTGTCTGTCAACACTTACATTAGGTTGTAGAATATTGCGTCGACTCAATCGTCCATCGTAACATTGAAACATCGTGGATAGTCGGACCTAGAGTACGTTAGGCTTTGAATCACAACTTATCACAGTTTTCCAGCGACGTACGTTTCCTTCGGGGAAACGCAACATCTCGTGTCTACTCGACTTGCAGTCGATTGCGCAGCGGTTCATGACTTGGACTGCCCAGTCCCACAAAATGCAGCCAATCGCAGGGAAGTATTTCTGCGAGTTTAGTAATACCAGCACCCGGTCGTTAGCGGAAGACGGTCGTCCAGTGTGTATGCACTCGTCGTTTCTTCATCGTGCAACGGTCAGTGATAAGATCGCCGGTCGTGGCCGCTACGTCAAGACGCACGGTCACGATCGACGACCGGGTCCATCCAGGTTGCATCCCAGCGGTACGTGTAGCTCACGGTTTGCCGACATCACCGTGCGGTGACCGGCAAGAAAGCAACCTTCATAAATGGATCCGAGAAAACAAAACGAACAGAACGGAAAGATTAGCGGCCGTGTCTAACTTTCAAATTTCTTTTGATCTTGACAGGTGTAAAGATGGATTCAAGGGCCCCCAGTGTGCTCACAAGTATTGCGAGGAAGGACTCTGCCAAAACGGTGGCAAGTGTGAATTGGACATCTGCGATTGCCCGCCTAACTTTGCCGGAGATCATTGTCAGTTTAAAAATGAAGACGTCTGTAAAGACTACTGTCAAAACGGCGGTACCTGCAGAGTCAACAGTAAGTTTTCCAAAAAGTTTGAGAGAGTATTTTGATAAAAAGGAGGGGAGAATCAAAAACGGAAAATTTGGTGCTCTTGAATTGAAATTCCCATCTTAATTTATGCAGCTCTTTGGCAGGCAAAGAACCATGTTACTTTTCAAAATAACAAGCGAAAGTCATTTTGATTTTTTTCCCCCCAATTTTAGTAATCTTCGCGTGAGGTTCCTCTTAATACCAACCTTTAAAAAGTGATTGCCCTGCGGCGAGAATCACATGAAATTCGTGGATGAATTAGTTAATACTCACTTGTTTTACTCTCCACGTGGTTGAGCACGTTTGATCAATTGCAAACTCGGGTATTAAATACTTGAGATGTTCGGTCAAAACTATGGACCAAATATTCGGGGAATGTTTCTCTGTCACTAATCGATCGGTCTGAGGCAGTCATAGAAGGATTCAAACTGTTGTCCTAATCATTTAATGAATTGTATTTATAATATTAATTTGTCCATATTTGTGAATATTAATAGCCCAGTTTAGAATTCAAAGCTACAATCAGAAGCAAAGTACAGCAATCGTGTTGCAATCTTCTTTCCAGATGGGGGTGGGTAATTGATGGTAATTGAATATTTTTTAGTAAGTCTTATCTTTTCCATGAATCTTGTTTCTTGCTCTGTATTACAGTTGTGGATTCTGTTTTAGTACCAAATTGCACTTGTACAGAGACCTTCTATGGAGCAACATGTAGCAAGGAGTGTCCTTGCCAATCCACCCAGGAAGGTTGTACAGGAGATGTTTGCAAGTAAGCCATACGCCGCCATCTTTGCACATAATTATTGTATATTATCGGAAGCAAAAGCAGTAACTACAAAACATTAATAACGACAGTGAAACTGGTCTGTGGTAGTTTGTATATTAGTGTCCTTAAGAGTTACAGTGATATGTTGTTAGTATCAGTATATGTTGTTAACTTCAGAAACGTGTATTGTGATATCTGGTGTAATAGAGTCCTTGAAAATTATAGTGATGTGGTGCATTTAGTGTCCTCAAAACTTATACCTATGTTAGTGTCATTCAGAAAGTACAGTCGTACTTGGTGTATAACAGAGAACTTGAAAAAGTGATCGTGATTTGTGGTGCATAAGTGTCCTTCAAAAAGTATATTCGTACTTGGTAGATAATAGTAGACTTGGAAGGGATCGTGATTTGTGACGCATTAGTGTCCTTCAAGAAGTAGTCTTACTTTGGTGTAAAATAGTGCACCTTCAAAGAATGATTGTGATTTGTGGTGGAAATAGTGTTTATTATCAGATGATATTAATATTTGGTGTATTATTGTCTTCAAAAGTAGTCATTCTTGCAGTGGCGGAGCTAGGGGTATTGGTCAGGAGGGGGAGAATGGTTTGTAGGGGCGCTTTGGACACTATCTAAGCGGAGCACCACCACGGTTGGCGCGTAGCGTATAGAAATTATTTTGAGTAAAGATACTCCCTAGATCGCCGGAAATTACCCTTTCCGGGCCTGGCTTATTTGCAGATAAACGAAGAATAAATAGGTTTCATTGCCAAAGTACACTTACAAAATGTGACAAATGTCAATAGGTAGATGAGAGCGCAATAAAAAAGTCAATAATCGTGAATAAGTAAAAAGTGGTAAAGAGCTGAAAAGGGCGCCAGCAGTCCATTTGAGTTCGTCAGGGGGGCATCCCCCCCTGACTGTATGGACGCTCTGCCACTGCGTTCTTGGTTTATCAGTGTCCTTTCATCATGTATGAAGAAGGAGAGGGGCAGAGTAAATTCTATGATTGAACCTGGTTGTCACACTGTTACTTAAATTAAGTATTCGTTCTGAAATGTTACTTGATTCTTGTGTGATGAATAATGCAAATCTAATATTTGGTGGGTAACCTCTGTGTCTTTCTTTAACCCGTTCATTGAATAACATTAGTTACAATGTTATGCTACATGTGTAATTGGTAGAGCTGTCGGTGGGGTGGGGTAGTGTAGGGTAGGGTAGGGTCGTGTTGGTTATGGTAGGGTAGGGTAGTTTTGGGTAGGGTGGGGTAGGGTAGGGTGGGTGAGTAAGGAAATGAGACCAACATTTTAAGGACAGTAATCATCCATCAGATTAACAGGACATTTGGATAAACAAATGCTTTCATTTACATTTCAGATCTGGTGGACAGGCTGACCCAAATGTCGATCCAAATGGCGGAGGCGCTCCTGGTAAATAGAAACTTGATCATGTAACCATTCTAAGAGGGGGTAGGTGTGGGGGGAGGTAGAGCGAGAGTTGATTCCTCTACTAGCTGGTGAACAAATCTGGTACATTAAGTGAGGGGATATAAAAAAAAATGCTTGAAAGAGCAAACCATATACCATATTGTGTGGCATCCCGGGGGGGGGGTTGTCATAGGGTCCCCCCGAAGCATTGTACTTTTCTTGTTTTGCAGTGCCTGTATCAGCTTCACATCTGCAGAATCTTGGAGATAGACATAGCAAAATGATAGTTCGTAGAAGTCAAATCATCCTTCTGTTTGGCCGTGGAATTTTTTTGTAGGGGACCCAAACACTGGAGGGAATTTGCCCCATCCCAATCCTCTAGGGAACCTCCCCACTCCCTTGGCTTAACTCTTCTTTTAATATGCTACCCATATGCAAAAGGAACTGTTTGTAACTGCTTTGCTACATCTGTCTTGACTCAAATAACACCTGCGTGAATATCATTGTCACTTTGTGGCGTAAATGTCACCATTATGATGTTTGAAATCTTGGAGTAACTTTGGTTTACATTTGCCAAAAAAAAAAAAAATGAACAGCTAGCACAATTGCTGCATTTATTTACCCTAATTTACATATAAGAATCAGGGCAGATGTGTTATAGTCATTGAGGAGTAATCAGTTGTGCCATTCTATGTGAGAAAGGTGTAACGTCCCTTTATGGAAGGCTCTATGTATTTGTATGTATTTTTAGATCCTCCTGCAAGCAAGAACTCACGAAGAAGCCATCATTGGCTTATCAAAGCCGCAAGCTGACTGAAGTCAGTCTCTTAGATTCATATTTAACGTCCATGATGATGAATTGTCAATTTTCAACAACTCAGTCTTGGAGGGACTCGAACTGGGAGCCTTATAATTGGAAGGCAACGGCTTTAACCACTGAGCTAACACTCCACATGTGTTTTATTTTGTGTTGTATTTTGAATGGATTGGGAATGGAATAATGTACCACATCCAATAAGGTTCAAAATCCCAACCAAGAACCGGACTCTCTTGACCTATTTCAAAATGTTTTGCTGCACAGTAGTTGTTTGAGCAGTGTCTTTCCTGGATCTGGTAGTTCTGGGTTTACGAGTTTGGAACTGGGATTTGGGTACCGGTATTTCACTGGTTGTGAAACAAGATTGTTCAACCATAGCCGTACTGCAGTGGTGATGTATAGCAGTAAGGGATCCTTCCCCCTCACTCAGTATTTGAAAAAAGTGGGTCAGATGCTGAAAAAGTGGGTCAGATGCTGAAAAAGTGGGTCAGATGCTGAAAAAGTGGGTCAGATGCTGGGGTACCCTCTCTTCTGTCGGATGGGGAGCGAGAATGGGTGCTACAATTACACCCTGCCCCGTACCTCTCTGAGCACTGATCAAAGAACGGAAGGCTTGGTATAACCCCTGGTGTTCATCCACATGGATAAGGTTTCAAAAGAGCTAGTGTTAGCTTACTAAGCATTAGAATATCACTCAAAAACTAAACAAGTAACAACTGCATTCATAAATGGTTATAACTCATTAAGAAAGCAGGTTTAAAAAAAAAAATTGAATCATATTTATTTATTTTTTTTTTTGGTCAAAATTCTATTGAAGTTAAAGAGGCCATGACACGAAAAATCCAACTAATCAAGAGTAAATTCCTCTGAATCTATGAGAAAATCTATGTTCAAAACTATCCTCATCACCTTGAAAACCTCAAGGACTAAATTAGAAATGAAAGTTTTAATATTCGCATCCGAAAATAGATATCTGAAAATGCGATTTCAAAACAAGACAATGATGACGTCATGTTAGGAACACAAGTGCCAAGCCCAGGCACGTACCGGATGCGCAACGATCTTTCCGTCACACATACACGCACATTTACACTGAGAGAACAACCACTGTATTACGCTATATTGCTAGAAAAAATTTGTTTTACAACATGTTGTAAAATATCCGAGAGAAATGCCGGTCCGTTGTGTTGTTGGGGGCTGCACAAATGTCATAACCCATGCAATTAGCCTTCATCGGCGATTATGACCAAGTTAGTGCACAACACCAGCGCCGATTCACTGGGCCTAGCCAGTATACAGCTCCGTATGTAGCGAACACTTCACAGAAGCATACTACGATCTCTCCTTTTTTATGAAATAAAACAAATCGGCTTTAACAGGTCGACATAAAGGAGTCGTTCTTCTGTCAAGTATTCCACATTAAAAACTCCGAAGACCAGATTGGAGAACAGGAAACCTCCAATGGGGCAAGTGGTGATCATTGTACATGTATATGAATACATAGCCAACACACTGCACATATGGGTTGTAAGTCACCGAAACACAACGCACAATACGGTTTAGGGAGTTCCGCGAATTCCAACAACACATGCACAAAATGGACTGGATTTTGTTTTTAAATGCTTTGTTAATAAATTCTTACCACGTTGTATGTTCCTTGCAATAGTTCCGAACGGGTTTGTTCTTCGATATGTTGTGGAGCTTCAATTTCGGCTCGTTTAACAGGCTCGAACTGATACGGTTCTAACACCTCAGGTCCACCCTCAACGTTTGGTTCAATATTGGCATGATCATCGCCTTCACTCTCTGCTTCGAATATGAGAAAGGGCACTCTAATTATAGCCCAATTTCACTGCCTGGTGAAGAACCACTATCACTTTGAACTTCGGTTGCCGCATTTGGTTCTAAATCTGACATTCGACTTGTTATCGATTGTTTTGTGTATTTATGTACACTTGTCGTACTGTAAGTATGATATGTGTTTGGAGGAATCAGCGAGAGCCGAATCGTGTTCATAACATGACGTCACGTGACGTCATGAGATTAGGACAATTTTCAGTCGAACAAACTTTTCAAGCCCGAAGAGGGTAAATTGAATCTCAATTTTCAAAGGGAAAAATCAAATTTTTAACTGGCAGAATGGTTGATATATGTTCTAGAGAGCATTCTTAGATGGATCCCAAAAAGACAGGATGTTGAAATTTTCGTGTCATGGCCACTTTAAGATTTTGATGAAGAGCTATTCTTGGAAATCTGTGGAAAAATTCACAGACAAATTGACATGTTTATAGTTCTTTTTTGATGTATTTTCTAATCTTTTTTTTTTCTTATTTTCTTTTTCAGTTCCTATACTACCAATCATTTTGGTTGTTGCAGTTTTCTTCATTGTTATCCTGATCATCGTTTTCCTGGTCAGAAGAAGGCGAAGGTAAAGAGAAAAGAAAAATCAATCAGATTGTACGAGACATTATTCTATGAAAGAAATGTAAAACAGAAATTGAATATTTCCCATTAAAAAATTGCAGTGTATTAGTAATGTTTAATTTAACCAGGGAAAGTCGATATATAAAGGAATTACTACTTTCCTGCTGAAAACAGTTGTCGTTAATACATAGAGGTGTCCAAATAGGGTTCAATCTGTGCAGGGACACACTTCCAGGGCAGGGTGGGGGGAAGGGGGAGGGTCATGCATGTGATTTTGATTTGAAGGGTTCAAACCACAAAGTTATGTCAAAAATTTCCCATGACACTTTTTGATTACATTTTTACTTAACTTTCCAACAAAAGGCCAATGTTAACACAAACAATATAAAACACATTTTTAATAACAAAATTGAACAGTTACTCTCTTCTTTGTTGAAGGTTTAAGTTCTTGTTGTTTTGGCAAAATATCTGGTTGTGCCACCCTCGTCATTTGATTTCATAGTAGTTCTTGTGTCGGTGATTGAAGAATCCGAATTGAACGTAATATAATTGACAGCTAATAATTTGTATGGATCAAATCAACACGAAGGTGTCTGTCGGTTTTACCTTTCTCACTTTGAAAACAGTCGCTCCTTATTCAGTATATAATTTCGTAAATATATATATCTAAAAATTTATAGACGACAACGATATAGTGACCCGTGTTTGTCCAGTGTGCTCTCACCTCTCTCCCCTTTTTTTCTTTTCTTTTTTTGTCACCCTCTCCCCACCGCAGGGGGACATCCGGTTTCCGACATGAACGGATAAACTTCGAAGACGACACGGAGGATATTAAATTTGGTAATCCGTCATTTGGGGCGAGTTATGAAGACAACGAAGAAGAAGAAGATGACATCGACCTTCCATTTCAAAATAATAGAGCCAAGGTGAGCCAACTTACGATCCGTAAACTCTCTTTAAGTTCGCTCTTAAATTGAAATTAAAAGTTATGAATCGAGGTATACTTTAGTTTGATAGCCATAGAAGGTGGCATCCAGTTTGGGGTTCCAGGGGCAAATTATGCCAGACATTGTTATGTTAAAGTATTTAGAATAGAAATACCTGATTCTTTATCCCACATTTTCCCTGGAACCCCCCCTGGGCATTTCCCCCCTCCCCCCTGTCTCCCCTATCTTTGGGTCAGACCATGGTAATTTTGAAGGCTATGACCTTTACATCTTGTCAACTACGTTATGCTGCTTTTCATCTTTGTAATTTTGTATAACAGCAATTTGCCCATTTTGCATATTAAGCTTTTGGCTATGCGATACCCGATACATTATTCTCCGCAACAGACCACCAGTCTCGCAAATTTTTTTCCATTTGTCTTTTTTAATCTTCTCTCAAAAGCCTGCAAAAATAGCTAAGAAGTCTAAAAAGAAGAAGAAGAAGAAGCAACCGAAGGAGTTAAAGACATTCTCCGAAGAGGAGAGAGTCGAGGCAATAGATGAGGGAGACTACAACGAAAAATCTGCAATTCTATCGTGAGGCTTTTACGGACCATGTCTAAAACGTAGGACGAGGCTGAGGGGGCTGCAGCCTCCTACAGCCAGGCTGCGCAGGTTCATTACACCTATTGTTTGATATTGATTCGTCCTGGCTGAGCAGGATCTTGCAGCTTTCCTTCTTCGACACGCTGCCCAGTACTTAAAGCGTTAACGGATTGTAGACAGGACAGTTTCCATACAGCGATGTTGTCCTGGGCACAGTCATGAAAACTTACTGGATAGGTAGACCTGAGCGAAATTTGTAAATATTGGCATCAAGGAAGAATACCATGCAGTGTTGAGAAGAGGAATCTCAATGGAAAATTGTTTCGGGATGAATTTGGTGAATTGTCCCTATGAGATTTATTAGCTTAGCAGTGACGTAAAAGTTTTTCTTTACCTTACCAGTGGCAACCTACGACATATTTGTTTTTCCTTCTTTTTTGTTTTTTTTTTGTTTGGGGGGGGGGGGCTGTTTCAACCGTGAAAAAGTTGCTGGGAGGGTTTAGCTATAAATCTAATTGTTAGACAATAAAAGGGTTGCCTGAATCGACATCAGGGATTGGAGGGGTTTATAGCAGGTCACATATTCTCATTTTTGGGCTATTTGCAGCTTTCTTGGCTATATGCTGCAGCCTCTTTGCTTGTAATTATTTTCTTCACGTTTGATGTAAGACAGTCGACGAACATTCTATTTTGAATGACGGTAGGACTCAACGAGACTGAGAATTTGATTTTATCAAACTTTCATTGGTGTAAAGCAGACGAAAGTATGTGTCGGTGGCCAGGTACTCAGTGATACGGTGGTTATCTGCCTGTGCATTGCCTATGGAGTTCCGGTGTTCAATTGGTGTCAGGTGAAATGACACCGGTTACTGCTATGTATTCACTCGATGCCAGCTTACTATCCGTACTTGGTGTAACCAGATGAAATGTCCCTGGTTATGTTAACGTTCACTTGGTGATTGCTTACTCTGTGTATCCTTGTGCTCACTTGGTGTAACCAGATGAATTGAACCTATGTATTGTGTGTTCACATGGTGCCATTTCACCACAGGTGTTGAAATGGTCGCTTGTCTTGTTGCCTGATGCAATGAATTCAATATGTGTGACACTCCCTTACATCTTGTGATTTGGTGTTCAGTTAATAGTGTTACCGGATGATATGACCGTGGTTATTGATGTGTTCACTTGGTGTCATCATACTATGTGTACTCTGGTGCTCACTTGTTGTAACCAGATGAATGAATTCTATTTATTATGTGTTCACATGGCGCCATTTTACAACAGGTGTACAGGTGGTCGCTCTGTAGCCAATGAATTTTGGTCATTACATATGACACCCTCTTACATCTTACGTTCCTGCGCTCACCTGGTGCAGCCAGATGAAATGACCCTGGTTATTAGGTGTTCACTTGGTGCCAGAGAGTACTTTGTGTGTTCGTTTGGTGCTCATTTGTTGTAACCAGATGAAGTGAACCTGTGGACTGAGTCCACTAATTCGATTGGATAGGTGATGTTGTTGTAATGAAACTTACTTGAAAATGTATGCTCTGCATTAATTTGTATATATTAATTTGGACGATTGTTCTTTATATATATATATAAACATATATATATGTAAGTATGCAGGCTGTACTGAATTATTCTAGAACAATGAAGATTGCTTGCAATATGTTGGAACATTAGTAGGTAACGAATTCTATTAATCGTCCATGGAAGCTATAGGCTCAGTACTTTAGAAATAGTTGTTATTTTTTCATCAAATTTGTGACTTCAACGTAAAATATTTACAAACCTAGGGGCCAAACTCCTCCAGATTTTAAAATTGACTTCTAACATTGTAACATGCCAAAATTGCTGGAAATTTTCAAAAGCTCTAATCCTTGTGAAATTAGATAAATTCTCAGCAAGAAAAAATCCTAAAAGAGGGTAGTGGCAGTAAAAGGTGTGTCATAAGATTGAGCAGGAGTGACCATTATTCAACTTTCTAGCATATTTTGGATCAAGACGATGACCTATGACCTGACGATGGCCAATAAGCTTCTAGTTTCATCCTCGTGGATACCGTCTAAAGGTGGGATGGGCGGGAATCAATTTCCTTTTGCAAATGAACATTTCAGTAAATGTCATTAAAAAATGCGGTAATTTCTTGTATTCGGTGGGATAGACAATAATGATTGTATTCAAGTAAAAAAGAAAGAAAAACAATTTCACATTTTATGGTAAAAATTTCCTTCATTTTTTTCTTTTTTATATATATTTTCACCAGTACTTAATTTTATTTATTCCTTATTTCTCTTTGTTCTTAAAATATTTCCGGAAGTCTTTTGTTTTTCTCTCGCTCTCTATATAAACCATCTGGAAAATGATGTTGCTCTTTACGTCGATGGGGCATTTGATACTCAAAACCAAACAACAAAAGTTGGAATATGTGCAGCACTCTTTACCCAGTTTCACATTTTTTAAAACCAAAAAAAAGTTATGCATCATCTTGGTGTGTATCTCCTATACTTATAAAAGCTTTTAAGTTTCTTTGACATATTGTCACTGGTTCAACTAGTTAATGTAGCATTTTGAAATTAAACCTTTTTTTTTTTTTTTTTTTTTGGTGATGAAAAGCAAATATTGAGGAGGGTTTGTACCTAGCATTCTTCAACATATTCCAACTTCAGTATTTCTCTGGTGAGTTTTGTATGGTTATAAAAGCTTTAAGCTATGAAAGCTTTAAGCTTATAAAAGCTTTAAGATCTCATGTATATTCAACAATCCTTCAGTATTGCAGTACCTTTCGCTACGTATCTTCAAAATCTACAAAGACTGCCGGTCGTCTCGCCGTGACTGAGATGTCTGGTGAAAGCTTTTAGCTTAAACTTTATTTTAAGCGATAGTCTAATATAAATAGTTAAACCAAACAGAGGAAGGGGAAAAAAAAGAAAAAAAAACTTCCTTTCAAAATGCTTGTAAATATGTACTTATATCTGGTTTTGTACAGGATCACTTTGTCAAGTATGGCAGGGGTGTAGAATCTCTTCCAATCCGGACCTGCCAAGTGTCTTTTATAATTATTCTTTCCCATTCTTCATCTTCATCTCTCGTTAAGTTATATGGTTAATTTGTTGATTGTCTTCCTGACTTTATAATCCCCAGAGGTGGTTCCAGGCAGCGGGGTCCCCTTTTGATATTTTGTGGTACTAAAACTTTTTAGTACAAACCTTTTTTTTGTTGAAACATTGTATATACTGTAGTGGCCAGATTTTATAACCACCAGCGACAGTCCTATCCTATTGGTACTCTAAAGTGGCGGTAATTTTGCTATAAAACAAAACACTGCTCTCGTGATGGTAGATATTTGGTTTTGCCAGATGGTATTGTGTACTTAGTGACAGTACTATAGTGATACTCATTTGTAGTTTTGTGTGAACAGTAACTTAGCAACAGTTTTTAACTGTTTGGTGACTGTTGCATCATGGGAAATTACAAGTGACGGTAATGTACTCGTACTAGTAAGGATCGCCTACAATCTCTTAATTAAAAATTGCAATTATTCCATTTTTGAGAAAGACAAAAATATTTGATACGTCAGTTCATTTGTGATATACAATTGTTTTCTTTCTTTCTTTTTCCCAACAATGATTTAATCCCGAAAATTTGTTCAGGTTCCTGATAAATGAGTGAAACGAAATTATTCAGAGCTTGACTAGAGTCGAGGTGTAAACAATAAATACATGTGACAGGGGTGTTGTGTGAAGGAGTACTGGTAGAGAGAGGTCTGATGCAGGTTAACCTACGGAAATAAGTGCCTTTCATATTTGATGGGAAATGACGTGGTTGGATGGGAACAACAGGAGGATCGGTGGGTGGTTGGTTGGGGTGGGGTGGTGGTTTTAAGTCTTCCATCACAGAATAGGAGTATTTTTAACAAAAAAAAACTCACAGCCTTATTTGGTGTGAATTAATTTCCAAATCCTGTAATATAATCCCTCTATACTCCATGATCTCCCTTCACCTCACTGCCACCCCATACCCCCCCCCCCCCTCCGTCTAGCATCCTGTTAACACCATTTGTAACTCACAATTCGCACATCTCTTTTCACCAGACTGATGTTTCTGACATTTGGTTACAACATTTCTGATCGTTTGAACTTTATGAATGTTATTCTATAGTGAAATAAGCGTTCCCATCTAGCACATACCATGTCTTCCAGAATGACACATTACTAGATTTTTTTCTGTTCAATCTTTCTTTGTTTCTTTTCGAAATTACTATCGTTTTCTTTTTTGTGGGGGGGGGGGGGGTTGTGACGTTAATAATGTTTGTCTTAATTGTCCTATCCTTATATTTACATGCCTTGTCACAATAATGTATCAAATTAAAACACGCACGCACGCCAGTACGACACACACACACCCAGGTATTCAATTCGGATTTATAATGTACTTGAATCAAGTTTACTTGCGAAAATTAAAGAAAATACATATCAATAAGTCTCGCAATATTGCGCAAAGCAATTTAGAAACCGTTATCAATTATATGACAACGATGCGTGTTTTTCTTATTTTTTTTTTTTGGGGGGGGGGGGTATTCTATTCCGTTTTAGTCTGGGTCTGGTCGTGTGGGCCACGTGACACTCTTCATCTACTTAACATATAACTAGACATAATGTATACTGTCAGATCATGTGATTCTAATTTTATTGTCGTTTCTTTAATACTCGCGTAAAAGTGTAGTATGTGACCTGAAAAATAAAAAAATCAAACGCGCAGACCATGAGTTGTTATCCTATCAAACGTCGACACCAAGGGTTCCGTAATCATGATATTCTATAGCATTCCTCATCTCTTGCGATTCATTCCGTGCTGTTGGAATTATTCAAAAAATCTGTATTTTATTATTATTATTTTAACTTTAGTACGTACCTTTTTTAAAGTTTGTTACTTTGCGGGAGGTTGGCTTGTCTGTCACCATTAAAATAATTTAATATTCTAAGGCGCGTTGCTATGAGGAGTGAAAGATGGCCTCACCGTGCATGCACTTGAAGCCAGCGAACAGTTACATCAAGTGTGTTAGAACAAGGGAAGCCCCTATTATCGTGGAACCGATAAGATAAACAATTATGAATGTGTTCCTTGTTTGGCCTCGTTATGAATTCATGTTATAATATGTTTCCTATAGTACAGAGTGATTTGTAGCTCTGTACAATAAGTGACGCACGATAGACAATCGTTGTGTCTAGTTGGTGTTTATCTATTAAGTGTTCGGGTTCCGGGACAGTTCGAATTTATTGTTTACAAGATAACAGCTTGAAATGTGAAAACTGGTCACGTTCGGTGGCGAGATTGAAGGGACTTTTTTTCTTTCATACATAAAGGGTTGCACAAGACTTATTCTAGGTTAGTTGTAAATCTCGCTTATCAGGAAATTAATAACATGGAGGGGGTGTAGAGGATTAGGAGAGAAGAGCGGGATTCTGGCGATAGGATATGATATTCGGCGTGTGGAGGAATCTTCTGTGAGGAGAGGAGGGGGGGGGGGGGACTCTGCGAGAGGGAGAGGATTGCGCGAAAGTTTAGTACAATCATTTTAGTAACGCAAGGTAACGAGCTTCTGTGATAGACCAATAAGTTAATTCACATCACGTACTTCAAGATGCCACCATGCGGCACTTCTATATGCCATCATGGAACCCATCTAGATGCCACCATGCGGCACTTCTATATGCCATTATGGAACACTTATAGATGCCACCATGCTATTTCAATCAGATGTTGGCAAAGGTGCATATTATAATTACGCAATAACTACCCCATTCCTACCCCACCCCACCCCTGACATATACACACTATCTCGTCTTCCCATTTATCCAGCCCACCTTCTATGATCCAACATTACCAAATATTTATCGAACGTTTTCCCATAAATATTTGCTCCAATTTAACTCAAAATGTCATAACTTTATTCATTTTCACGTAATTAGGAATGGAATCACATTTTCCTATACAGGAAAGTTTTTTATCTGTCCTGATATACAAAGTGCTCTTTCTCGTATACCGCCCAAATTATGTACATTGTGTTTAAATCCACGGTTATCTCGTGATACCTTTATTACGTACTCTACAGGTTGTATTATGTGTTGTTACTTGGTAAAAATGATAGGGATGACTTTTAAGATGGTGAAAGCTTTTTGGGTTGTTGTTATATATATACAAGAAGAAAATGAAAACGAGAGAACAGTAAAATATGTGTCTTTTTATTTCATTTTTGGTGTCAATGTATTTTTTCACCGTTGCCGGGAGAGTAGTTA
Source organism: Apostichopus japonicus (assembly GCF_037975245.1). Classification (NCBI taxonomy): domain Eukaryota; kingdom Metazoa; phylum Echinodermata; class Holothuroidea; order Aspidochirotida; family Stichopodidae; genus Apostichopus; species Apostichopus japonicus. The sequence goes on along the minus strand of NC_092583.1, from coordinate 13,076,916 downwards.
TTTTTTTGTTTTCACAATGTTTCTATATATATTGCTCGTGGACTATAGTATGCTTTTGTTGTGGGGATCTGAAAATACACCTCTTGTCTAGCCAGCCCTTCAACAACTCTCTACATTTATGCTTCCCGCCACTTCAAGAACACCCTATCTTGCGCAACCAGTGAGTGATCCCATCCAATCTGAACTCGCAAGTGATCTTGCAAATGTATGTATATATATATATATATATATATATATATATATATATATATATATATATATATATATATATATATATATATTGGTTCTTTAAAGACCGAATGTCCGTACTGGCCCCGGAAAACTTATGACTAACTCTGACAGACTTCAGTTAACCTAAACCACACATGCAATGATAGGAGTCCTCGTTTTGTTTGGTCCACCCTACTCGCACCAGTTTCTTCTAGCGGGGCGGAATGGCGCATTATGTGATCAACCGGCTGAGAGATCCAAAGGAACGCGCTTGGGCCTCGAAACAAGGTGCGCATTTGGGGCCTATGACGTAACTAGTACCTTTTCCGCAACGAACAGGAAATCGGTGCCTTCGACATCTCAGTCCGGTAGTGCCTTAATTCGGGGCCTCGAACTCAGCGGCGCCGCACCGGTTCTTAATCGATACGCCGGTAGCGCCAAATCTCTCCTGCTAATCTGGCTACGTAGTCCTCTTAGTATATGCACCCACCCCCATTAAATTCCGAGTGGCCCATCGGGAGGATTCGCTTATTTTTCGTTGTTGTTGATGTGGTTTGTATTAGTATGTTATACAAACAGTTGTGATGCATCAACACCTAAATTCTATTTATGGTGATGTATTGTATCGTGTTAAACGGATTAACTTTAATAAACCTCTAATCACTCGGAGAAAGCCAAAGGAAGATTAAAGAAGAAAAGAAGAAGGGAAAAGGTTTTTCTTCATTCTTTCATAGCGTTGATTTCTCAATCGATATTAACAGAAGAAGCTTTAAGCTCACGTTCAACTTTACTTTAAGATTGCTAATTTTCAAGATGGCGTTGTTTGTACACTAAAGATGACCTGCTTGGACGGGCAGATTAAACTGAAAAGATATCAAGTTGAAAGGTGCTTTACGTGGCCCATACAGACTTGAAAAAGTAAACACGGTTTTATGGTGACGTAACTCAACACATGTACATAAACACACGATTTCACTGCAATTTATTGCACACAGAAGATAATAAGAAATATCAGCATAGAACATCACTTTCATTATCCTTCCTTCTGGAAGAGGGGGGGGGGGGGTGGGGGTGTAGTTCTACTCGACTCACGACTCACCGTATGAGCATAGGTCCATAGTTTGTGATATGTGGCCTAACACATAATAATTGGTAACCATTAATTAAAGACATGTGTACAATCCCCAATATTTAATACGCAAAGTCGGATTTTGTAATTCCTATCTATGCGACTGAGAAAGTGATGATTTCGTGAAAGAAAACAAACTTTCCCGGGTTTGGTAAACTGAAAATTCGTACCTAACACTGCGCTCCTTTACCCCTTCTTATCATCCATATAATGTACACCTCCTATGTGGCCCTATATCTATATAGAATAAGAAGTAACCTCTTGTGTGTTCAAGATATAAAGCCCTTGTTGTCCTTCATTCATTCTCTTGGACGTGTAGCCCCTATTGAGAACAATAGGGAAGAATCAGCCGCTTTTCATAATAGGTTGGAAATGATAGCTACCCTTTCGTAATGTGACGCCAATCCAGGTTTTCAATAGAAAGCACTTTTTTGTCAGTCTGTCCTCTTAACGATGTCTTTTCCCCGATTACTATAATTGAGTGTTTGGCTTTTTAAAGACGAAGATTACAGGATCAAAACTTCGACTGGACAAAAAAAAATAGCAAAGTGAACAGTCATCATTCTTCATACTAGTATTCTCTACTCTGAGGCACTGACGAACGTGTATATACGACCCCCCCCCCCCCTTCTTTCTTTATATTCTTCCCGATCCTTTTTTGTGGCTATACAAACATTTTAAGTGGCAGAAAAAGCCAGGCCACCTTCGAAGTTGTTTTTTTTTTTTTTTTAGTCGTTCGTCCTTAAAACATCAGATTTGGGAAATCTGAAAAGATTGGAAATCCTGATACAGTCATTATATTATCAGGGATTTTAAATTCGTCGTTGTTTTTTTTTGTTGGTTTTCTTATTTTGGCGTTCTGTCTTCTATTATTCTGTTCTGTCAAATTACTTGATATCTGCCAGGCACACAATTGTGGAAACGCGGTGCGATAGCTCGGACCCTTCATTCACGAAGAATTTGCTTAGCAATTAGTTCAGGTTTTTTGTTATAGTATTCTGTTGGAAATTTATTTATTTAAAGTCAATTAGTATTGCTCAACCCTCCACTCCCACCCCTCTCACGAGAGACAAACAGAATGTCATATAGACGTTCATCCCCTTTTTTATTTACTTCCATGGTTTGAGCATTTATTCATTTAAATATTATTGCTTCCAAACATGCTAGAAAGTAAAAAAAATAGTAACAAATGCTCCCCTTTCTTTACAAGATACATTTCATATAGCCACTGCCAAACTTTCAAAACACGATAGGCTATTTGTCACTGTCGATGTGTGTGTGTGTACGGGTGCATGTGTGGCAAAGAGGGGGTAGGGTGGTGTTGGCAATCCTTAAAATCAATGTCTTTACCTTTAATGATGATATCCCATTATAGGATACTTTGGTATTAACTGCCGGACCACATTGTGTTGATAATTTTCTGGAGTTTGACGTTGATTCGAAAACCTGTGACATCCATATATACGCCGCCATATAGCATATGATATCAAAGCGGCCCATAATGAGATAGCCCAGCCGATGGAGAAAATAAAATAAAACTGTGGATTTTTCTTTGGTTAGACGTACACTATAACTTCACTCACTGTGATAACAATTGTTGCTTTAATTTAAAGAAAGAAAGAAAGATAAAAAAAAATATCAAAATGTTAAGACATACGTTACCATGCCTTGAATCTCAACGCGTGGTCATAATGTGTATTCTTTCTTATACAATTGAACATCTGTTAAGTCAATTAACATGACAATGATATGGTTATACACCAACAATACATACATATATGTTGTAGATAGCTGTAGTATAGTCTGAATAGGGCAACACACATTACTGTGTGTGTATATTGGAGGCTGTACGGTATACATGTGAAGAGCTGATCGTCCAGACGCGATAACAGTAAATTGTCAATGTTTTGTATGCAGTGAAAACGGAAGACAATCACATATATAAACCGATGTTTGTACAGGTTAGTGAAGCTATTGTGGCTGGCACGTTACCACCATATGCCGAGTAGGGGTCTAAGGGACTATTTTCATCCGGGACCTGTGAGGGAAAGACCAGGGGGTATTATATCTTCATTGGAGAGAACACTTTTTTTTTTATAGAAGTGAATGTTTATAAGTACACGTATATTTCTCGATTCTGTAATTACACATGGCATTCATAGAAAGGTGCATGCATGTGGCTTTGTAAACTCTGCGCTTGAGCAAATAAGATAACCGCGCGATAGGAACACGGGCAACAGGTTGTGAAAATGAGAATAAGTTATAGGCATATAATGTCTTATATCGTTTGAATAGTGTTGTAAAGATAAGCAGACAGACATGGTTTCTTTCTTTCTTTATGTATTTATACATATTAATATAGAATGATATTGAAAAAGGGCCAAGAGTCAAGGGATGTAGACAGCGAGGGCCGGATATGGGGGTTGGGGCTACCTCAGGATAAACTCATCCCAGATTACGGTATAATATACTTGATACTATGCATGTAGCGTAACCAACCGTTATGTCATTCGAGTGCTAAGCTGATAGGCTATTATAACCCTCATAACATAGGCCTAGTTATCGATGGACAACGACAGACCTATATGATTGGCATTCCTGCAGTGAGCCTATAGTTAGGCTACCCAGAAATCTACTCAATGTGTCGATCCGTGTGTTTTCTTTTACTCCCTCGCACTACCTTAATGCTCCCAGATCCATTCCGTCTTGTTCCAATTATGTGAATGTATTAACACATTTTTGCTTTGTTTGTACAACAGCTGGTGTTACGGGGGAGGAGACTAGGACGTTATTATTCCTCCACGGCCCGCGGATATCATACTATACGATTCCTATACCTGCGGCCTGCCAGTGGGCAACACCATCCGCATCGGCGAAAATTGTGGATCATCCTACTCGTAATTGGATTGTGTGTACATGGCGACTGTGGTCCTTTTACGCCTGTGTGAAAGCACCTCATTATGACGTCACAAAAGGACCGTATTTAAAGACAGATTTGACTAAAAGCACTCCAACGAGCATTGATAAACCAAACTATACCGCAGCAGGTTTTTGAAGAACGCGAAGTGGATTACACTTAAAGGGATAAGTTTTGCGGTTATCGTCTTTCTGAAAAGCAAGAGGAAAGCCTTGAATCGAGACTACTCACATTTATTTGTAACTCAATGATTCATTTTAGTGATTTGACATCCACTTAGTAGGCTACACGGGATTTACTTAGTAATTTACAACAGCTTCCGTTCAAACTTGCCTTCTTTTTTTTTGGTCTCTCCTTTTTTGCCCTCCATTCTGTTACCGGTAATTTCAAAGAATTAACTTATTCATTTTACACCGTTCGTGGATGAAGCCGTAAATCACATCAAATTATGCGATTGTTTTCATGCATGTCGCGCCGATTACACACAATATTGTGACATGACAATGATGTGTGTGTTACTCGAGTCCTGTAGCGATCTAATCTTTGGATTGAATTGATTTTTGCAATATAACATTTTGGAACGCAGTCAACTTTCTCGGAACTGATTACAGAAGGTAAGTTGCTCAGTTTCCAAAAGAGAATTTATTAACGTGTTCGTTCACACGGTCGATATACTTCGACATTTTAAACTGCAATGACGAATCATGCGTAGGCATGATAAATATAGGAGTACTTCTGCGTTGAAAATAGGCCTGCAATGCTATAACAATTTTATATTTAATTTCAAAGTATATAGGTCCAACAGTTTTTACCCCGGGATTTGAGGTCACACATTTACCTACCATGTAGGCCTCCTAAGCCTAACACAGAATTCACTCGTTAACCCACCATTGATGAGATTATAGGAAAGGCTGTACGTATGCGTAATGGGGAAAATGAACGTAGCATATTGTCAGAAACGTAGCGTGATACAGAATTAGCAATAGGGTTACAAACGCAACATCGCTGGCGCCTCTCAAATGCCGTAACCCTGTCTGTTACCGGGAGTAAATTACTTGGAGGTGGGGGGGGGGGGGGTGGTAGGAGCGGATAGGGATTCGTCATGTTATATTTACGGTCTAGGGCCGTATGTCATTCGGTTGGACCCTATCAACCTCGGCGTCCCAATGTCTCATTAGAAAGGGCCTACACTATAGTGGCAACAGGTATCTTTCTTCAATGTCATGTTGTGTCTTGCGTACAATGGGTAAACTAATCTTGACTGGAAATCGTCCGTGACACACGGTATTTTATTTTATCCTACTTCCCTTCTATCAGAAGAAAAACAAAAAGGGCCGCATATTTCGTCACAAATATTAAAAAATATCCTACATTAATGGTATTAAAATTTGAGCTAATTTTTCGTTTGTTAGTCTTTGCAATGTTACTTGCTGCCCTCAGTTTACAAAAGAAACGTTACAAAATTCCTACATGCGTTTATATGCAAGCATGTTCCATAAGCCGATTACCACGGTCGAGCCGTGTGACAAATTGAGTTAAACCGTTTCATTCATTCTCGGATTTCCGTTTGGCTGCCACTATTGTTGACCTGTAAAAAGAGGAATTTAATGTAATGCATCAATGGAGGTTGTGAAACATACAAAAACACATGAAAATTGTTATAATTATTCACATGCTGATGCATCCACTTCTAAAGTAGAAAACTTCATCCATTTTCTTTTTAAATATTTGTTTCTTGTACTAAATATCTTCTAGAGAAGCTTGGGTAAGTGAATTTATTAAGTATAGTCCTATATAAAATACTATATAACTATATGTACTATATAAATACCCATCACTATATTTGGATATAGCTGCCTCTTACCGGTATAGTACCTCTTTAAACCCTACACTATCATGAAAGAGAATCTTTAACATTAACTTTGGTCCACATTCCACTCTGATAGAGGTTAATTCATACTTTTACCTCACATAGCCGAATCAGGACCTTTTTTTTTTATTCTCACTTTTACCTATTAAAGTTTTAACCTAAGGCGACGCGATTTAGAAAGGAAATCACAGAAAAGAAAGATGCGCGGGGTTGATTTTAAGAAAATGCCACAAGGTCAAAGGTCAGTATTTTTGGGATGGAAAAAAAAAGCTTCCGCGAACAATTGACCTTAGCAGGTCAAACGATTAACCTTATACTAAGGCTCTCCGATAAGTAGGTCACCGCCATTATATTCTCAAAATAGGCAATTGGGATGTATTTTGTTGTAAATTTGTACCTCCCAAGTCCGTATTGTTCTTTAAAAAGTCTTTGATGTTTTTAACCGCTATCCCTATTATCCAATTTTCCCTCCCAACGTCACAAGCACCGCCAAGCAAGCATTTTTGGGTCTTGTGTGTGTGACCATTATGAGATTGAGGGCTGAGGCAAGGGTCAGTTTGTTAATACAACCTTCTGTATGCTAGTTATTGCTAAATAAACTGTATATATATATATATATATATATATATATATATATATATATATATATATATATATATATATATATATATATATATATATATATAGATATATATATATAGATATATATATATATATATATATATATATATATAAATATATATATATATATATATACATATACATATACATATACATATACATATAGATATAGATAAAGAATTATATGCAAAATTTGATTACATGTTACTATTTATTGTTCAAGGCTGAAACATTGTTAGCGACGATTTGGGGTAACCCCTTTTATATTTAAGTGAATGGCAAAAAAAAAAACGGTCAGTAATTCTTACACACGCAGTCTTTGTATATAATGGACAGACGTAAAATGGGGAACTTTAAGAATGGACGTACAGCTGTTGCTTCCTCAAGGTAGATATTCACGTTAATTTTTCTTTTTTTTCAGTACAAAACAAGACTTGTTTTACCTTCTTTTTTTTTTGTCTGTATGAATTTAAACCACTTACGCTTTTGACGTGTCGGAGCAATTTGGTTTCTCAAAGGCGACCGGAAATATATATCGGAAATTCGAAAACTTTCAAGCTAAAGAGAAAAACCGTATCGAATAAAATAAGATAATGGTTGAATATATATTTCTGTATCTCATAGATCTGTTATCGTAGGTCTACTGCGCATCATGCGGCCCTATCTTTGAAATTAGAAATATTGGTGATTCGTTTTGATAATATTTCTGTACACCACTTATAGGCAAAAGAAGTTAAGGTGCATATACGAGTAGCTCTCCCTCTTCACCTCCCCCCCCCCCCCTCCACTCAACTTTCCATCGAGATGATTTAAGAGATACCTTTCAGACGAGTTTAAAAAAATAAATTGACAATTATCAAAGGAATTTACCCAGCACCTCCCCTTCCCCTTCCCCTCCCACCCGCACCCCTCCTCCGCATCCTGACCCCCCGCATCATTGTATTGGTAACGTTAGCTTTTGTCGAGATACAGTGTAAATGTAGGTTACATATCTAGGAACCTATGTACTTGGTATACATGGTAACGTGATTCTGTATTACTATATAGCTGCATGTGCTAAATATATTCCGTGGCCATCAATCTTCAACTCAAACCATAATTCCAGCACTCACACACCAAAAAATAAAAAAAAAACATTTCTTGTTTGTCTGTTATCCGTGACCTTTGTAGATGGCACTGAAACTCCAGGTAGAATCAAATACCTCGTTTATTGATAAATTTACCTGCGATGGAATTAGAGTTCATTGTTTTATTCAAAAACAAGAACTGCAAAATATGACCTGATGGCGTCCCATGAGAGGGGGTGGTAGCTTTTTAACCTGTCCGTTCGAATCCACGAAGTGGGAAATCAATGCATGTTACTCTTAGCGTGTTAATCATAAAGCGTTAACGTTCTTTAATATTATCTTACGCCCCGCCGTCGCCCCGCGCGCGGAGGGGGAAAAACAGAATAGAAAAGAGTTTAAATGGTTGTTGTTACTAACACAAAGCGTCGATTCTTCCATTGATTAAAGACCGTGAGCACTTCAAACGCGGCAATCTATTGATTTTGTTGATTGGTTTTTGGTAAATTATTTTTTAAACGGAATATATTGGGTTGGGAATTTCCCAATGTTTGTTTTGAAGATGCAGTTGTAACCCATTTGGTAACAAGTGTCCTCAGTCTGTTTTCTTTCTTTTGGCCTGATATTAAAATCATCGGAAAAGGTGGTGGTGGTGTTGGTGGTGGTGTGGGGTGGGGAGGGGAGGGGGGATACAGTATGCTTGAGCTGTATCGAAAACCATTTGAACATTATTGAACTCAAATACAACTTCCCCAATAATATCTCTGAATAGTTCAAATAGGGCGTACATAACGAATGTTCACAACACCTAGAAAGGGTTTATTGAGGACGGTCTTGGGCAATTTTAAAAACACGCTATATAGTTTGAAGGAAATGCTGTTGAACTTCAACTTCTAATTAAAATCCGACCGAAGTTTAACCTTTGATTAAGCAAACAATAATTAAAGATACAAAATTAAAGATAAATTTTTAGAAGCAAAGCAAAAAAAAAAAGGGTGTTAAACAACATCCTATTGAAAAGAACCTTTAGCTCCGCTCATTATATAGGGAGGGATACCTTTGACTTTATTTCATTTTCTTTTAATCTTTCAAAAATATGTGAAGGTCTTTTTCTGTCACATGTTTGATACTGGTGTGAACTTATCACCTCTTGTTCCTATTAGTGTCTCCTTGGCGACGTCTTGCTGAAGTATTTTTGCGCCTTTTGTCAGTCGCGTGGCGCTTGTTATTCACGTCTGTTACACCGTTCCCACAAAACGTCAACACGTGACGTCACGGTCGGCTTAATTAACACTATCTGCTAAAGTTTATGTATGTTATGTTTCTTTGGGACAAAAAGAAAGAAATAAAAGGCAGAGGCTACACCTAAGTTAACTAGCCAAGACCGCACCCCAGTGAAAAACCAAGCAAGTTCGTTACTATGGTGAAAAGGTAACGTTTTTGCAGTTAATATTGGTAAGGTGTTTCGATCCCTGCACGCGATGCTTAAACCCTTTTTAACTAGAAGGGAGTTACGTTCCCTTTAGAAACGCACGGATTTGTTTAACAACCAGTAAGGGTAAGGGCACCCCCCCCCCCGTTCTACACTGTACTTTTATTTAATTTTTTATTTAATTATGAATATCATATTTCTATCACAGAGAGGTTAGGAGCTGTTCGTACTATCTATATGAGTGTTTTTAAGCATAATATGGGAGGATAGTATAAAGTGTTAGCAGGCTTTACCATATGGAAAAAATGTCCCAAGGGGCTTGCGTTTAATACCTTAATAAATGCAGTTGAAATGGCCGGAATAATTTATCAAATGTAACAAAAGTTTATAAAGTACGGGAAGATATAAGGGTCTTTCGATGGGTCACATCTAACATACCCCTCCCCTGCGCCAAACACTTTCCAGCTTGGATTGACTTGGAAATGAGATTTTATTAAATTATATAACCAGTGAGTGACTGCATTGATGTAGGGCAGTTTGTTGAGCAGGCGATAAGTCTATAGACACACACTAACATGTATATAGGCTGTATGGATAAATGCATAGTTAACGTAGGTCATTGTGATAAATTCAATCAACGTAAACAGTGAACTTGTATAAACCCTCGGAACAAACACATTGCTAACAACGATATACATGGGGATTATAGACACGGCAAGGGGCGGGAAAATCGCACTTTTGAAAGTAGATCAATGCGTAAAAGTGCAGACGACACTCCCTTAGCAACAGGTCATTACAAGTCGTTTTTCCATCTCTTTATTTCGAACTGATTTATGACGTCAGGTTGCGCCCCGAAAAAGCTGATTTAAAAAAATAAAATAAATAACCCCTTTCTCCTGCCAGTTCGGTACGCCACCGTCGATCATCGTAATAAATGCAGGCGCCATATGCAAGAAAAGTCTCGGTAATTTCGTTGTCCCCCCCCCCCACACTTTTTGTTTACAGAAAGTTTGCCACCCCTACTTTTCTATCATCAATAGTTCATGCGAACCTATAACTTTTGACGAACCTTCCACTCGGAAGCATCAAATCTTGAGGATTTTCTTTTTCTTTATAATTTCTGACGGAAGTATTTTCCCGCCGTTATTTCTATTAAGCGGGAAAAGTACATTTATTATATATATGTCTTCCAATCTGTCTGTCTTCTTTACTTTACGATACGTCTCTTAAAGGTTAGTCCACAGATAGATAGTAACGTGCAATAATAGTGATTTCATTATCAATTTCCTCTCGAATGTTCTTGAATTTTCATGTTTCGGGGCTCGCGGGCTAGCACTATATATTAGCCCCTTGCGTCACCTTTTTTTTTTTCTAAAGTTAAGTATGCATGGCTTTATCGCTAAAATGTCAAGTTTGATATTACCTGTACATATCCACCGATTGGATTTCATGATATACCTATACCCCTTTCGAATGTCCGATAGTACAACGTTACCCGAAGTTTACTCTTTAGAAGAAAAAGAAAGAAAAAACACAGACGAAAACGGTCTTTCGGGTTTATTTCTTGGGAAAATTTGGTGCTTGATCTGCGTTGTCATGCTTAATTATGTCCAGTGTGTGTGGTTCATTGACCGGTTGACTGTCGGAGTAGGTTAAGGAGAATCATGAATGGATGGGCTATAGAACGCCGAGGCTATCATCCGTCACACATGCACAAAGGCTGATGGGTAAACTTGTGTGTCGTATAATAAGTTCTGTGATTGCGAAACTTAATGGACTTGGAAGAGTTTCCGTGCAACGTTACGGTGGGGATTATATATGTTACCGTTTTACAAGTATTTAACACCCTTCATGTCATTTCTTTGTGGCCATATTATGTGCGAATTAATTTAACATTTATTTGTGACAAGTCTTAGTGTGATGCCAATCACATGTTCACATATTTCAGATCATGCGCACCGTGAAAAAGATGAGGAGTTTATAAGGAAAGCATGTCGTTTTATTCGATCAATTTTTCATATAAAAGGAAGAATTAAAAAAGGGAGAAACTTAGCATTTTTATAAAGTGGGATATTCTGATAGACACAACACATATTTAACTGTGTCCTTTATAATGATTTGTATCATACATCGACAGAGAGATGGACATACCCACACACACACAACCTCAATCATAACAAAACCTCAATGATACTTAATGCATTTATTCGAATGTAAGCGTGACTTACCATTTCATTTATTGTGATACTGTTTATATAAGGTCAATCCTTTGTAAGATAAGGCATCCACGATAGAGCCTGCATGCATGGTCATGGAAAACGACACGGGTTCACTGTGAGGCTGGTAGAATATCAGACCATGTGCCCCCTTACCGTTGGGACCGTTATTATGACGTCACATCATATCAGTATTAGATATCCTCACGAAAGAATTTTCGCTTCCCATTCTTAAAAAAAAAAAAAAAAAATCTTGTACCTCACACAATATATTTCTTACGTCGCGTAATGATAGGCCCACATTTTTATTTCCTTCTCAAACTAAGGCATTTGTTCAGATCTTTCCACCAAACGAATACTGGTTTTTTGGTTATGAAATCGATTCGATGCCCCAATATTCCATCGCCCACAAACTTAACATAACAAAGTAAACCACGACCATGCGAAGAGAAACAAAAGTTGTCTAGCCAAGTTAATGACCTATCTTGTTTAGTATAGTAAACTTTAGTATATAATATCATCGAAAATTGTTATCAAAATCAACCGAAAAAAAGCTGCTTTAATGTAGTAAAATCGATGAAATATAATGGATTGAGCGTTCGCATGACGTCAAACACTGTTCATGCACGCTGTGCAAACCCGTTACAATGAATGGGTTTTTCATCCTTCTCTTTTACATGCTACAAGTTGTTGTTCTAATTCATGTATTTATAAGTTTCTTATGCGTGGACTTGCATTACGGACTTCCTCTGACGTCATCACACAACACACTATCTAATTTGCATAGATTTAGAACGAAAAAAGTGGATCAATATTTTTTTCGACTCCGTGCACGAGATCTTAACTTCTCCATGACGTCATTATTAATAAAAAAATAAATAAAAAAATAATAAGGTGAAGCTTATAGATAAATCCAATAGTGAACGGAACAATATTTGACAATGCACGAGATATTGTTATCTTTTCACACATTTCTGAGAAAAAACATGACCCCCTGAGGTAAGCAAGATCCTGGGTCTATATCGATTGGTTGCTACTTCTAAACGGCTATATCCATGACAAGTTAGCCTAGATATTTCAGACAAACTTGTTCCCTTCTCACTCCTCCGAGAGGTATCTGTAACTAGACGACCTCCCCCCCCGGCTCCCATCCTCCCCACCCCACAACTTGAAAATGTCAAGTCATAACTCAAACTACTCGCGCTTGCCAATAAGCTGTTATGCTTGTTGTTTTAAAGAATATTCTTAGAACTAATTTGTTTTTCTTTCGCCTCTGTATTGTTCTATAGTCGGAGTTGGGAAAGTGCCATGTTTTTTTTTAAGCAATTCTTTTAAAGACACGTATACCTGGGATGAATCCCGCCGCCATAATCAGTTTGTTTATTTCTTTTAACCCCAAAATAATGATTACAAAGTTACTTAACCATCGACGATTCCGGGGAAAAAATCTCAGGCACACAGCCAAAACGTAAAATGCTCTATGACTTAGCAGTTTCTAATTTCTGACAAGTATTGGCAGCAAAATATGGTAGAATAACAAATCGCATAGAAAATGAAACCAATTGAAGAGTGATGATGGTGGTTGTGGTAGAGGGCACGGTGGTGATGGTGCAACGTTGTGGTGGTGACTGTGTATGTTGATGCAGGGTGGTGGTGCACGGAGGTGGTGGTGCACGGAGGTGGTGGTGGTGGTTGGGACACGGAAAGTGGTGGATCACACTGGTGTGCATGGTGGTGGTGGTTGGGGCACGGGAAGTGGCGGTACGCGGTGGTGGTGCACGCTGGTGGTGGTGATTGGGACACGGGAAGTGGTGGTGCACGCTGGCGGAAGTGTACGGTGATGCCTTCTCATGGCTTTCCATTTGTACCTGTTCTTATTTCACATTCTTATTCTTCTTTGTGTAACAAACTGACAACATGATTTTTTTTCATTTTTTTTTTCTTCAGCTGTTTGAAAGAACATTTATATATAAAAACAAGAATTTTAGTAGGCCGATAAGTCGACATTAGAGGGAGAGGTCATCTCCGGATATTCACTCGAAACTAGTTTTTTTTCACTCTGTTTATTCTCCACCCCTCCCCCCCCCCCCCATTTTTTATATTTTTATTTTTATTTATTTTTAATTTATTTTTTGTTTTTATATATGTTTTTATCCCGATTGGAGTATAACAACTACTGTTACTGACAAACATGGTACTATAAAACATAACAGGTTTTGTATATGGAAAACAAACGCCTTCTGAAAGATATAAACGCAGAGTTTTAGTATCATTAAGCGACAATACAGTAGGCAGCCAGTCTGGTAGAACCGTGACCCCGACCGCGGGACAATCACCCCGGGGTTAACAGGCCACGGGGGCAATGGCCCGAACGCCATGTATATACTCTGAGCTGAACTAAAGTATTTTTACCTGATCGTAAATATCTTGGTATGTTGTGATTGTCTAAGTAACCATCGTTTTATGAAGAGAAGGCGCGACTTCATGTTCCCCCTTTTTCTTCCGTTCTTTCTATATTTCTTTCTTTCTTTCTGGAGTTTGAACCACGGGTAGCCGTGAGCATTGGAGCCGGTAAATCACAACAACTTGGTACATATTATGACGTAAAAAGTACCGTCGAACCATGAGATACTTCGAATGTTGCACGTAGACACTCAAAGAGATCATTATAATGTTTTGTGACCATTTTAGCGGATAACAAGCTCATTTACAGCGCAATGCACCCACCGGCCCCATTCAACTGTTACCACTTTGAAAATTGTGTACGTGCATGGATGATTAGTAAATATACTATAAGCACCCGATCAATACTGACTAAACAGACTACTTTAAAGGTTTCGCCAATGATTTCGTCGACATTTTAAACAGAAAGTGGGATGACACTTTACTGCAAAAACGCTACAAATCTGCAAATTTGAACAATCTTTTACAAGGTATGTACTGACTAGACAAACATGCATGGGGACAGTTGTTTAGACTCCTAACCAGTCATTAGTTGAAACAGCCTTTGAGTAATGAATTCGTCTGTTCGTAAATTTTCCACAGTAGCATCTGCTGACAGGTTTAACACGTGTTACGTTGTTAAAGGATTATATAATAACACGTGCACTTTAGTTTAGACTAAATAACGGTTGTCTCTTATTCACAGTACAAACTGATCAAGCCATGTAGACTGGGTGCATGAACATAGAGAGTGCGTAATGCACTTAAGAACAGCGGTGAACTTTCTCGGTGTCGGTAAAGATAGTAGAACACCGCGATGTTGATCTGTGACATTAAAGGAGCTTTCCTACCATCAAATATGGTTTCCTTATTAAACAGAACGTCAAGGCACTGTCTCTCACTCACTTTTAAAGACACGATAGCCCGACTTTAACGCTGTAACCTCAACCAACCACATCTTTAAAAAGGTTCAAGCGACATTATAAATACTTTGGTAAATTTATTGGGCCGTTTGGGAGGTATTGCACATCAAACTGACAGACTATAAACCGCCTAGTTAATCACATTATGTATGTATACAAAATATGCGAAGTTAACGTGTAATAGTTTTTGGGTCTATACCTGCTTGTGTAAGCAGAACCTAAAGTATACTTGATTATGGTTGCAATGTAGCGTCTCAAATGAAGCACCTTTTCCATGTCCCTGCCTTCCCTGCCCCTTCCCCTGCCCCTGCCTCCGCCCTCCCCAGCCGCCACAGTAAAGGAGCATTAAAAAGAGGTGACACACATGTAGAGATGCCTGTGTTTAACTAACTGTGTTCGTCCACTGTACTATTGGCAAAGTGAACCTGATGAAAAACAAGGCAGTGGTCGTTAAAAATTCAGACATAGTTTTACAAGGGAAAACGTTTAAGACGCTTTTAGTGAAGTTGAAATATGGTTCTGTAATTTAACATCATTTATGTGGCTTGACGTTTATGTGGCAAATCAACGTTCGTGTCGCTTCCAAAAGTTGTAAAAGTGACATCGGTTCTACGGTAGCTCATAAAGGACTTGTGCCTTTGTCTCGGTGCAGACTTTCGGTCTCTCGATATCTATAAGTTTAATCAATTAAAAAAATAGAAAATTCACATTGTTTTGTCACTGGATCACAATTTTCCTTTGAAAAAAATATAAGAAAAGTTATGATTGTTAAAATTGTGTGACGTGATCAGAAAATTCAGGCGTCAGATCATAATTGAGTACTGACCGAAGAATTTTGTTTACCTTTCCATCTGTAAATATGTATCCAAGTTTTTATAAAATATGAAATGTGATTGCTTCGTAACACGATGACATGCACCACATTTATGAATATTCTGTATACTTCACCCATCCTCCTCCCTCATTAAGTAAGTAATATTGGAATTCAACACCTAAGCGAGGTCAAAACAATAGACTGCGAATGAAGCACAACGAAGAGAAGGGTGAGGAGGGGGGGGTGTGGAATGAGTAATTTCACGAAAGCGTCTTTGGAATCGTGCTTTAGGATTCCTTTCACCGTGTATTCATTATATGGCCTTTAGACTCCTCTGTACATTTATGATATACAAACGGCGGATTGCGCCTTCAGCCGTCTTTATATATATATATTGTAATATGTTGACTAGTTCATAAACACTTCACACCGCTGTTGTGGAGATACGTAAAACCGGTGTATAGAGTCTTTATACTTGAAGAGCGCCTTCTGTTTTCAAGTTCAAGGGGGTGCATGGCTGTAAGTGGGCGTTTATGTGCTATATTGGGTGTCAATTGTATTCTCGAAGTGTTTGTTGACTTTTCGTCAAAAAGGGAACTATTTAAGCGCTCTGACAGACACGCGAACGGCTCAGTTGGTGGTATACCATCTTCGGATATTGAAAAGAAAGTTGGGGAAGAAAGAAACTAGAGTTGTTTTTTTTTTTTTTGCATTTTGGAAATTTTCGACAAGGAGTTACAAAGGAAAAGTTACAACTTTGAAGTGTGTTTCAATTGACTTTAAGTTTAGTTTTATGATATTCTTACTTCGGAGAAGGCTTTCTATGTTTTCCTGGTGTGCGGAAATCTCTGTTAGAAGCAGTGACTTTTAATTTGGGTTTTTATTCAAGAATTTATCGAAGAAAACGTCGCCACTGACAGTGAGGTAACGTTAATATGATTTTCTTTTGTACACATTATGTACGCACTGTCCAATTTTTAATTTTTTTTTTCAGTT
Organism: Apostichopus japonicus; assembly: GCF_037975245.1. Classification (NCBI taxonomy): domain Eukaryota; kingdom Metazoa; phylum Echinodermata; class Holothuroidea; order Aspidochirotida; family Stichopodidae; genus Apostichopus; species Apostichopus japonicus. The sequence goes on along the minus strand of NC_092583.1, from coordinate 13,060,282 downwards.
TTAATATAAGTCTTCAAATTTATAAATTTATATAAAATTATTTAAAAACGCAACGAATTTAATTTTACCTCACGTTGAAAGTCTTTGTCGGGTACAGTTAGAATATTTAACGTACAAAACCAAAACGGGTATTTTCATTATTGTTCCAAATTGGCAATGGAGGGCTTGTTGAATTTTCAACTTGATTTACCTCTAAAAGCGATCTGTTAAGTTTCTCTTTACATGGGTACAACGAATGATATACGCGGTGTTTTGTACGTGCGTGACCGTAGAGGCAGGTAAAGTCTTTATACGTTGCGATCCAGAATGTAAAGCGCCACCACTTATAGCTTAGCCCAACCATGTGACGGGAACTTTCTCTCTTTCATTGTATACATAGGTTAACGCAGCGAATGTCTCGTGATGTATTTTCTTTGTTATGTTCCACTTGTAAATATCTGGATTACCAATAAAGAAGTTATTTAGTTAGTTTGGTTTCCGAGAATTGGACATTTTGAAAGATTTTGAAAGAAGTGAAATATCAGTTGTCTGTACGCTATATTACTCTTTGACATATTGACAACAACGACACCATAACGAAAATTAGGTTAGACAGGGATGAGCGAGGGGTAGGGGATTGAGAGGGGTAGGGGATTGAGAGGGGTAGGAGATTGAGAGGGGTAGGGGATTGAGAGGGGTAGGGGATTGAGAGGGGTGGGGGATTGCGAGGGACAAGGGATTGAGAGGGGTAGGGGATTGAGAGGGGTAGGGGATTGAGAGGGGTAGGGGATGAGAGGTACAAGGGGTTGGGAGGGTAGGGGATTGAGAGGGGTAGGGGATTAAGAGGCGAGGGGATTGAGAGGGGCAGGGGATTGAGAGGGGCAGGGGAAGGGGGTGAGGGACGGATCACAACTACTCCAAAATCGTGTCTTATTTAATCTGTGTCTTTTCAGGTCAGTTGGGCACAATGAAAATTCGCCATTTTAAACACCCATTAAAATAGACGACTTCTAATTCATTTCATATATTTCTCTTTGTTTCACATCACACTATATATACGCATATCGATTAAGATAAAAAAGTACAACGTATTTGTTAAAGCACGTGTACTAGGAGGCATGAATTAAGCAAAGTAGAGCGCTCCCATGCAAAAATAATAATAATAATAATAATAATTAATAAATCAATATATCAATAAAATTAATGTGATAAAATGTATAAACCTCTGTATAAACAAGTACCATGGAAACAATTCAAAGAACATACAGAATTAAACTGCAATTTGTGATAAATTTAATAGTTAGAACTAGTATGAATATATCGGAGGAAATATCTTTCAAAATTGTCATTTTATTGTGTCAAATGACAGTATTTTTTGCTGCTAGAAAGAGGGGTAGATGATATAGGCAATTCTTAGAGGTAATTCCAAACATTTATAACATGATTTTTTCGATCAGGATCAGAAATTACGAAGGAATGGTAGAATGATGTAATTAATTAACGATTACAACACTTCTAGTAATTATTGAATGGTTCTCACTGACGACTCACCCCCCCCCCACCCTCACACCATCCCCTAAGCCCGACATGACCCCTCATTCAGATCTCGAGCCATATCGATACCCGGGGACAAGTTTGTTACCTGGACCCATTCTGCAACCTTAATGATTCATTAACTATATCATGAAATGAGAACACACCCCTATACAAATGACCTCGTACCCGAGACTGATACCCCTTCCCACCCCCTCCCGTCAGGACTGCTGCCCACCAACTCCAATGTGAACTTTTAATATTCTCGTATTATAAGGGTTGTTAACGTAGTATACGCATAAGCTTGCAATGCCCGTCTGATACGGAGCACGCCAGGCATTGTGAAGTGCATGCATGGCGTCATGGTGTATATAGGTCACCAGGGCTGCCATCTTTAGCTGAACTTTTCAATTTGTACTTTGCAGTGGGTTACATCCAACAGGTGAATAAAACAAACAGAAACTACCATACCTGGTAAATATTAGAAAATAATAGAAAATAAATAGAACCGTTAATGGAACAATACCTTTTTTTTGTCTGTGCGAACAAAAAAAAGTACACGTTTCGGTGGTATAGGCTATACATGTTTTGTTTAACCTATACCTGGATTCCAGAAATTTTACAAGGGGGGTAAACAATAGCAAACTAGGATGTAGGCTCGTTTATAAAATATAATTAGCCTATCTATATACATATAATATGCAAGGAATTGCACGTGCTGTGCCGGTTTACTATGCAAACGTGTACACCATATTGTATTGTACGTGTTGATAGAATAATTTACAAACAAATTACAAATTTTTCGTAGTGATCACACAGTTCGTGACCAGCGGTGAAATGATGAAACATGTCCAAAGTGATTCCTTATTTTGATGGGCTTGGGGGGGAATTTTGTATTATATTTGCAGTACCTTAATGATATGACTTTATACGCGGCTACCAGTCAGGTGTGCCATGCCACAAACCCCCACGTATGAATATTTGAAAAATAATAGGAAAAAAATAAGAAACTTCACTAAAGAATGAGAATTCCAAAACATATATCCTAATCAGCTGAAATCGGTTCAAAGAGGGGGGGGGGACACCCCCTTCCCTTAGACCCATTGCACAAAACGACATTCCCTGCACGGGTGACAAAGTAAGGATCCGCCCCTGGTGGCAACTATTCTAGTTATGCCACTGCTTTTTTTTTTAAAAAAAGGCTAGCCTTGAACTAAATATCTGATCCTTCCTGCCCTCTCAAGGGGGGGGGGGGCATGGTACCACCTCCGTAAAGTTTCACTGGGCCCCCACCGAAAGTAGCCGGGAGAGAGGGGGGAAATTGGAATCCGGTGCACGTCACTACCCCACTCTCCCCTCCCATACCCTAAACTAACTCGTAAACTTTTTTGTGGATCTAAATGTCAAGGTTCCAGATAAACTCAATCTGAACAAGTGCATAGTTGATCACAATTTGGGGCCACAATACACTTTACATCGTTCAAGCATAACACACGAACATCTATTTGGGCCTATACGTATATACACACGCTGTTTGTCAGCGTAGGCTACGGCCTCACTTAACCATATCGTTAGGCTATATACCGCATTGATTAAACGTGTTGTAAACACCACCATGCTCGTTCTTTTCAACTTTTGAACTGACTGGAATACAACTTGTGAATGAATCAAAGCAAACTTTACCGACATTCCCTATAATTATAAAGTAAAATATCGAACGTAAATTTCTAGAACGGAGAAAAAGTCAAATAAAATAATAAATAGCAAAACTATAGAAAAATTAGAGAACTTGAATAGTACATTGATCCATTTTATACCATCCGTTATGATCGTCGCCTTCTCTATACATACTGTCGCCATAGTAGGCTACAGCGTCAATGCGTTCATATCATCGATTTCTTAGCCAAAACTTGACTTTGTGACGTCAGATGCTGACGTCACCCTGGCATGTTTATATCGAGAGATGCAAAAGTACAATTTAAGTAACTATTTATTAATGAACCATGTATTACGTTGTACAAACAATCGTTATATGTTTTGTATCATAACATGCAGTAACCATGTAAACATTACATCAACTATTTCAACCATTTCTTTGTTTTTCATTCTCTAAGTTCTTTTGTTCTAAAGAGCGATTATAGGACTAATTATAGATGCTTCAATTAGAAAAAAATAAGCTAGAAAAGACAAAAACAGATAATGAATGAAAAAATAGCGTACTTTTCTTTTATGTGTATTTTTAAACATTATTCAATAAGTCGGAATAGATGAAGAAACCAATTGACGTAAGCTAAAAGTCTCACAACTTTCTGATAGCTATTGAAGGCCCTTTCACTTTGTAAAATTTAATGGATTGACCGACGGATCATGACGGAAGGGAGGGGAGGGCTATTCCATTACGTCATTACATCCATTGTTAAAAACATTAGCTTTAGTATAATCATAAAACTGATCTCATTGTTGACGTGGAAGCTGCTCAGGTGCAATAGCAAACATTATGTAGGGCTATGAAGTTGGTCGGATTCACATTAAATATATTTCAGTACAACCCTCCATCCACCACCACCCCCCCCCCCCATTCCTATCGATCACAACCCTACTCAAACTTCCCCATCTCAACAAAATGATAGCCTACAGAACCTGTTTTCTCAGCGATATATGAGTGAGAAATGGTGTTGTCATTATAAAATGTCCAAGGATGATGTGTGACCCTCCTTTACTCCCCTCGTGCTCCCCTCCTGCACCTACCTCGCCATCCAACCCCCCCCCGCTTCCCCTCCCTGCCCCGAATATTCCGAGCTACGTAGCCTCGATCCCTTCTGTAAGATGATGGCGTGTAAACGTAAACACTAAAGGCCAGTATGAATCGGGACTGCAGACAACGAGGCCATGCAGTGGATCCCAGACCGATTCCCGATTTGAGTGCGAGACAAGACCAAAATCAGGACGGATCGAGTTCAAGATGGGGCTGTACCGTTTTGAACAGTTGCCATCAACTGTATTCAGAATGTACCAACGCCCCCTTCCCACACCCCCACACCTCTGACAAATTGTCACAACCGCGGAATGGTGCGTTCTCAATATTCACCAGCGACAAGACTGTTTGCCAGCCAACGATTGAGTCCCAAATCGAAGTACCCAGAAAATATGTGCTGCAACCCTGGTTTGAGTTGAATACCTGAAACTCCATATACTGAGCCCATTTCTACAAAGGGTTATTATGTAGTCAGCATGGTTCCTCACAGGTGCAAACAAGGTGTGTCCAGCATGGCTCTGTCAGCTGTTGGTTTCGACAAGGCATGCGGGGACCATTTCAGCCGATTTTTGTGCTTTTAGCAAATTAGACATACACTCACGAAATCATATCGCGTCATTCTGAAACTTTCCCCGGGGAAGGAAATACATTGAGGCGTTCTAGAATTATCCGTAAACGAAGTTCTGGTCAGACCTTAATAGTTTTGGTACTTTTTCTCAGGTGCTTGGTTCACCTTGTCTTGAGGTCAAAATCAAACTCGTATTTTTAATATTCCAAAAAAAAAATAAAAAAAAATTGTTCGCGTTTTATGTGAGAATGGTTTATAGGTAAGACAGGTGTGAGAAACGCTACCGAGTTACGCCGGGTTATCCCGCTGAGATTCTCGCCTTCGTGTAAAACAGTTAGAGAGAAGTGACTTTGTTATAACAGCTCTTTTACCCCACTGGCTATTAACCAAAGGTATCCGACGACTTGAATATGGAATATAATTATTATGTGTCTTACGAGAAGAATTCTTTACACATGTTACGAAAAGTCTTGTGGGAACCATATTGCTATAATATACGAATTTGACAATTCACAGCTGTCAATCCTCTACGAGGAAGTTTATAGGCCTTGTCCGTGTATAAATATATATTGTAACAATAATTTCGCATCCCAGTGTATAACATATACATAAGCCCAGTGGCGGAGCTAGGGGTATTGGTCAGGGGGCGAGAATGGTCTGTAGGGGCGCTTTCGATGCTATCTAAGCGGAGCGCCACCACAGGTTGCCGCGGAGTGTTCACATTTTTTGAGTAAAGATCGCCGGGAATGACCCTTTAGTATAGAGACCACCGTTAGAGCATTTTGTCAGAAAATTACACCAACATAATGATGAGTGCGCAATAAAAAAAATCAATAATCGCGAATAAGTAAAACGTGGTAAAAGCTGAAAAGGGCGCCAGCAGTCCATTTGAGCCCGTCGGGGGGGGGGGGGGATCCGCCCCTGACTGTATGGACGCTCCGCCACTACATAGGCCTACAAGTAAAGACTCATAATGGCATGTGATACAATTATAAGAAACATTTTATGAGTGTTCTCTCATAGGTTCTTTCGTTGGTACAAGAAAATAAAACCCTTTTACGTCTTTAAAACCGTAGACGATCGGCTATGTTTATAATGTTAAACTAAATGAAGCTGCCAGAACACTTATCCATACCGACTCTACAGGGAGTTATGTTGGGTCCCTGCTCCAACCAGGGAGGTTTGTCCATGTTCCAACGGTATGTTACGAACCAACTGTTTGCATACCTTGTAGAAGAGGTTACGATAAGTCATTGTCGAACAATAGCATACTGTGTTTTGCTCATTGCTCCCCTTGCCCCCCCCCCCCCCCACCAAAATAAAAACCTGACTTCGATTCAACTTGCCCAATTAGTTCCATTTAGAAACATTTCCTCTGTGGTTTGTGTTAACTTTTCTTAATAAACGAGTAAAGCTAATAGGGATTTCTTCTTTAAACATATGAATATAAATATTTATGTACGTACGTACGTAAAAGTGATTCTAACAATATGCAGTTTGCATTTTGTACAATGGCGTTTTCATTCGCCGGGCAATGCAATTTGCTAAGTGTAAGGAGCGACCGGTGTTCAACCTCTTACAAAATTGTACATCCGCGTGCGGTTGACGGATGTCACCGGGTTTGCTTGGCTGAATAATAAATTCATTTTCCATACATTTTCGAGGAACCATTTCCTTCTGTTAGTCGAAGCTAATTAGATGTCTTTTCATTCAATTCGTTGGCCGAAAAAGTGCATTCCTGGTTTAGCGGCTGCTGCAAAATTTGGAACATGTTGTGCCCTCAGCTTTGACTAAAAACCAATTTAAAGGGGAAAAAAACCATAGGTCTATATAACAACATGGTACAAGTTCCGCTATGTCGACTATGCACGCTTGATTACTTGAAGGATGTTTACCGCCGTATAATAGAGAACTTAATATTATTTCGCCCATAAAATTGATTTCATTGTTTGTTTTTGCGTGGATCAACTGTTCTGATATTCTAATTAAAGGTAAGTGATGGTCGAATTTTTCTTGTTTATATTTATTTTGTTTTGTTTTAGCTACCGTTTGTGGTTTTTATCGTTACGTTTTGTTTTAACATTACTATATATTGTTCAGAGGTGACGATTCTGAGAGGCAATGAGTGGTGTACAATCATCAAAGGTAGCTCCTGTGTTCACATGGTTTGGTCTTTATGTAGCGAATAGCCTGGGAACAAGCATTCATTATAGGCTCTTGTAGATATTAACGGCAATTTGCAGTAATTATTAGTTTATTTGTTAACACTATGTCCAAGGAAAGTATTATTATTATTATTATTATTATTTATTTGGTTTATATTATGTCGGAATCAAGTACAACAACACAGAAAGAGAGTCGAGAGGCTTTGGCTGTAGTTACAATGGTCTTGTATTGAATACATCGAAAAAATGGTAAAAGAAAATGTGAATCGTTTTTAAGGCAAGATTTATTACAACATTTATTTCAGTTAGCTTCATGGAGCCCTGGTGTTCTCAAATTGAGGAAAATGTTTGTGCCCATATATTATTTGTATCTCACTTTATAGAAGCCCCTTACCCCTCACCCGTAGCCCCTTGCCCCTATCCCTCACCCTTACCCTAAACCCTCACCCCTAGCCCCTTGCCGTTAACCCTCACCCCTAGCCCCTCTTACCCTAAACCCTCCCCCGTAGGCCTATCCCCTAACATTCATCTACATCCTGGTTAGTATCAGGTAATACGCAAGTCTTTCCATACGGGTAAATGATGTTTTTCCTACTAATATCAATAATAATAACATAATAAATTAATTGAATGAACTATACCAGGACTAATTTGTGCTCGATCAATTTATGAAATGTTTGGAAAACGTTTCCCCCTCCCGCCCCTCCCCCCCCCCCATTTTTTAAGCAAGACAAGTTGACATATTGCACGTAAAAATAGGAGCATCAGTTGGCATACCGTATGGCATCTTCTAAATATTCATTTCCGGTCACCACAGAATACTAACTCTATAACCAATTGATTCAATTATTGATTCGAACAGTTTATTTCAAACTATCCGCCAAACGGGGACTTCTCCGTTCCTATACGCTATTAAAAACTAACAGTTGTATATATACATCTACACCTAAATCTATTGACAAATCTTATACGGGTAGCTATATATATAAAGCATGGGGGGAGTTGGTTAGAATCCTAAGGATACAGTCTCTCGTCCGCTATTTAAAAACACACACACAAATACACGCACACACATACAAATACACACGTGACCTTTCTCATAGTTTAGATGTCATCAAGTGCACTTGGAAGTTGCTGCTTTTTTTTTTCATTTCTTTTTTTTTAAATAGGGTATAATATGTTTATTTGCTGCACCGTTTGACATCCTACGCACACACTTGAACTGGTAAAGAATCTTGGGTTTGTCTCTCCAGTGGTAGGCAAATAATCGGCCATCACCGTCATTTACATTTTCTCAGAGCAAAGAAGAAGTAAATGCAAATTTTTGATCCACTTCAGAGTGAGAGGGAAAAAGAAAAAGAGAGAGAGAGAGAGATAGAAAGAAAGAAAAGAATAAAAAAAAAAAACAGAAGCAGTTCGTGTTAGTCAGTAAACAATACGATCGGATGTATTAGGGTACTACAGATTATTATAGACGTATAGGCTACTGTTTGTTTGTATACTCACTGTGTAGTGGTTCTGCATTTGTATTAGGTTTCGGAGACCTTTACAAACATAAGCATGTGTATAGATAGATCTGTGTTTATACACGCTACCGGGGGATTATATATGCCAAGTTTTCTGTGTGTACAGTATATACCTATGCATTAACTGTTCATGCAGTAATAGAATGTGTTGGTATGAGTCGTTATAGGCGATACGTTTTTTGGTAATTTTCACTCTAAAGTTCTGATATTTTTTTTTTATCTCCTTTGCTGTAGTGAGATGAAGTAGTATTGTCACACTTCACCCCCCCACCCCCGTTCCGCTGCCACCACTCTTCCCACCCATGCCAACCCACCCCACCCCATCCCATCTCCGTAATGTTGTAGACAACTGTTCTAAGTTACTTTCAGCTCGGATCCCAATATTACGGAGCTCGGGATCGAAACCCATACTGAAAAACACACTTTCGACTCAGATCGAAACCTTAACCTTCAACAACCCTGCTTAGGAGCTTGAGACTCCTTGCTTGCAAAGGAAGGCTACAAAACTCAAGTTTCACATGTCACGAGTCCGCCCTCCCAATCTAAAGGGGACCCACCGAGTAAACGACTTCTTGATCCCAAGGCGGGGACCTACTGCTTCCGGGCTATACCACATCCACTTTACCATGAAATTGTACATAGGCCTAACCACCCCTTCTTTGCATGAAAGTGTCTCAGAAATACCTTAGCCATATACCCATAACATCTTGGCTGTCTTTGCCTTCCTCCATAGTTAGCAATAATTATAAATTATCATTATTTGCATATTTTAATTTCGATTAATTATTATGTTTACTGGTGCAGAAAGCATTTTGAGGGGGGTTACACGTATTGGGTCACACGTAGACCTGGTTATTGGCTAGCTGGTGGCGCTGTGACTGTTTTACATGCAATGTCAAACAGCCGCTTTCGGAAGACCGCGTTTTGTCGGTAGTCTGTTTGTTACCGCTTGTGAAGTCCTAAATGATTTGCTTTATGCGTCGCATGATGGCTTTAATGCACGCTAAAGCTATACCGTTATAAAAATATATATATAAATCATTTTGTTATTATTAATATTGTTAATATAACAACATAGTAAATGTGGCTGTGATTTAATAACTGTCTAATTATCGACGATTTCATTTGTTCGCAAACAAAGAAACCTCTAAGCGGCTCATGAGCCCGTTTATTAACTGGGACAAGCCATTTCCTCCGATTGGAAACATAAACCCCTTTGCCAAATGTGAACCATCAGCGTAACAACATATACAGTTTTTACGTGACATATAAAATGAGTAGAGTTATTAAACCATAACAAGTTTTGCCTTATCCCACCAGGGGGTTTCCATTTAAAGGAGGTGACACAGAGACCAAACGTGACTGCAATATTCTACTGCCCTCATTATCATGAGACTTCTGTGACAAGCCCCGCCCCTCCACGTACCCTTCCGCTCATGTCCTGAAGTGTCTCAAAAGTACAAAAAATGATTTGCTTTTTTATCCCGAGAAATACAACGACCTTTCGTTAATGGAGGTTTACTTATTAAAACAGGCTCACAGTTTCTTTTCCAGTAACCTAAAATAGGGCATGTTATTACAAACTAAATGATTTGGACAAGTCTATCTTTTCTCTACCACCCCCCCCCCTCCCCTCCATCCTTGCGCGACGAGGTGACGTCAGTGCATAATGGTTTTGTTTAGTCTACTGAAGAGCATTCGTCGTGTTAGTGGAGATTACGAATTAAAGTTCCCAAAACGGAAGTCTAAGTGATATAGCCATTTTAAACAAAAACGTAACAGAAAAGATGAAATTGTGCCATATGTGATTATGGTCATCCGAAAAATAAATCAAAATATTTACACAGGTGATAAAGAAAGGTAAAAAAGAAAGAAAGAGTGAAGTAGAAGGTCGAAGACAGATGTTTCAGCAGAAAGAAGTTCATCGTACCACTAAGTAACATACCGACGAGCCTGCTGTGGAAATGTGTCTGTTATTTCATTCATGTTCCAGATGTTACATTTCAATTAAATGTTTTACGAATTAGATTTGTAATCTTCTGCATTTCGTCGGAACTAAGTGTAATTTAGTTCTCATAATAGTGTCACAATCGGAATGTTACGGAAGGTTGATTTTTTTTTACAACACAATATCATGAAAAAGCAATGGTTGGCTTCCAATTGGTTATGAATAGGTCAACGTTATTACATACTTTTGACACAGACTATTTCAAGTGGCTTAATACAAAGCATTGAAGAATACTTTCGCTATTATCATAACAATAAAATTACCTACCTCCACCCCATCCCTCCCCTCCCATGCACGCGTGTAGAATTGTGCCACGAGCAAATTCCTATCGTGTACTGTGCACGGTAAGTGTGCAGCTGCACACAATGGAATCTGCATTGTGCAAGTGCTTGAAAGAAAGGAATGTAACTTCGTGTGTAAACTTGGCAAAGCACATTAAAGTATTGTGCAATTGGCGTTCCTCAAGTACTCTCCCCCTCCCCCAACCCACCCGTCCCTTCCCGTCCTTAACAAATACATTAACATACTACTAGACGCGCATACTATATTCTGTTGTGTTTTTAAGTAATATGCATCCTTTCAGTTTATCAGAGTAATTGGTGTTATTAGAACAACTTTCAAACGGTTATATCTGTTCCTGATTTTCACCCTGGTCTATGTACTAAGTGTCAATAACCTATTCCAACGAACGAGGCCTTTGGGTAAAGTCACGTGATCAATTAAAGGCTTAGCAGTTATCTGGGTTGTTAAAGGGTAGTTCCAAACTTGGATGTTACACTTTTAGCAACCATTTCCTAAATATTTCGTCCCTAATGTGAAATTATATTGCATGGGTGGAGAAGGGTTATGCGGGTGGGGGGGGGGGGGGGGTGGATAAGGGGTCGTGCCCACCAAAAAATACCGATACCTTTGCGTGCCCCGTTCCATTCAACCATATCCACACCATAATCAAACCGTTAGTTGTGCTTTGTTCAACATGATGTGATGCCGATCATGCCGTATTGTAAATGACGCTGTTCGCGGCCTGCTCATCCCCTCCGCTCTCCCCTCCCCTCCCCTCCCCTCCCCCTCCCGATGCTAAAGCATTACTACCTACGTCACTGCTTTATAGGCTTATCTGTACATGCTATGTGTCTGTGATGAAGCCAAGTCTCTGAAGTTATTCTGTACGGTATATGTAGTGAAATCTGATGTTTATAAAACAAAAACAAAAAATGAAATAGTTTATTTCTATAATCGAGCTTTGGGTCTTGATTTGGAATGTTCCTTTAAAACCAGTTATACGACTACATGGAATCAATATGTTGTATACACAAGTAACTTCAATGATAGGGTGATTGGCCTAAGTGAATGTGTTTACACTGTATAAACAGGACGGGGATTATTCAGCGTCGCCTATCTTAAACAAACCATATCGATTTTGAATAAGTTGAGATTCTCTCACTAAGCGATCCGATTAGATTTTCAAAAGGTATCAAGTTAATCGCGTTCCTTACACTCGATGGAAATGGCCTTAGAATACCGTGTAAATTGAAATGTTCATCTGCACGCATCTATTTATCAATAAAGGGATTTCCGTATATACAACTGTTGATTATCATTTTGACTATGTCAATGTATATATTAGCATTAGCAGCTTTCATTTGGTTTATGTTGTATTTTCTTCAGGTGCAGATCCGAGGGAGGGGTGAGGTGTATACACTCCCTTTCCATTTTCCAACCTCATACAAACATTCAAACGTGGTTAATGGTTATCGGCAAAACTTGCATTTAGACCTTACTATATAGATGTAATCTATAGTTCAGTTCAGTTCAGTTAATATATTTCGCTTATACATAGACATACAAAAACAGTGCAGTAATGGTATATACAGGTTACTACAAAAAACATAAAATAGTCTAAGTATATGCCTCGGAATGAACCATTTGACGTTAAACTTTTCTTGAGGGGAGAGGGCAGAGGGAAGAGGGGAGAAGGGGGTCTTTTTTTGGGGCAGGGGTGGGAAGAGCATGCGACAGGAATAGAGGCATGACGTTGGAGACGTTAAAAAAATAGCGACCCGAACTAAAAAATCATTTTGTTCCGTATTGTTTCGTTCGATTAACTATACTGATTAGTCTCCCGATAGTTTACAATACAGATGATTCTTTCAATCTATGTTAAGGAGATACCAACTTGCTGTTTATAAATATATATTCAGCTACCAACCACCCCCCTCCCCCCCCATTGTCTTGTTATTTCAATTGACTGTAAATGTAATTCCCCGTTACCTTCATTTCCGTAACATTCACAGGGCCTTTTTTGTTGTTGTTTGCTATTTCTCTCTCGTCTTTGGCGATGTGTGTATGGCGTTTTGTGTGTTTGTTGGCGGGTGGGGAGGGGAGGAGGGGGGTTGGAGTTACGGGAGGGCATCTGTTACTTAATTTATGAGATCTACTGATCTGTTGCGCTTTGTCACAGAGGAGAGCTTTAGTGATAGTGAGGGGGGGGGGGGGGCGACATATTCTTATTACTTAGATAACCATTTTATGTATGAATGAACCTCAACCGCGTAAAGTCACAAGAGACATTTCCATTGAATCATGACACCCCTTCCCCTACCCCTCCCCCTGCACCACTTACTACACAGACAAACTATACCAACAGCGAAACTCCTGCAGCTGGTCAATGAGGCCATTATAGGTTCCTTACACGCTCATTAAGAAGCAATAGCCGAACTTATAGTTTGTATTGTGAAAAGAGAGCTAAATTAACAGTTACACACACGTGGCCCGAGATTGAGTCCATTGTAAACCTTCTGGTTCTGTTACCGCTATGAGCGGAGTAGACAGTGCACGAAGGTAATTGCAATAGGAAGAAATATTATTATTATTATTATTATTATATTTAAGGGAAAAAGAGCGGCTTTTGTGAATATGAAATGGGTTAGAGATAGTTCCCCATGACCCAAATCCTTAATTTTTAATCTGGCTTTTTAGGTCATTTCAGGCCGTGTTTGTTTGGTAAAGTTCAAATAGTTTCTGCTGTTATTTGCATTATATTATTCTTTTGTTGCCATTTTTGGTTTCGCAAACCTAAAGGCAAGTTCTGTGTTGTGCAAAATATCAAGGTGTGTTGAAAGTATCGTAAACGATGGAAAGGGGGGGGGCGGTTGAGGGTAGGTAGGGAGGGGAGGGGATGGGGTGTCATGATTCAATGGAAATGTCTCTTGTGACATTATGCGGGTGAGGTTCATTCATACCTTAAATGATTATCTAAGTAATAAGAACATGTCGCCCCCCCCCCCCCCCCTCGGCTTCTCTTCCCGACAGTCAGTCACTGCACAAAATGACGTCACCGTGAATGACATAGTATCATGATCATACCACCTTTGTGGAAGACAAGTTATACATATACACAGTAACCATGGTGACGCATGACGGCATTGACTTCAAACTCTTCGGAACATTGTGACTCATTTACGAGGAAATTTTGAATGTTGATGGATGAAAAATAAATACTTTATAATTGAAGGTCTTCGTGCATACTTGATGTATTAATGACGTCACACATACAATTCTCGTATGTAATTTCTATGTTTTTACCAGTTCTGGTCTATTTAGCGAGATTTCGTAATTTATCACTGCATGGGGTTTGTTTCGCCCCTCCTTCCTTATTTATCCCTTTATTGGTCGACTTAACCAGCGCATCATTTAATCATCATAGCATGGATATAATACATACTTAAGAGAGAGAGAGAGAGATTAAAAAACAAAAGCAGAATGAGTAGATTTCGTCCGGGTAAAATAAACAGCGCAAACGACTGTTGAAAAGGTTATTGTAATGATCTTGAATATATATATGTAAGGAGTAAAAAAGGAAATTTGAACTGTTGGAACATGATGGATGGCATCTGAGATTATCTCACGAATGAGTTGGTGAACGCGTTTCACAAACATTCCATTCAGTTCGCGATCGTCAATGTGTATCATTATCTCATGCTTATATAGTGATCAAGTTTTGACTTTAAAAAGAAGAAGAAAAAAAAATCTACACATATAGTACAAAATTACCTCGTTCGGTCGACTTTTGGAGTGACAAGCCAATTTAACCTTAATTGGCTTTGTCATTACCCCTCCTACGTACTTAGATACTTTGATTGAAGGATTTTTGAGCATTTAAAGATTGACTTTATAACAATAATTGGTTTATCAGTCCAATTTCGTATCTCACTGCTATCTTGTTTCTCTATTTAAAGATTAGTCACAGGAATCTCAATGGGTTTGGCAGTTTTGATGGTTTGATACATTTATATATATATATATATATATATATATATATATATATATATATATATATATATATATATATATATATATAAATATATATATATATATACATATATATATATATATATATATATATATATAATCATTGTGGCGTTAGTATCCATAGCAACGTGATTTTGAAATATATATCACATATTGTAAGTTTAAAATGATACATAAAACGTTAACGAAAAAGGTGCGATGTTTTTATTAGAGCAACGAAGGAAGATACTAACGCAAAGAAGACAGTGAGTTATAACTTTTTTGACATGGTTCCAAGAACAGCGCCGTTTACGGAAAACAAAAGTCATTAAAAAATCAATAACTTTGTTATTTTGTGATTATTACTATCGTGGTTACCATATTTTGACAGGTTAACAAATGTTCCTATACTGAGGCATTTCATCCATATCATAGGGCACTATGGTCAAACTTTTATGACATAATGATAAAGAGGTCATCTCCATAGCCCTTAAATTTGCTAGAATGACCAGATTATGGCCAGCTATAGTCAAACTTGTCACTCTTTGTTACAAGGCCTACGGAACATCTTTCATTCTCTAAAACGATAAATTTTAGTCATGGCCTTAGCCTTAGCCTACCCTATAGTGGCAAAGAAACTTGCAATAATCGTGTATGCGGACCCTACAATACAATACATATATATACATATTAAATGTGTTTAGTCTCTGCGTTGCTGATTCGTTCTGTAAGTTCAAAGTTCTCACATTTGGGACACATATTTAACTTCGTTAGACAAAATATTCTTAATATTATATTGCTCACTGTGCTTGAAAAGCAATGTTCTCCATCAGGCCTAGTCTCGCCTCGAGCGTAACACACAGTAAGACAACAAATTGTAATGACGGACATTTCGTGGTAGATTGTTTCTATACCCATTTCGCTGTCAGCGGGAAACTTTCACTCAAAAGAATAAAAAAAAACGAAAAGCAAAGAAAGTAAAAAGAAAAGACTACCTTACGTTAAGTGTTATCAGGTTTATGAAAAAAAAAAAGTGTTGTAGACTATACCCCAGGTATACACATGTATGTAGGCAGCCACTTAATTTCCCTGTAGCGACGAACACATGCGGAGTGTTCCCCTTATACTGATTGTGGGAAGTTGATCGTAGAAGCATGTGTGTCACACCGGAAGGTGTGCCAAATATTTCGACGAAAAAAGAGAAAAAAGAAAAACCTGAAATAAAGTGATATAAGTTCTGCCATAACCGATCTGCATGGATGAACAATTATATACTTTTTCTCTTTCTTTTGTTTCTGTAATATTTTGAATTAATTAATCTTTCAAATTAAAAAAAAAATAGTACATGCAACCTTGATGTAATTTGCCCATGGGTATATTTATATAGGACTACATGTTTTCGCAAGAACATGTCAACGAAGTTTATTAACTCAATGCCATATATAAATATGGTTAGAGAATTCTTAGTTCAAATACAAACTGACCTGGAAAGTGTCAACAGGCAACACACACATACACACGCACACGCACACATATCTATCTATCTATCTATAAATATATATATATATATATATATATACACACACACATATATATATATATATATATATATATATATATATATACAGAGCTCTGTATAAAAGCTCTGTATACTTGAACAAGACATCGACATGTTGTTGACAGTGCGAAGCTAAAAACATTAATCTCTGCCTTATTTTACATATTAAATTCGGGACGTGGCGTCAATATGTAGATAGCGTATAAATACACCACGGTTCATTGGCATTGTCACAAAATGGTTACTTTTGGAATACTGAACGAGGATGATGTTAAAAGTTTACCAAATTACTTTACTGTAGTTTCTGACCTTCCCTTCCCCTTCCTCTCTTTTTTTTCAGTTTACGCTTTCCTCTTATTTTCCTTTTTCTTTCTTTCTGCATCTTCATGATGCGCTAATGCTTTCAAGGTTGTACCGCTTCTCTTTACGATCCTTGATTTCTTCTTGTACATGCAGCATACAGTTTTGTCGGATCTTGCATTTTATTAATTTGTAGTTTATATTTATCTCTCCTTGTAACAATGTTTACACGATTTTGACAGAGCAGGATAAATTTTAAAAACGAAATAAGAAAAAAGGCAACAAATTGAGCCCTCCGATGGTTTATTTAGTACCTAAAATCAATCTTGTCTAGACGAACCAATACATATAATGGATGGAAAGGCAGTGTCGAACTTTGGAGTGTGACTATATCAATGAGGTCGTGGTTGAACATAATTTATTCATCGGTTACATACCAGCCGAGACCTTGGCTACTCTTTATTAGCGGACTCATTAGCTTTAAAAATATCGATCCCACGTGGTATCGTTTTCGCGGCGTCAGTTATATCTTAATTAGAAAACGAGGAATAGTTTTCCCTTCCCCCATTTTTTCTTTTTTTCTGTATTTCCTCCGATTTTTAATTTTTCAGACGTTGTTAAAAAAATGCTATCGACTGACTGAACTAATTGAGAAGAAACAACATAATTAAGCGACTCGAGAATATGAAAGAAATGTTTTGTTGTCGAAATATTGCAGCACAGACTGTAAAAGCATGATATCTGAAACAAGTGTTTTAAACAATTTATAAACATTACACCCCGTGAGTCGGAGTATAGGCTTTATGTATTGTCATGTAATGTATTGTAATATTATTGTAGATATAGGCCTATATACAATATGGCGCCACGTTACTATAGCAACTAGAATTTGTATGAATTGTTCCTTATTGGATAACGCGTGCCCGGGCAGCAGTTGTTCGCCAGCTGGGAACAGCAGAAACATATATAGTCACAAGGGGGGGGGGGTGAGGAAGGAGGGGATGGGGTGGGGGAGGGGAAAGATGGGACGAAGGAGATCCCTCCCCCACCAAGCTGAAATATTTAAAAAGCCCATTTACCTCCCCAAATAGCATGTTGACAGGGACAGACAGACGGTAGTATGGCTCGGGCAAATAATGATTGCGCCCTTTCCAGCGTCATAGCCAGCAATACAAAGGTAAGGTGTCCTCGACTCCACTGCTATGACCTAGTGTGGAGATTTTGCTCACTTTTCAATACAACCTTTACGGTATCTTTCATTGATAAGGCCCACACTACTGGACCTGCAGGTCAAAACTTGTACGTAAGCGTAAGCATCGGGGATTTTGTTAGGAGGCTATGGATGTTAATGGGCCCCATATTATTGCTGTGGACCCTCGGTCCCTACCCGATACCCCGACCGGTCAGCGTATTGAAAAAGCGTCACATGTTTGGAATCCAGGGATTTGATTGGTCGATGCCCACGTTCGTCCTGGGGAAAAAAATACGCGACCGGTCATTCTCACCTGCATATCTATACAATTCGTCGCAATGCTGTGTTGGGTTGTCATTCAAGGTGGTTATTTAGTACGTATGTATTAGTACGTATTCAAATGCGCATGATCATGAGAAAAATCAGTATATTAGTACATATCATTAATATTTAGGCCTCAGAGAACTGAGGAACTGACGTCATAATCGATGTAGCCTTAAAGGAGCATTCCAGAAAATTGATCAATATTTTAAAGGTGAAATTCTTGATAACCGGAATGGATTATAAAAATACGATCAGCACGGAAATATCTTGCTTTTTTGTTATTAGTTGGACTATGATCTATCAAATGTAAACTTAAATTCTGTCTAGAAACCAACGTATCAGGCTAAATGTTAACTTTTACTTTTCTTCTTATTTCTGTCTGTTATCATTAACGCAGCGAAATTCAGTGTGATCATTTCTTTACGAATTCCATCAGTAACTTTAACTATACGTTGGCTTACAAAGTTTGATACCCCAAACAAAAGGGTATATATATCTGTGCGGATTCCGTTATCGGTCTTAAACAATATCCCTGCTGTTATTTTTTTTATTTTATTTTTTATTGGGGGAAATATGAAAGAAGCTGTAAATCACTTTTGGAAATGATTTTTCCTCTATAAAAATTTTGAAAGCAGGTAGACAATATTACTCGTGGTTATCATTTCCACTTTAATTTATGGTAAGCTCAGGGATTAAAGTACTCCCATCAAAAGTTACATGAGTTCCTTTACCTCTTCTAACTGTCGGAAAAGTTGATGGCTTTAACCGGAAGTAAAAGAAAGACGAGGGGCTTACCTGGTTATTAGATCCCCCCTAATAAACTGTAATGACCTCTTGTAGTACTTTCGCGATATTTTGACCCGTTTTCCTATAGAACCTTATACGCTATACTGCGTTACATGCACAGAGGCTATGCACGTGGATTGTTCCGTTAACCTATTTCTTTCTACTTCAGTACCAAGTGACAATACCAAAAAAATCTTGACCTATTTTTTAGGCCCTTTTTGCCAAGTTGTTTACCTTCGTGATTTCCTTTTCAAATAATTAAAAAAAGAAAAAAAAATGAAGAAGAATAAAAAAAAGGTCAGAAAGATAACGTAAAATGAGTTACTTTAGGCCTAGCTTAACCTGAAAGATTCTTGTTTTTTTGTGTTGCCTCTCTGAATGTGTCGGTATATAAAGACAGAATCATTGCCTCGAGTATTTTACAGGTAGTAGTGAAGGGTATTATATTGCCAGGTGTGAGCTTTAGTTCCTTTGGAATTAATTTTACCTTTTCAATTAGAAATAGTGGAGAAGCAACAACAAGGAAAAGAGGAAGAAGAAGAAAGGAGAAAGGGCATGAAAGGAGAATCAAGATAAAACTTGTTTTCATCTTTGTTCTGTATATGTAGCTGTTTGTTATAACCTTGACACATGAATTTATTTGAACGAGCGGCGGAGACGAAATGCGCACTTAGGTGTACACACGGCGGATACTTGATGTACCGCCACTTGGAAGTCAGCAATGATCAAGGTGGGGGTGGGGCGGGAGGGGAGGGGAGCTTGTGGGCAGTGGTTTTTAATGAAATATTCTCACATATAAAATGTGACAAGGAATCATCAAGTCAGTTTGGCTTTCCGGTCTTTACGGTCTAAGTAAAAAAAAAAAAGGGGGGGGGGGGGGTTGATGACGTGTGACGTGGGTGTGTATGTGTGTTGTTTATGCGCGTCGTGCATGGGGTGTATGTGACTCCGCCGTGGCTCCGCGTTGACAATATAGTTCGCCATGCGTGTAGATTGCATAAATATGTTCTGTTTTGCAGCCGATGTCATTTAGTTAACTTCGTTAATGGGTGAGGTCAAAGGTCATTTTAAGGTCACTAGTAATGCTAAAGTATGCACAAATTTGTAGACAAGCTGAATACATACAATTAGAACATTGATGCATCCCGGCGATGTTGGGAGGAAGGTGTCTCTTTATGATTACTGTTCTTCTTCTACTTTTTTTGGTTGGAGGTCAAAGGGTCGACCGTAGGCAAACTTGGAAAACATTGTGATACAGTTTACTCCATACTTTCTTCGTTTCTCGCTCACCTGTCTACAAACAACCTAACGCCCTCTATAACCGGCTACTCCCGGTCGAAGCCCCTGGGATCCTTCTCGTTCTACGCACTCAAAGTGCGCTCGTCGCTCGTAAATATCCAACCTTTGTAAGTTTTGGAATATCTCTATAGCTTTGACGAAATCTCATGCTTGGTATATATATGCCGATGCCTCTAGCAGGTTGAATGAGTAGGCTTTACTAAGTACTAACGACCTAGTACTTTTGGTGGATGTCAATATAGATTATTTGAGGTCAGCCAATGATCAAAGGACTGATAATCTTGTAATTTGGTTTAAAACACAATGAGTCCGTCTTTTTGGGAATCTCATATACGGTACGTATTGTTAGTTTTTGGTGCAGTTAGTATGTTTTTGTTTTTTTGATGGAGGTCAAAGTTCATCATCAGTTTGGCAATGATTAAAATATGAATCGCGTTCATATTATACACATGGCTATAACAGAGCGTTGACCATCTTTTGGGGAGAGGGGGGGGGACTTCAAAACATCTGACCCTTGTCCGCGCTGTTTGCGCAACGAGAGGTCAAAAGGTCATCTCTGTGATCTCAAAAATCATTGTCTTAATTGGTTACTCTCCACGAGTGAGTCTTGCAACTGTGTCTGGTTATAGTCGAGCGTATCTGGAACTCCCCCATTTTCTTCTGAATCTGAGTCCATTTTGGAAACTTTTAGACCTAATTTTATTTCATCATTTGATTCGAGAGAAAAAGGTTAGAGGATAACTTATGGCATAGGTTTAGTATTGATTTGTCATAAATCTAAGAAAGAAGAAAGAAAAAAATACAGAAATATTGGAGCCCCTAAGCAAATATTTCTCTAGTTGTTTTTCCGGTTTTGAGGATATCCAGGTTTAAAATATGCTTAGTCTCTGGAATGCTCATTTAAGGCTAAAACCGACAATGACGTCAGCTTCACCTCAGTGTATGTATACCGTAAAATTGTAATCAAATGTTTGATAAATTCTAACAAACTCGACGGAATAACATGTTCTGTTATAACTTCATTGTAAACAACAGATTCGCCCTGTATTAAGTTAAATCGTCGACGGTTTTGCAATTGATAAATGTTGTAACATGTTATAAAACACGTCATCCAAAACGTAATAAGAAAAGGCTTTTGTTTTTCCCTTGAAATTTATGCTCCATCTGAGAACTGAACTGACCGAAGGGTCTGTTTATTTTAGACTACATAGCCTAGTCACTTTAACTGTTATACCGCAGCTGTGAAATTAAAGGGTGATTTCTAACAATTAAACTTGTCCTATACAATCGAAACTGATAGTAGTGGTTTGTAATGGTCTACAACATATTACTATTAAGTATAATTATATTTTATTATTTGCAGAAAACTTGTATATCAATATTGACTCAAACTTATCGCTCCTGTCTGGTGCCATGTATAACTTAGCGTGTATGAGCAAGTTAAAAAAAAATAGTAATAAAAAATAAATAAAATAAAGAGAAGATATTAGCTATTCGCAGTTGTCATTATTTTGGCAACATTAGGCTCCAACAGACAATGAGTCAGCATGGTAGTAAAGCTTCACTTTAAAACGTTGCGTCACATAAGTCGGTCAGACATTGAGACGCGTCATAATACGTGCGGGCATATGTTGTTCTAACTAAAACTATATTGTGGGCGTCGAAAACGGGGGGTGTATCATAGTTTACACTTTACACCATTCCATCTATTAAGGCAGTTTTGCTGCATAAGAAACATAGATTTCAGGCTTGAAATGTCCATATCTGTTTATCTGTGTTAGTTCATCGTCAATCGTTTACCGCTATAACCAAGGGAACGGTATCACATGGCTTGTTCGCCCTTATTTGAGGTGAAATGAAATAAGATTCTGCTTAGAAATGACGTAATGTTTCCTTTCGGTCTTAACATTTACCTGTTGTATACAGAGACCCATTTTATAAGGCCTATTTGGTTGTTAATTTGAGTGGTGGATGAAAGCATAACCGTTTTCTTTCTTTCTTCAAAATTTGGCTGTTTCTTTTTCGTCGAACGTAACCAGCTTCTTCTATCAACGACATATTATATATCTGACTCTTTCATACATTGTCTCTCTCTCTTGCTCAGGCTCTCCCTTCAAGGATTCCCATTACCTGTACCTCGACAACTGCCGTGACGTCACGAGACAAGTTCCTTATTGGCTGAATCTTCCCCAGTGTTTGTAAAGCATTTTTTCCTAGTCGGACAACAAAACGCAGCACAGACGTAATGATCAAACCGCAGGAGAGAGATATATGTAGTGTTTGAAGACCATTCCGGCTAATTTTCTTCCACCATAAAAACTAGAGGGAGAAGAGGTGTCTTTTTCATTCATTAGGAGATAGAGTAACGGATCAGAACTGGTCGTCGTCGTTTCAACAAAAATATAAAGGGAAAAAATAAACCCAGTTACTGACCTTCGCGAAAACTCGTCCCGTAGGAGAATGGCAGCGGGCGAGACCCCGGCTAGGCGCCGGGGCGACTGGGTAGCTTGTCTCTGTGTTTTGCTGGCCTCGGTAACGTTCAACGTGAGCAGCGGTTTTCTGGATGGTAAGTGTATCGCCTTTCTTATCTTTTGGGTTAAGGGTTTATTTGTTTGCTTAATAAATTAAGGGAAAGAAGAGGGAGCAGTTTATGACTTTTGGAGCTTTGGGTGTAACACACTACAATCCTTGAGCATTAGCTGCTGGCTATGTCTCCGTGAACCAAGATAATGTACTGGTATATGTAGGGGTATACTGTGCGCTTATAGTATTATAGGCCCATTAGACATTGTATACATGTGTGGGTATATTATGTGTGGGCATTGTGTGAAGTGAGACAAGTCCGTTATTGTGTGTACTGCTCATCAAGTCAGAATGGGAGTAGGCTTACCCTGTAGGTTAGAAGACTTGTTATATTGTTAAATTATTATTCTTTCGTCACTTATATAAATATGTGTGTGAGTGTATGAGAGAGAGAGCCTGGTTGGTGAGGGTAAGTTCCGGGAGGTGGGGGGGGGGTGAAGGGCGTCGCTGTAGTACAAAGTTACTAGAGCGAGATGGGCATGTAAGATTAACTCGTTTGTGACCGGTTTAAGGGTTTAATGACATGTGGACCCCGGTGCCTTGAACCACATTTGAAACTAAATCATTCCCTCTCCATTATTCGAGGGGAGGGGGTTAAAATGAAGCACTTGCATCAACACGTAGGTTTCTTATAGTTCTCTAGCTTTAAACAAATTTTTGAGGTGATAGTGATATATTTTCTACTATTTTCTCCATTGTTAATATCTCACGATAAAGTGCATATTATTAGACTAGTAGCCAAGTTATCAAAACCGTGAATGTATAGAAAAATCAAAATTCGGAAAGTTTTGAATAACTTCAATCTTGTTGTAATATATCTTTATTATATTGTGCTTAATAATACAAATATATGTATAAATTGTCTGGAACTTGATGAAATATTGAGAATCGAATACATACATAGATTGTACTAAGTTAATTAACCTTTATGTTATAAGACAAAAACAAAAAAATATATGAGGGTGTGTAACTTCGTTCGATCTGTTACAATCTTTATAAAATTATATGCTCGATTTTTGGCTTAGTTTTTTTTAAAAACTGTTGATGAAATGAACTGGCTAATAAGTACTCTCGTTAGCCTTGGGCCTATATATGATGTGTTCTCATAGTGGTAGCATTGTTCCTTTATCTTTGTGTTGGATAATGGAAAACGAAAGAACAACTTCAACCAAAGACAAATTTAGATCGTGGAAAAATATATTATTTGTACTTCCATGCTAATATTAACCACCCCACCCCCTTTCAGGCTACAGCTGTATTAATTTAATGCTAAAAATCTTGTTTCAAATGGTCTCTGAACTGTTCACATATACTCCAAATGTACGTTTCTATTTATGGAAATGACA
Source organism: Apostichopus japonicus (assembly GCF_037975245.1). Lineage (NCBI taxonomy): Eukaryota > Metazoa > Echinodermata > Holothuroidea > Aspidochirotida > Stichopodidae > Apostichopus > Apostichopus japonicus. Next base: position 13,036,070 of record NC_092583.1, on the reverse strand, counting down.
CAAGACAACCACTGCAAAATGGTTTTAGCGCCCCCATCACCAAACCATCCCCTTCCCCTCCCACCCTCTCCTCTGATCCCCACCCCATCCCGCACCCACCTCTACCCACTCCAAGTTGTGACTTAATCACAGCTATATAGTCTGCAGCTTTCTCTTCAAAGTGTATATGTAGTAAAAAAAATATCATCCATTTATTTCTTGAAAAATGTCCACAGTTGCTTTAATAAATGATTAATAGTGTACTGTTATACTACTGTACCTAATCGTCTATAAATCTAAATTGATCAAGACGACAAAAAAAAAATGCCCAAAATCAAATTAATCTTTTTAATTACTTACCCATTAACCTTCACTTGGTGAGAAGCGAAATAAGGTGGGGGTATGTGTCATTGTGGGTCACGGTCACTTCTAATCTAACTGGAAGTAATATGGTTACTAAAGTAGAGGTCTGGTGCCGAAATTAATTAATTAATTGGTGACCAACAGCTTAAAAAAAAATGAAAAATCGGCCCTGTGACATCAGTGAAGAATTAGAGCCGGTACCCCCCCCCCCCACACCCCTCGCCATGACGTCATCTAAACTACACAAAGCCCAAAAAATGTAATGTTTACAGATATGACACTATGTTAGATCTATAGTATTGAGCTGGGTATAGTTAATTTGTCATCTAGAGAAAGCCATTCTTAGTGAAATAAAAAACTGGCCAAGGAATGGGCATCTTTTGGGCAATCATCCAATCATTCAGGCCAACACGTGACTGGTATCATTGTAATCCGTAGGCTGAAAATTACGGAACCAAGTTAAGCAACCCTTGTAGGCGGGGGTGGTTTTCTTAGATATCGGGGGGGGGAGGGGATAGGACGGTTCAAAGAAGCACCTGAACCGCCCACGGCGTAAAGTCAACATCTATATATCATCGGCTATAGTCGTGTTATCAACGGTGTTTGTAAACCGCGGTTATTTTATACCCGTAGAAATAGTTCAAGTTGATAGAAAATCAGAAAAAAAAGAGTAAAGGATCGCGGCTACGATGATGGATGGATTAATCTTTTTGACAATTTTATGATTTAACAGCTTTTTTTCTTGAACAACATCGGTAGCGCTATACAAACACAGATAAAAGAATCATTCAAGTGGTGATAGATTAGCTAGTTAAAAATGATATCCTATACTGTATATCTCTACAAGAATTGTACTTTTTTTGACTGAGCATAGTTCATGATACCTGTCGCTGTAATATGCTCTCGTTACCTCCCATTACGCCCCCTCACATGTGTTATTTTCATCCAGTTCGTTCGACTTCGTACGGAAATATATATATATATATATATTGTGTTCCCCGTAACATGTGTGTGACTGGACCATGCATGTTTGCTGTTTGACCGGACTGAAATATGCTTGAAATTTTGTTCCGCAACGACCACGTAGGATCCTGCCCCCACTCAAGTCTCACCCACCCATCCCACTCGTTCGAAAATGTTAAGGAAAGCGAATTATTTCATACAGGAAAGCTGAAAACGCTTACACGTATAACAGTAGTGAAAACCAGGCTACCCCGCTTAAACAGGCGCATTAACGCAATCGATTGTTGAACTCCATATGCAAGAAAAGCGTAACATGATTTAAAATAGAATGAGAACAATTTTGAAAGCTGCAGCTTGCTTGCTTCTTACGTCTGACAAAATGTCATTCTTTTAGAAAACCAGAACGCAGGAAACTGTTATGTTTATTATTATTACCTTCTTCCCCTCCCCCCTCTCTCTCTCGCACTCTTTCTGAAGCAAAGCTTCTCCTAGCCAACTCTATATCGAGATGATTTTAAGCAGCCTTCGATCCCCCGACATACTGTGTGGTCTCCAAAGTGTGCTATATTTAAAAAAATCAACTGTAAACTTCGTCATGTAGTTTGTCCATAACTCCATCAACTGGGCAACATGTTGGGTTGAGCTGTTAAAACGTGTATAAATTCCTCCCGAACGGAGAGAACCCACTTGTGTACCTGGTGTCTTTCACCAAATCTATACCCCCCTATTTATACTGCACTCTCGGGTATGTTTAATCGCCTAGATACAATTAAATGGTGTAAAATATCACACACAAGTACGGGGCCGGGTTCTTTGCCCTCCATATATATTTACTTTTTTGTTCACTGGGCACTGACTTGACGTTCGTCGATAAGACTATAGGTGTGGAAGATTGTGACCATAACTATACTTTCAAAATCTGCCAGAATTAATTCTTCTTTGTTGATCGAGTTTAAAACAAATACTAAAGAAAGACGCAAGACGCTAGATCAAACCCTTCCTTGTGTCAAGAGAAAGGTATCATGGGATATGATACTGAGGAGATAAACGAGAAGGAGGAGTGGGGGGGGGGGGTCATGATATGGCTAGAGGGGTAGTGACATCACTACCAAACAACAACAACAACAGCAACAAGAAAAAAGAATTAAAAAATGAAAAAGCGCGCGTATCGCCTACGTTGAAGTTTCTGCATGAACGGGGTCGATGTCTCGTTGACAGACTATGAACTCGAATATTTTCTTAACGAAAATGTTTTGGATGACAAAAACCCACTAACAGTCTCTAAATTAAATGTAAAAAATGTAAGTGAGAAATTAGAGGGTGGGTGGGGGATGGGGGGGGGGATTATTTGGAGGGTGTGGAGGATGAATGCTAAAAAGAATGAACCCCGTGGTACGGTCGGTAATTCATGTTCATTATGTATAAGCATAAATCATTAATTTTTAAAGATGTTTCGTAGACAGGTAGCCTCGCTGGTTAACATTATAGCATCATGTTACCAAATAATTTTTAGTTAAAAGGGATTTTAGATTTCATTTTGTAAAAAGTATAAAAAAAAAAAACATATATAAAAAAAAAAAATACGCCGATGATTTCCGACATCGAACTTTCGTCACACTCTCAGCTAGAATGGTCACAATGTTTATTTACCGTCTCCTGGAGAGTATCAAACATTGTTTTTGCTTGTCTGTGGATAATTTTGTCAAACAGGTAAAGCATTAGGCTGATATATTTTATCGGCGGCAAAGACCCACTAGGGAATGCTTTGAAACCGTCGAGAAGTAGTGTACTAATTATGACGTCACCAAAGGTCATACATATTTTACGAGGTCAAACGTGGCAATGTAATTGCTGAGGCCTCTTTTTCTAAAGTCTTTCTTTGAAAGGTACAGAATGACATTTTTTTACAACCATATACTGTTACTTTAGGCTTATATATATATATATATATACGTATAAACGTGATCGAAATAATCTCCCTCATGCTTTCTCTTTGGGTCGCGCTTAAAAAAATGTTGTCAAATCCACTTTGATGACATTTACCGTGAAAATGGTCTGACAGATTGATTCGGAGGAACGAACAGAAAACAATTTTTTTTGATACACTTCAAATAATCTAAGAAAATATTTGGTTGGGAAGGTGTTTATATTACGTGACAGATGGGTTGAAGAAATCAAGATGTTGTCATAATGGTTTAACCCATCAAGCGACTCTCTTCTATGGAACGCCAAGTATGCATGTCAAGTGTATATATATAAATATAGGAAATTGTTTCTTCATAGTATCATACTTTATATATCTGCCCGCCAAGTTTCGACAGTTGCATCGAACTTCGATCGCCCTAATTTTCTTTCAAGTCACTTCTTTATCTCATTATGTAATCTAGGCCTATCTTTAAAAAGCAAATGCCCAAAAAGTGTTTCCGCATTTAGGCACGTATAAAAAGGATTATAAACTTATAACACGTTCAGATCAAACTATTCTTAGCGTATTGTTATTTGGTGAGGGAATGACTACTTATAATCATTTTTGACATGAATATTATTCGGTATCATACGTCATCATATATCCTTTCACATCGTCATCGTCATCGTCGTCATTGTCATCGTCGTCGTCGTCATCGTCGTCATCGTCGTCATTACTATTATTATTACGCCGTCATGACATCACTATTTTATCATATACTTATAGATGAGCATTTTTGTTGTGATGATTAAGTCTAGCTTGCATATTACTATAACAGCCCCATTCCTAGTACAGTCTTTTTCTTTACTGCGCATGCTCTCCAACGGCGCTATAGCAACAATATAAGCTGTCGAGCATCAGCAAACAACACATGTTTTTATCGGGTGATGTGATTTCGCGCCAATAGGGCTATCAAAGAGAAGACTTGTGAATAGATAATTTAAATAGGTTTGGTTCGTATATAAACCCCGGATTTATTCCAACTTGGTTCCTTTGATCTATAATTCCCTTCCTTCCTTTTCCTTGTTTGCTATTAAAAAAAAATATTAAATTAGTTGTTTACAAATTACAAATTGTCAATAGATATTCAAGTTGTTTTTGTCTCGATATTTTATCTTTATACCATTTTTATTCCAGTTTTATGATCGACTCTATTTCTGGTAAAATAGATTGACACTATAGCCAAGTTTTGTAAAACAACGATTTTTTTATTAATAATCGGGTAATAATATACAATTTGTGACAGAAGTATTATTCCTTTCTTTATCCGAGGGACGTCATAACTTGCAGAACGTCCAGTGATGACAATCTCATTTAAAGCGATATTGCTCGGCAAAAATCACGATGTAAAAACAATTTCGAGTTTCGAGTTTTTCGAGAAGTAATGTATCGGCCTTAGCATGAACCCACGACCAAGCGCAGCGGATTCAGAGGGTAGGGTGAGGTTGGTGGTATAACCCCCGATCAACCCCCCCCCCCCCCTCAAGAAAAGGGAAGTTACTATCACAACCTAGCGGGTAGACCTAATTTATAGCTTATAAATATGCCTCAAACTCTTTTTGTTTCATATTTAAAAAAAAAATCTGGGGGAATACGCCCAGAAACTCTCCCTACATAACCGGCGGCTTCAATGACCCCAGGGCCACACACCTCGTTTAATAAAATCCGTGATCCGCCCCTGATGATGGGTTAGGTTCGATAGTGTTGTTCCATATTGGACCGCCTGTGGTAAAATTGTAAATATCCATAATATGTGCTTGTCAAAACTTAGCCGCCATCCTTCTCCCTATAAATGAATTAAAATATCGAAAGGAATTTATTATATTTTTAAGATAGGAGAAAGGAGACGTATAGGTGAGGTGGAGGGAGGGGTGGGGGGTGGCTTAGCGCTGGGCTTTAGCTGAATGTAATACATTAAAGCAATCTTGCATATATCGTATACACGGCTCTTTACCAAAGCAGAGGGGTGCACGTTGCGCGAACAGGCTCTGAACTTCTCCTTTAAATTCTTGGGAAGGTCACACTTAGATCCAGTGACGCGGTTTGTTTAATTAACAAAGATATACCCGCCTCGTCACTTCTGTAAATTACTGATTCTAAAATATTTGACCTTTTGTCGTTAAAATCTCTTTCGTAAACAGGTAAGAGAGGTTCTTACCACAATTGCTTGTATTAATTCATCTTGTAAGGTTTCAAGTCAATTATCTTTAGGGTCATCATAAAAAAATATATAAATATATATATATACAAAAATTGTTAACGCTTTAAGTTTAGTCTTTTAAGTATCTATTAAGTATGGAACGCGGTAAATGTAAATATTTCTCACAAAAGCCTTTACATATATATTTAGGTCTTTAAGTGTACTGTCCGTTCGGGTCAATAACCTCAGCCGTAGACTTTATTTATCCGGACTGTTTTGTTTTGGACATCGATCACATCGAATTAACGTTCGTTCTTTTGATGGAAAAATATTGGGTTGCTGTTGTTAATTGGACAATAACAGCCACCTAAAATATCATCAGGATTAGGTTAATAAGGTTAAAGAACCGAATTATGTAATTCGGTGTTTTCGTATTAACCTAAATAATTTGTTATTTAATATACAATGATTAATATGATAATTTTTTACCTTCTTCTTTTGAAGTACCTTTGTGAGGGTGATGTTATAGAAATTTAACTTAACAAGGATGCGTTATATTTATTATTGACTTTATCCTTAATGTAGCTGATGGTGGGAATGGGATGGGGTGCTTGAGAGATGGGACTATGTGTACACATAAGAATTTATTATACTCCTCACTTACCTGTCTCCCCATAGCACACTCGTTCTACCTTGTCTAGAGCACCTGGTAATCTTTAAGCACCGTGTTCTCTCCCTGCGACACGGTCAAATCCTGTCTAACGCCCTCCTTACTCTTTCTATACACTGCAGAGCGTAGAAAATTCTATTTAAAAAATATGCTTCATTTTGATAAAGCATCGAAGTCTTTTTTGAAGGATCTACGTCATCTTATTGACCAGAAACACATCTCCACACAAAGTTTGCGTGAGTGTCCTTTGGGGTGGGGGGCTTATTTTCCCTTAGACTTTTCCCTTAGTCGCGCCTATATGTTTCAATATGTCAAATAATAACAAACGTATGGATATTCAAAAGATACAGTCGTCCTTGACTCAGAGGTTATTCGCGTATATAAACTCATTGCATTTCCGACGCATATTAATTTCTCAGATGTTTTTATGCATATATAAGCCTTCCGTGGCGCTAGCAGACATTGCCCTGCAGACGACCTTGTTCGTCAGAAGTATGAAAGTACTTATACGTGTGTCTGTACTGTAATGGGTATGAAAGCGGGCCGGAGGGACGCGGGGGAGGGGGGGGGGGTGTTGTACGGGGTAAAGGAACGCAGAGATATATAACAACTGACATGATTTACAAACTTTGACGTATTCTGTCTTTCCGTATACCACGAATCAATCGAAAAGTCTATTATAATAAGAAACTAAATCGGTCACTCGGACCATTAGGTATAGGTTTCACCCTGACATTTTCGGCGTTCTGCCCCCCACCCCCTTTATCCCCCCCTTCCATAATTCTGGTCACATCCCCATTTGTGTCGTTCATTAATATCTCCACCAGAAAGCCCCCCCCCCTGTTCGTTGTCCTGGAGGCACACACTATATATAAGCCCATTTCCACGCGCTTGTAAATTTTCGTCGCTTCCCATGCATGGTGACAATGCTATAGTGAGGTCTACGGGTATTTTGTGAAATCTGTTATATTTGACAGTTTGTATATAAACTTGTCTCATAAAAGTCTGGATTTACAATGGGTTATCGCTCGTAGCCATATGATGCCACATCAGAATTCTACTGTGGATGTATGAAGGTAGCGCCAATGTTCCGTACTGTTGTAAAGTTTAGGCCTATTACCACTTTGTACGTACCCCACCCACCCACCCACTAAAAAATTGACCAAAAAAAAGATCGGTCCGATTCATGGTCAACCACAATTTTTACTGTTTCAGTACAGAAATATTTGCGAACAAAGTCGGGAAGAAGAAGAAAGAAAGAAAAAAAAATCAGAAAACTTTTCGGCAGAGTCCATGTTATTTCAAATTACCAAAGTTTGTAAGTGATATATAGTTCAATCTATTAGTTCAGTTTGCTCTCAAAGTTTCATTCTCTTCTACAAAACCATTCCAACGAACAGACAAAGAAATGGAATAGATCATTCATTCACGAATGAATGGATGGATGAAATCGTTTGACTGAATAGATGGATGGACTGTATTTGATGATTGAATGAAAAATTGTTGTGACTGGCTGATTGTATGGATGAATCAGGCCCGTAGCCAGCTTTTACCGTGGGGGGGGGGGGGGGTTCGTCATGCGCGGTAGGACTATCTAAGCGGAGCGCCACCATTGGTTGGCGCGGAGCGTACAAGAAAATTTTCAGCTTTTCGAACCCCCCAGATGGCCGGAAACGGCACTTCCCGAGTGTTTCAAGCAAGAAGAAATTCAGCCCCCATTTCGAAATTCTCCCCGCTTCTTGGAACACTTGACAAATATTGGGGGGCTGAACATACCTTCATCATGAATTAATGCATACATGAATGAACGAATGAATGGATGTATGGATGGATGTATGGATGGATGAATGAATGAATGCAAAAACGCAGAGTAGACAATTTACGTCCTTAAAGAATATGGATCAGGTAGTATAATATAATGACTGTTCATGCAATGAAATGAATTATGGGTTTATTTGTTTAAAGATGGATACTTTAATCAAAGACATATGAATCAATCAATCAACGTAAGATTTGATCAATAAATCTATAGTTGAATTCCTTTTACCCAAAGCGGACAGAGTATGTGAACTGGTTTACACGCAACTGATTTCGAAGAATCAATTACAAGTTTGCAACGACAATATCAGTAGAGAACAGGCGCGCAGCCAAGGGGGGGGAGCGAAGGGGGAAGCCGCCCCCCCTGAGCATATTTTAAACAATTTTTTTAATGTTTTTTTGATATCGTTTGTAATTTCAAAAAAGAAAATGCTAAGATGAAACTTACAAGGCCTGGGATGTGCCATTTCCAGCGATCTGGGAGGCATTTTCAGTCAAAATTTTCTTGTACGCTTCGCGCCAACTCATGGTGGCGCTACGCTTAGATAGTTTGCAATGCCGTATCTACGGCTCTGATAGTTTGCCTACATTTTCGCCCCACCCTTGGCAAATTCCTGGCTACGCACCTGGTAGAGAAACAATATCAGTTGAAGCAATGGGAGATCCACAGTACCCATTACAGAGCAAAACAGGAAGTAGACAGGATAATGTGAACCAAGAACATTAAATGAACTTACAACAACAACAAAAAACAGCATGAGAGAAGTAAAGCGGCAAAAGTTAATGAATCACAAATCAATCTAAAGATAGGCTAGACGATAAGCAGACGTGTAGATGGACACGCAGACGGACAGACAGACGTACCAACCGATCTACAGACAGATAGACGTTTTGTCATTCATGTCAAAGGACGAAATCACTGTAAGCAGACAGTCTGGTACATGTAAGGACTTCGTGCATCGGAGAGGGAGTTAGGCTGACAGGTTTATCCAATGCGTGGACGGGTGGAACACATGTTTGACATAACTGTATAGGCCGACGTACAGATAGATACACCAACACACGGACATTGGACTTCCTGTAAGAAAACAGTTGACCAAAAATTTAAAAAAGCTTCAGAATAAAAAAGGCCTATGGTCAAGAGATACAAAATCTTAATCAATTCATCTTAATTAAAATACGTATTGGACAAGAAACGTCATCCATCCACCCACATATAAATGGTGTCGACCAAAATCGAGTCCTTCATGTTTCTGTACTTCTTTCCGTAAAAATAACACAGAATTTGTTTAAGAGTCTTCTAATAACTCTTTTTTTTTTGGAAGAAAATATTTCTCTCTTGAATTGTAAATCTTTGTTGAGAGGTATGCAGAACAAATCGAGAATGATTTTCTGTTTGAACTTTTTGTTTAAATAGGTAGCCATTTTTTTATGAATACATAAATAAAACGTAAATATGCCCGTAAATCAAGAATGCATTATTCGTCTCCACGACAGAAATATTTGTCTTTAAAATAGCTGCTCTGTTTGGATTTGGTCAGGACTCAAATAAAAAGAAACACCAAAACAAAAAAAAGTCGGTCTATAAATTAAAGCTTTCCGTATGAAAGCCGATGTCGTCACTCCGCAAGTCTGCTCCATGATAATAAAACTCTGTTTTGATCCTTTTAAAGCGGCATGGTTCATCGACATTGGTGGTCATTTTATCATTCAAACAGTTTGTACTTTTCCATGAATTTTGTGTACTAGAATAAGAAGAAGACAGTGTCTGTCTATTGCGCATGCTCCAAAGCTAAGATCACTAGACGCGAACAGAAATACCATCCCAGGTTAGCAAGTGTTACGTTTGAGTTTGACTTTATATATATAAATACATATGTATACTATATATATATATATATATATATATATATATATATATATATATATATATATATATATATATATATAAATATAAATACATATGTATACAATATATATATGTATATATATATATATATATATATATATATATATATATATATATATATATATATTCATATATATGGGGGTGGTCAGCAAATAATACCGCCTATTTCTGGGAAAGTGTAAATGTTGGCGGAATGTTTCCTTTGAATAGAGCAGAGTTGTGATGGTGCAGGGTGCGGGCGCTGGGGGCATTTCATGAGTCCCGATGGAAGTTGCCATGTTCTGCCTTACCTTTGTATCATTATCATTCCTCCCAATATTTCAAAAGCTAGCCCTTAATTGTCTTTGGATATTCTTTTGTTACTGACCTTCTTTTTGGGCTTGTAGCCATCTAGGTAAGATGAACTATGCCTTTATAAGATACGAGCGTATATTGGAGGAATGCGGACTTGTTTCCATATCTCAGTTTGTAAATTGTAAACCGTACCCTAAAAAGTAAAAAGTCAAGAAAGGAAAATAAAAAGAGGTGGCAATACATAAAACAATGATAAGTGTATAGGTGTAAAGAACTGTAACGAATCAAAGCAAAAACATGTGTTATTTGATAGGGAGTCAACTCCAAAGATTTGTGGGTGAGCGTTTGTGTTGGTGTGCGTGTATGTAAGTGTCAGTGTGTGTGCAACTAACTTAAACAGCGTAAGATTTTCGTCCTTAATTTTCCGAAGTTTAATAAATTTGCAGGTTTATGTACTGTTAGTGATCTTTTGAGAGAAATCACTCAATCATGCAGGAGTGATCGAGTTTGCGATAAATGATTGTTTTTTTCCTAGAACGGTGCGTGAGGAATCTCGCAATTTCGATGTTCCAAAACATAAATTAGAATTATTAATTAACTGTCGGTGCTAATTGATTGAACCAATATGCCATACACCACCGTTTAAACCCACTGTCGGTTTTATTTAAAGCCACAGGCAAACCCCCCAAATAACAAGAAGGGACAAAACCTCTGAAATATTTCGTCGTGTTCAATTCAAGTCGTACTAGGGAAAGAAAATAGTAGCCCTTGTTATATTTGATTTTGTCGCATGTGACACGAGGGAATGGCAAAAAAGAGAAAAGAAAAAAAAGGCACATACTCAATGATTTCTAAATTGGTTCTATACACTGTAAGTTAAAATTAGAAGACGTATTAAACACTGAACACAGCAAAATTTGAATTACGATGTATTTAACTTTGCTCCCCGATTTATTAGACACCATTTTTTATGGGCTGTTACTGTTTCTTTGCAAAGCGACAACTTCTATTTTCTCCCAAAACTTGATCCTTATTCTATGAGACTAGACGGCTTGATATATAAAACAGTACCATGTTAACGGTAATTGCTACAAAGCGATGCCGCCGAACTTCGTCCTATGCAAGGCACGTTTTAATACGTCATAACCTATTGCTACGTAACTAGACACTTATTATTGAGGGGGGTAAACCAAATTCCCAGGGTATTATACCTAGTAAATTCACTGTGACAAGAACAAAAAAAAAGTTACAAGATACGGTGTCGTTCGTGTAATGTATTTTTTTTTTCTCTTCAAATTTGGCGTAGATTAATGATTATTGCGTACGTATAAGGTCACATATATTAAAAAAAAAAATGCCAGAATTTTAGGTATACCCGAATTTTGAGGTTTATGACAGAAAATCTGAAATGTTTATGCAGATATTTAGTAAAATCTGTTTACGTCTGTGGTGAAAAGTATTCCTATCTGAAATTCCATTCGGTTACCTGGAATTATAAAGTTAACCCAACATATACCCGCGATATAGATATATATATATAGATACTGTTGATGTACATATACGAATAGTACACAATGTCTCAGGTGGCAAAAGTTGAAGTCTGCCCAAGTTGGCTGGCGTGTGCCTGCATTGAAAATATGGACGTTGTCGTAAAACGTTCTTGACAATATTTACCTCCTATATAGTAATGACAAAAATAATACAGAATGTATAAGCAAAATCCGATGAATAATGATATTTGTCAAAGAGAACGACACTATGGCAATCTCTTTTCAGCTTCCAAGTTTACTTAGCGTGGGTTTTGCATTTGATGACATAACAATACGTTATTGTAGTTACACCTTTGTATTGGTGAAATCGATAGCACTTTTTGAACAGGTTAAAGCAAACATGGAAAAAAGTACAAGAGGTATGTACTTTCTTGTTTTTATCGTATAGAATGGTATGTTTTTTTTTCATATGTAAAGTTAGGTGCACTTTATAGGCCAGTTCCGTATAACGTTGTGTTAAATCGATTAATTAATGCATTTACCGTGTATTATTTAGATGTAGCTTTTAATCTGTGTGTGCATATCAATATATATTCACTCACGTAGCTCTTACACGTTTCTCTCTCTCTCTGTATCTCTTCGTTTGTTTCCTGACAACAGATCAGTATTACTTCCTATTTTGTAAATAAGAACATACTACACATTTCTAATAAACATGTTATGAACATTCAGGGGATATACATACATTATAATACACACATTTATATATATATATATTATATATATATATATATATATTATATAAGACATATGGTAGAATGTTTCAATTATTTTAACATAATGTTAGGCTATGACATGCAGTAACACCTACAAGTACACCTTGGACATGTATATTACTTTGTACCCCCCCCCCCTCCCACTGTATATGACTCGCAGCACGGTTTGTCCCTCTTCATAATCACGTCGCACAGTATGCATATGCTGATGCGTATAGGACTTCATAAGGCTGAGAAAATTTAAGACTGATGAGAACAAAAGCTGTTTTTTTTAATATTTATCTCAAACGGTAACCACTGTTATATTATTTAGCTTTAATTTGTGTTATTTCAATTTGTCGTATATGAAGGAAACATTAAACATTAAATCAGGACTAGTATTCTTACTTCAAGAACAAGCTAAACATACTTGTTCATGGAGACACACAGACTCTCTATTTTAACCGCATGCAGTATTTATTATATTACCATATTTTGCAAGGTTCACACAAAATCGTTGATCTAATGTGATCTCTAAATCCTTCAGTCCTTTTAGAAGTGTTCACTGTTAATGACTTCGGCGCTACCCATCACTAGATAAGTATAGCACGTTGGCCATTCATGGCACCTTTAGTCTTCCGTACCATGACCACGAAGATTTTAGTTAACATGTGTCCAAAGTTTTCTTATATTTTTGTAAATGCCTTTTCACTCACCGGTAAACATATTTCCTACGCTGGTCGTGGAAGAAGGGTTAAAGTAGTTCAAAATTGTCTTCTTACTGTAATTTTCCTAAACCACATGTACTTCCGTTTATATCGAATCCACACAGCAATACAGTATGCCACCACAGAGCATGGAACGCCGAAGGGACATTTAATATATTTGATGACTGTTCTTAAATCAAAATTACCTTCTTGTACTACTCTCGTTTCGATAACCAATAATTTATTGTTACAATCGTTATGATATAACGGTAGTTTGCTGCTTTAAAATGACATATTTGTTTAATTTTGATAATTTACATTAAGTCACGTATTACACTATGTAGTTTACCGGTTGGACAAAAGGTATAGTTATTTTTTAAATAGGCAGAATGGTCCCAATTATTGTGACATTGTTGGCTTCACCTACTTGCAAAAACCATAGCGCATTTGCTCAACTAGGCGTGACCACGATACTTAGCAAATTCGTCAATTTCATAATCGTATAAGCGTGTATACATTGCAATATAAAAAAAAAATGATTTCAGACTTGCATTGCCTTCTTATATAGCACCAAAGATAAATCCAAATCAATGTATTATAAAAGCAACACAAAAATATCACAAAATTTCATATTTCATTGAAATTCAATTTTTTTTTCGATATAAAAATCGTACAATTATTATTACGCGGCATTTTATCTAAAAGATGCAGACAATTTTTTTCAATAATTTTGTTGAGCAGTTAAACTTCAAACGACCGCATATCCTCTTCATGAAAAAGAAACTACTATATCATTATTACTCGCAATAACACGCATAATGTGTCTTACATGTGATTCCATCCAAATAACATGTCATTTTGTACAATAAATAAGTGCCGTTTTGCAAAATGTCAAAATGATAAAGTGATGTAATAATTACGTCAGCATATTAGACGTCTAATCTTAGCAATGGGGAGTTGTGGGTGGGTGGGTGCTTGGGTGGGTGGCTGGTTGGGTGGGTAAAGTTGCCCTATCTGGTCCGTCGCTACCAGTGTATTCTATATAGACCTACATTCCATTCCTCAGAAAATTCCCCTGATAGGAGACCCGTGTCATTGTATGTCTCACCACCTACAGATATCCGATCTCGCAGCGGTTTTCTTCCCTCCTCTGACAAAAAGATCTTCCCTGTTCTCACCCAGTCACATATTGGGAGGTCCATCGTCAGATCCACCCGTGCGGGAGAATTGATCAAATGACCGTTGAGAAAATTATTTACATTGATAAACGAAAATATTTTGGTTGATAAAAAAAAGAGAAAAAAGAAACTATGCCATAGTTCACATACTTTTGTTTTGAACGTCCTTTCGATACACTGTACACAGCTCCATATGATGTAGAATGTTTGTATGTAATACTTAACCGAGTGCATGGCGACACTTGTATTTTAGATGTAGGTGGGGCATGGGGGGGGGTGGTCAGGGATGGAGGGAGGGAACGCTTATACCTTCTCATGTCGGGAACGTTACGCAAAAAATCGACTTAATTCCTGCCCTTTAAAAGGATAGTTCAGAGGAAAGTTCACGTTTAGCATGGATGAATAATTTCATCTGGGTTCTAAGAATTTTTATTCCTCTTTTCATCAATCCGAGATAAATTGCACTCTGGACTCTCTCCTCTTAAGTAAGGATGCTAGAAATCATACTATGCTTCTATGATTACACATACCCTATATAAGAACCGACCGCACCCTCCCCAACCCCCTTCCCCCTCCCTCCAGCCCCCACCAACCACATTCCACCGACACGAAAAAAAAAAACTCTTGTTATAAGCCACTCAACAGTTAACTGCCTATACGTGTTAGCTTTTCAGGTGTCGTAATCTCTTAGGTTTTCCTATAACGGCAGCAACGCCGTGAGTCTTTTGGCTGCTTTTGGCTGGGTGGGATTGAGGAAATATAGGGAGCGGTTCAATCGTTATTACGCTTCGTTCGCAGCGTGAACTTCAATGTATTACCATCATTTCTGAGGGGAGTGGAGGGAGGAGAGGGGGTGGGGGTGGAGGAGGAGAGGAGAGGAGACTATCATAAAATAGGCTACTTAAAGAAATACGGAAAATGTAAAAATGGGAGTCATTTTGACATAATTGGCCCGGAGGCCAGACTCGTTCTCGACGCCCTTTGATGACTAGGTTGGTGGAACAGAGAGGGCTTCATTGTCTATTACACGATGATGCAACTGTTGCAAGTTGACAATTTAACAACTTTTAACTACTACTCCAAATTTGTTTCCATGCTGTATAGTTATTAGGCCCCATCCTCATCTTAGCCAATTAGTTTATTCTTTAAAGTTAATAATCGCTCGTTGTTTTTTTACTGGACTATTTTCATATATATGACCGGCATTTGTTTGTCAGTGCCAAGGGGTATCGTAAGAAACAACGTTGAAATGAGTTCTCATTTAAAATGTTCTGTTATCGATATTGATGTGGTGTCGTTATCCTATCGCATCGATTCAACGATAGAATACGTAGCCTATACATATCACTCATTACTTGGACAATTGTATCCATAGCAACGGATAAAAATTCAATATACCACATACCGAAATCAGTTGGGTTTTGATATTTGGCTGTTTTTGGTTCCTTGCTTTTTGCAAAGCAAGGAACCTATGCGTTCAACTTGGCGTGTGTGTGTGTGTGTGTGTGTGTGTGTGTGTGTGTGTGTGTATGTGTGTGTGTGTGTATGTGACGCTTGGCTTGTGTACACGATATCTCAATAAGGAAATGATGTATCCTGATGAAACTTGTTGGGTGGATAGCCCATAGTAAGAGGAAGATCCCTATTGTTTTTGGTGCCCGCAAAGGTCACCAAAGGTCAGTTAGATGCCAAAAACCAATATATTAAAAACAGCAATAACTCCCATTGACAGGGTCCGACATGGTTGATATTTTGGGAGTAGTTGTGAATGGGGTAAGGCATCGTTTCCAAACATAACGGTAATGTGATCGAAGGTCAACAAAGGTCAATTAATGATAAAAAACTAGTATTTTTGCGATAACTTGAGAACGAAATGTCCGTTAGGGTTGGGAGTTGCTTCAATGTAATCCAATTGTCGACCCGCACCTGGGTGACCCTTGACCTCAATTTGACCTTTGGTGACCTTTACGTGTTTTTGGGGATTTTTACAGTTTTGATGCTATTTTCAGATGTCAAAGGTACCTTCTGAACATAAATGTCAATAGGTTGACCCCGTGTGACCTTTATGTGCGAAGTTATATGGGGTCAAAGTTTTTCGGTCGGAGTTAGGATGGTTGTACAGACTTGTCGTTTTGTTTTTTGGAATCAGGAGATTAAACTACATCTGAAACCAAGGTCAAAAGGTCAAAGGTCACATTAGAAAAAATGTGCTTATTTTGGGAGGAAACGAGCAAAAAAGAAAATGTTTGGTTTTGATGCTAGATTTGGATACCAAAGGTACCTTCCGATCAAAAATGTCAATGGGTTGACACCCGTGTGACCTTCGTGTGCGAAGTTATATGAGGTCAAAGTTAATTTTCAGACATTTAGTGTAATAACTCCCAGTGCCAAGGTATTACACGGTTGATATTTTGGGACAAGTTGCAAATGGTATAGGGGAATATTTTCAAAATTAACGGTCATGTGATCCGAGGTCACTAAAGGTCAATTAATGATAAAAAACTAGTATTTTTGCGATAACTTGAGAACAAATTGTCCGTTAGGGTTGGGAGTTGCTTCAATGTAATCCAATTGTCGACCCGCATCTGGGTGACCCTTGACCTCAATTTGACCTCTGGTGACCTCTGGTGACCTTTTTGTGTTTTGTGGATTTTAACAGTTTCGATGCTATTTTCAGATGTTACAGGTATCTTCTGATCATAAATGTCAATGGGTTGACCCCCGTGTGACCTTTGTGTGCGAAGTTATACGAGGTCAAAGTTAATTTTCAGACATTTTATGCAATGACTCCCAGTTCCAAGGTGTGACACGGTTGATATTGTTGGAGTAGTTGCAAATGGTATAGGGTAATATTTTCAAACTTAACGGTCATGTGATCCAAGGTCACCAAAGGTCAATTAATGATAAAAAACTAGTATTTTTGCGATAACTTGAGAACGAATTGTCAGTTAGGGTTGGGAGTTGCTTCTACGTAATCCAATTGTCCACCCACATCTGGGTGACCCTTGACCTCAATTTGACCTCTGGTGACCTTTTTGTGTTTTGGGGATTTTTACAGTTTCGATGCTATTTTCAGATGTTAAAGGTACCTTCTGATCATAAATGTCAATGGGTTGACCCCCGTGTGACCTTTGTGTGCGAAGTTATACGAGGTCAAAGTTAATTTTCAGACATTTAATGCAATGACTCCCAGTTCCAAGGTGTGACACGGTTGATACTTTTGGAGTAGTTGCAAATGGTATAGGGTAATATTTTCAAACTTAACGGTCATGTGATCCAAGGTCACCAAAGGTCAATTAATGATAAAAAACTAGTATTTTTGCGATAACTTGAGAACGAATTGTCAGTTAGGGTTGGGAGTTGCTTCTACGTAATCCAATTGTCCACCCACATCTGGGTGACCCTTGACCTCAATTTGAACTCTGGTGACCTTTTCGTGTTTTGGGGATTTTTACAGTTTCGATGCTATTTTCAGATGTTAAAGGTACCTTCTGATCATAAATGTCAATAGGTTGACCCCTGGATGAGCTTTGTGTGTGAAGTTATAGGAGGTCAAAGTTAATTTTCAGACATTTCATGCAATAACTCCCAGTGTCAAGGTGTGACAAGGTTGATTTTTTTGGACAAGTTGCGAATGGTATAGGGGAATATTTTCAAACTTAGCGGTCATGTGATCCAAGGTCACCAAAGGTCAGCTAATGTTAAAAAACTAGTATTTTAGGGGGAGAAAATGGGCAAAGAAAACATGTTTGAATTTTTACAGTTTTGATGCTCCGTTTAGGTCTCACCGATCAAAAATGTCAATTGGTTGACCTACGGGTGACCTTTGTGTGTGAAGTTATGTATACAAGTTCAAAGTTAATTTTCAGACATTTAATGCAATTAAATTCCAATGCCAAGGTGTGACACGGTTGATAATTTGGGACAAGTTGTGAATGGGGTGTTGGAACATTTTCAAACTTATAGGTCATGTCATCTGTGGTCACCAATGTTATCATATCTGTTGACCCGCTTGTAGGTGACCTTATACTTCCTACATTTTCGACGCCATATTTAGATCTCAAAAGTGCCTTTTGATCAAAAATCCGATCACATTTTGTGATCACAAAAGTGTTGGCTATAGTGTTGGTTACTTTATGTGTACATGTAGGACCACAATTACTTGGACTATTTAAGCCCAATCTTGCTTGATAATATTATGTGTATTGTCATATACCCCAAGCAAGGAACCACAGTGCCCTTGGGCTCTTGTTCAAGGGCCATTTCTTGGTCAAATACACAAGAAACGGATGAGACTAAAGCATTGACAGAATTTACGATCGTGGACAAAACAGAAAACGAAAATAAAATAGTAAAAAAAAAATAAACTCAACTCAACATAAAAACACACAAATACAATGGCACGCCAATTGTGCAACATTAATCGCCATTCATGATATATTCACACATTTAACACGCGGACAATAGATCATCTCGGGTGACTAATTAACCATACGAAATACTTGCTATGGTGGATATTGCCTTTTGTGATTGTAATGTAATTTCCTGTGTCATTCACCCGCACGTCTTTCGTTTCAAACTAATTTTGGATGAAAAACAACTAAGGATAGTGAATACCAAAAACAAAATTGTCTCTCTTTTATTAGGAAATCTTGAAAAGAATGGGTTCGTCATGAAAAAGAATGACATCGTATATAACATCGCAAATGGGAGAGAAAAGACAATGACATTTTATTTAGCGAATAACAAAAGGAAAATGATCGGCACAAAATAATCTATTCGACTCAAATATCGTTGAACCTTTGTACATCAGTCGGTGTCTAAGAACACGAATATATTCATATGCTTGATGATATTCTTTGTAGTGTTTTAATTGAATTCATGAATATTTACTTTTCTTCGAAATTGTGTCGCTAATTTTAGTTTGCATTTCTCGTCAAAGATAGGGTTAATCTGATGCATGTAAAACAAAATATTGCGATGTCATTAAAACAATCAAATGCAAACAAAAAGGAAGTTTTGTCTTCGAAACAGGGTCATTGTGACAATTTCCATGTGATCGTCATACGTCAGACCCTCAGGATAAAACCTTGGAATGAATATGCACGGTTATGCAGGTTAACACGTTCCAGCCCACTTCTTTGTGCTATAGAAAAAAATCCAAGTGTTTGATGCGTTACCTCACATGCATTTTCGGCTATTTAAAAATTGAGATTTAACATTCAACTTATATAGAATGAAACAGTAACATCATTATATTAAGGTATGTTAACGCCAACCCCCCCCCCCCCCAAATAAAGGCCATGTCTTGCACATATATATCTAAAGCAAACATTAAAAGCAATGGTATAGCCCGCCGCTCTCACCCCTCCAATCCCACCCTCCGCCAAGCAAAAAGAAAATCATTTTCCCCTGAGAAAATTTTCTTTAATTTCCCTATAACGAGAAACTACATCATCTGTTCATGCCTTGTGACTATACTGCACATGATGCCGTAAATGCCTCGTGATTATAAATGTGTTTTATTATCGGTTTTAAACATTTTCATTAAAAAACCCAACATCCCAACTTTCGCGCCATTTATGATCCGAACTTTATATGTGTCGTCTGCTCCGTTCTTCTTTTTTTTTTCTGTACCGCGAGGGAAGCCCGTAGCAATCCTGTTGGATTTCGCTTACTTTATCCCTTATAGCGCTTGTTTTCCATATTTAGTCATCCTTGTTATTCTTCATAACATTTGTAACAATTATGGTAGCCATAAAGTCATTGCGTGCTCTTCACCATTCCATTGTACTGGCTACCCGCCAAGGGCGTCATGAAAATAAACTCTGGGTAAATATTTCCCTTATACGAACACCTTTACCGGAGAATAAAGACATCCCGAACTGCCATGGGATTTTGAGATCCATGATCGCTCAAAAAATCCCAGACACTGTTGAATGAATGCTGTTTTTTTGGAGGGTTTTACCGAGTAAAGTCTACAAAAGAAGTTATAATCTTCAGAGTTTACCTGTGGAATACATACATAGTTCAAGCCTTTGCCTTTGTGGAGAATATCGTATTGTCCTCTTGGTTCCTTGCACTTTTTCGAGATCCCGGTAAGTTTATTCCTTTATTCGTAGAGATTCAACATGTCCTCCACTGAACCCTAACATACAACCAGCTTATTTCGAGTTCACGTCTCACCCCCCCCCCCCGCCCCTCCAAGAAAACAGAGAGATCAAAAGGAAGGTATTTTGAGAAGCAGAACCGATGGAATACGGAAGGATATGTCAGCGCTAGGAATCTTCTGCACTATCAACATACACTAACACAACACAACACAACATATACAGCTTGTACACAGGTACCTACATTCAGAAATCAGATTTAGCATTTTCAGAATAAATCTAGCATCTTCAGCTACATGTAGCTGAAGATGCTTCGAACTGCTCACTATGTAGGTCCTGCTCTTCGAAGTATCTCAACTATGAGCAGCCGTATGACCTTTTATTCTGAGAAGTAGCGGACTATCCATTATGGTATAGTTATCTCTGTGTGCGTGAGCAATTAAAAAAAATTAAAATATAAACACATAAAATAAAAGATACATTGCAGGATCTGCAGCAGTCACTGTTTAGTTAGCAGTTTGGAGCATATCAACATTTATCTACACACAATATGGGAGTTGCAGATGCTCCGAGCTGCTCACTGTTTATGTCCTGCTCTTCGAATCATCAACGTTCTGAGCAGCCGGATGACCCTCTGAGGAGCGATGAGCAATCCAATATATATAATATTTGTCTGTGCATGATAAATACATACAATATCCATTGTTTCGTCGGCAGCGATTTGAAGACTCAGCAGATCGGAAATCAATTCGAATTTGCTCATGAGCAGCGATGATATATTCAACAAGATAGCTAAGTTCTGCATGCAACACTAGGAGCTTGTTATCTGAGATGCATATTGACATGTAATATCAACGGAGCAGTTCGACGCATTTCCAGGGGAAGGGGTTGGGGTTAGGGGGTCAGGCATGGGCAATGACTTAGAGCGACGACGGAATATTTATAATCTATTTGCGACACATTCTCTCTCCATACCTCATCGGTCCCCTCTCCTCCTCCGGTGACCTGCCCAACCCCGTCCGTGGTGACCCCATCCAACCCCGTCCCGGGTTACCCTGTCCAACCCAGCTCTGTTCCCTTTACCGCTTGTAATTCTTACAGGTAGCTTGCATGAGGAACAGACTACATTAGCATTACCAGTTTCAAATAAGCTCAGTAGTAGTTTAGGAAGGGAGAACGTTTGCAAAAGAAGCGTGCGAATACTTTCTGCGTTGAAGCGACATACACTTCAAACGCATATATAAAGAAATGAATTCTCACTTTACTTTTCGCTTACAATAGTAGAATTTTTGTAACAAATCGTGCCCCTTTAACATACAAATTCCATGTGTGTTTTGTTTTTTGTGTTACGTCAAACATTTTTATACAAATTCCATGTGCTTCTTTTTTTGTGTGTGTGTTACGTCAAACATTTTTTGTCTTCAAAAAAGAAGGAAAATAAAAGTGGCTTGAAATACCTAATTTTAACTTTATATAAGTGCATGATGTTTCGCCAACGGCTAATCCGTTAAGTGGTCATTCAGATAACTCCTTGAATCAACTTGGCCTTTCACGCAACTTCTAGAACCGGAAACTTTCCCAATGGGCAGTCGCCGAATTGTGTCTCCCATGCATACGATGGCTTCTTAACAACAATAATATACCGTTTAAAACGTCCCAAGTTCAAGAAAACCCATTTAAGTCTCCGAGTCTGTATGCTCAGGGCATGCCCGAGTAGCAAAAAGTCACTGGTGGTCTATTTAATGCCACATGTAGTTTTCAATGATCTGGGCAAACATTTGGAATTTCAAGTGGTATCTGTTGGCGCTATTTGACGAAACAGAGTAATATGAGTACTTTTATGCTGGGACTGGAAGCTGAAGGGAATTTTCAGCTCATTGATAAAAAAAAGAGTTCAAAATGTGTTACGAATGACTTGAGAAGACACTGACCTACCTTATAATATAACCAAGAATTAACCATCGTAAATTCGCCGTGACCCGGAGGTGTTGGGGGGGGGGTGGGTGGGGTAAAGAAGGTTATAGGGTGGTAGAATAGAGGGCGAAGGTATCGTGAGGAGGTATAGAAAATCGCAATATCCTACATGTTGCGGTCTGTACGGTGTAGTTTACGGACCATCCTTCAACACTTTTAAGAACTTTCCTCCTGATCGAAACGGTTTATTGTTTAACTTTCTCGTGACTAATTTGGAGGGTCAGAAAGTACAGGGGAAAAAAGAAGGAAAATGTAAAAACTGTGAGCGATTTTTTATTGCACACTTAAATCGTGGCGGTAAAAATGCAGACCTTTTTGTGATTGAAGCTTCATTTTCATTGAACGAAGCGTCATTGCTTCATTGAAAAATGTATTATTATTAATTGTTGTTGTTGTTATCGTTGTTATTCAGTGGGGGAAAATAGAAAACCTAGTGAATCTGGTACAAATTTAGAACGGAATTTAGGAATGATTATAGGCAGTATCGTATTATGTTGATAAGAAATATTGTCAGTACCCAGCTGGATATCATAAAATAAGAATGCGTGTGTGTGTAAGTGTTTAAACGCTTACAGAGCATTGACCCCCCTCCCTCCCTCGACTTGACTTAACAACGCGTATACGTTTAGTATACTATTTAGTTCGCTTCGCGTCCCAAATGCACTATTATCTTTTTAGCTATGCAATTTTCACCATTTGACAAACAATATCATGTGATTTATCGCACCGACCGGGTTCCATCGCCGATTTCATTTCGGTAGCGCATTCCTAGGTGGGCTCCAGAGATGTGCTGCACATGTTTGGGTTCGTAATATGGGGTCTACTGGGAAAGTGACACAGCGGTAGATAAGGACGATCGAAAATCAATGGGCCGAGTGTCCTCTGGAGGTTCGATATGGTTGGTACAAAACACCAACCGCATTACCCTCCTCCTCTCCCTTTCTCTCCACCCACCTCTCTGCATCTTTCTCTGTCTCCATATACAGCTTGAGTTAACCTCCAGGCCTTCTAGTTATCCCTTATCACCGACAATGGAATTCATTCAAGGCTACTTACTGACTGCTAAATGACATGAGCAAATATCCATGTGCTTTAGAGTAGTGACACGTTACCAGAATATTACTGGCATTACTTGCCAGAAATTTACCAGATCATGATTTAACAATTAGCCATCTTTATTTGATTTTTCTTTCTGTTCTCTTCTTTTCTATCTTGATATATCTTTCATGTGTAAATCAATTCGTTATGTGACGACATATTTTGCGACACGGAATGGTTTCTAAAGTAATTAAATGTCTGGTTATTTCATTATCTCCAACAGGTGACGCGAGTACATGTGAAGAAGAGGGCGCTGTTATAGAATTGTCATTTATCATGGGCAATCCCTGTATCACCTGTAGGTGTACGGTAAGGACATCATGCTTTTCCGATCCGATTTTTCAAACCTATTTTGTAACCTACAAATAATGCATCATGATAGTCTACTCAAGCAGACTACAGACCTAGATACATTTATACGTTGTGTGACCGGAAAACTAAGAAATGGGTGCTTTTAAAAGTCAGAGGGGTGTCCCAATTTTCTCACGAAAAGGAAAGGCGAAAAAAAAAATAATAATTATGACGCGTACGGCGATTTCATAGGAAGCGACATGTCTAGAAATTTGAAGCTCTCCCTGGTGTAAAATTATGACAACGAAGTGGTGACAAAACCAAACTAAAAAGGAAGATAATTACACCAATCAATCAAAAGTTTTCTTTATCATTTAATAAAAATGAAAGAAAGAACCAATACTTACGGAGCCTGTCTTAAAGACACCCGGCGTCTGCAAGGGCTCAATTAAGACTGAGATCCTGAAATGATGGTACCCTGTATGAACCGATGACTGCATGGACGCCTTCCCGACACTTGTGGTTTAGAGGGAGAATAGAGAAAAGGTGTTTTGGGACAAATTTGTAGGTTTGCGTTTGGAAATTAATTACCAAACCGCAATCACCGTGGTAGAAAAAGCCTCATGAAGTTGAGAATGTAGATTATTGACAGGGTGCAGATGTTGGAAATACCAAAATTGTTGAAACAAGTTAGGCAAAAGCATAGATTGATGAGATATAATATAGGCTATATATATATATATATATATATATATATATATATATATATATATACATATATATATATATATACACATACATACATATATATATACAAACATACATATATATATATATATATACAAACATACATATATATATACAAACATACATATATATATATACAAACATACATATATATACATATATTTGAAATTGAAATGAGTTGGTAAGTCCACTTAAAAAAAAACTTCCAGCCTCCGCCGGGATTTGAACTCGAACCTATCGCTTTACATGCGGACACCCTAACCAACTAGACCATGGACGCTGATTTGTTTTAAAATT
The DNA here is from genome assembly GCF_037975245.1 of Apostichopus japonicus. Classification (NCBI taxonomy): domain Eukaryota; kingdom Metazoa; phylum Echinodermata; class Holothuroidea; order Aspidochirotida; family Stichopodidae; genus Apostichopus; species Apostichopus japonicus. The sequence continues at coordinate 13,011,321 of NC_092583.1, read as the reverse complement.
ATATTCAAATTTATCTATATAGCAGTCTTTTCCAGGCTTGCATATATTTTACCTACAGCAGCGTGTGGGAATTTGTTTTATCCGCTCAAGAATGTGTTGAGACTTCCAGAGTAATGATCTATAGGCCTATAAAAGCATACAAAAGCCTATTTGGGATAATTTCCCGAATTAAGTTCTCTTTCCGGCTGGCTCTCAAAAGCGGCTTTCTATTACCAAAGAAAAACGAAAGAAAAAAATGGAGTGAGAGGAGGGCCCAAGCTCTTAATGAATACATTGAACTGTCAACACTTATTGGTATAATAAAATGTACACGTACATTACTACACCCGGTCCTATACTGTATTTACATAGTGTGTGTGTGTGTGTGATAGCTGCAGAATGAGCAAACATTTTGCCAAACTCCCTCAAAAAAAAAAAAAAAAATGGAAGAAATAAAACAGGAAAAAAAAATTCCATCAGGATCTTGTAAAAGGGTAAGAAGAGGGGTTGGATTCCGTATTCTACGAGGTACTCCATGCGAAGCCCTTTACAGGATACTACAGTACCAATGGCGTCTGCTGGATTATGCCAAGTAGTCTGTAAACAACTCAAAAGGGCGAAATCCTCTGATCGGATGATGACTGACATCGCACGTTGTAAGAGGGTAACACGATAATTACCTTCAATGTGGGACACGGATATTCTTATTCAAGTCAAGGATTAGCATTATCAAAACGGAGAGAAAATTGGTTATTGATAATAGGTTAAAATGTAGCTGATCGGATCATTACAAGTTTTTTTTTGATAAGGAAAGTATTGAAAAAAAAAGAAGAAAAAATGCTACTTTATTAACGCCTGATTTAAGATTGATACAGGGGGTTTTATAAAAAAAAACTCTTGTCTATATAAGGCCCCGGGAAAACGTCGTACGCTCCGCACGTATACTACCTGAAGACTGCGATAGTAAAAAAATATATATATGTGAAGGCGGTCTTGGAAGTTTTCTTTGGAAGAAATCGAAGCTGGTATAGGTCCGACAGTTAAAAAACTGAAGTAGTAGAGGGCTTATAATGAAGTTACATGTTTGATATATTTCGTTGCACGTTTATTTCTATATTAGTACAAATCTCGTGCAAATAGAAGATCGACTTTTTTTGGGGGGGGGGGGAGGGGGTTGGGTGGATGGGGGGATTGTTTTGTTTTACTTCATAATATGATAATAGACTGGACAAGTAATGTTATGCTTTTTAATATGAAAATTTGAACCAAAATCAGCGTGAAATATTAATGATCTAAACAATCGTAATGTGTGTGTACAAAGAATTTTGCATGGTTCAACTTCTAATTTATATCCAATTTAATCTAACAGAAACAAATTATGCTCTTCAAAGCAACATGTGTTTTTTCCAACAAAATATGACGAATGCAGTTCAATGGATAGAACAGGATATTAAATGTCGAGATGTTTACTCATGCTTACTAAATGAACTTCGGTAACGCCGTTAAAGCAGCAGCATGGTGGGTGCCATAATTTCGTCAGTAATTGCGCCAATAATTCGTCAAATAATTCGTCAATATTGCGCCAATAATTTCGTCGACATTTTAACAGAAAGTGGATAACACTTTACTGCAAAACGCTTAAAATCTGCAATTTGAACCATCTTTACGATGTTCATTTACTAGTCAAACATAGGGACAGTTGTTTAGACTCCTTACCAGTCATTAGTTGAAACAGCATTTGAGAAGCATCTGCTGACAGGTGGTCTAACATGTGTTACGGTGTTATAACACACTTAAGTTTATACTGATTATTGATTAACGTGTGTCTCTTATTCACAGTACAAAATGATCAGGCCATGTTTGGGTGATATACGGTGCATTGAGACGTATACTTAACAGTGTCTCTCATAAGCGAATCTGCCCTATTCTTACTTTAAACACACATTAGGCCTACTACACGCCCGCCTCCCCCCCCCCCCCCCCTCCCTCGGCTGTTCCCTTTCCTCTGTTGGCGTCCGTGGATTTACAAAGGGATTAAGCAATAATATACCCAACAGAAAAGCGGAAAGCCCCCCCCCCCCCAAGTGTAGGAAACTCATGGAACAGGGGGATCCACACGATCTTGCCAGCCAAAGTGGAACTTTTGTACCCAATCGGCGGCCCATAACATGGGAAAATTACTAGGCATATATGGTCAAAAGGTCTCTGCATTACACTGTTCTATTGTATCCTATCACACGTAGGCCCTTTTGTCCTCAAAAGTATACATGTTTTATGTTTTTAATTTGCCAAAAGGTTCTGCGGGCCACATTAATTACGATTTTTTTTTATAAACCTCACTGACTGCAATATATTTGTTCGAGGGGCACGCGGGCCGCTCTTTGCCCGTGCAGCTGCACATGCCGAAATTCGTAAAACAAACTCTAGAAAACAAATCTGTGAAAGTAGAAAATATATGCGATAGTCTAAAATCTGGGATGGAAACTAAAACAAGTCTATAAGAAAGGAAACCCGCTCGGTTGATTGAAGGTTTAAAGTTTACGCAAGAGTTACTACCACAAAGTGTCAGAGAAAATGGCGAAGATTTTGTGATAGGCCGTCAATTTGCAAGAGAAATAACACCTTTGATTTGTATGTATGTAATTATTTTCTTATCTCGAAAATAAAAATTGCGGTTAATGATACTTTCGACCTTGACAAAGACTTGTATAGGAGTCTGGCGTTAGTCGCAAAGTGGTCATATAAGTGTTATAGAAATAATAATAATAAAAAAGAATGAATTTCTTGATTGACAGTTGAATTTGTTGCTCTTGCTTTACAGAATCATATTGTAAAATGTCAACAGAAAACATGTGACAAGCTGGACGATTGTGCACTAGTTGTGAAGGCAATTGAAAGAGATTGCTGTGAACATTGTAAAGGTAAGTAAAGAGGGAAATTGGTAGGAGGTGTAAGGTGAAAATTGGTGGGGAAAAATTCATCATAATACCACGGAGAAGTGGGCCGGAGGGGAGGGGAGATGTAGGGGAGGTTGGAGTGGAGGATGAGGGCTCATTAGTAAAGTGTTAGGGGCTGAGGTGGATCAAATATCACAACTAGCCTTACTTTTGTTGTATGAAGTAGTTACTGCGTCATTTCATTTGTGTCAGATGTGATCGGTAACTAATGCCACATGATATGTATGTAACAAACTCGCATGGATACTGTCCTGTACTAGAAATTTCACAAATCTCCTATACACTATACTTTATCTTCTTCTCAGATTTACAATCTTATATTTCAAACCGGGAGACTGTTTTGTTTTATTTTTCCTTTCCTCTTCTATTTTGTATATCGCCAAGCTCCTTTAATTACTATTTCCATACATGACATGAATAATTGAATATGACACAAAGATTGATTAAAAGTCTAACCGTCCAATTATCTCTATTTTTCCCCCAGTCTGTCTTTTTAATGGCGATGTGTACCACAGCGGCCAGAGATGGAATTTGGACGGGTGCCGACATTTCCAATGCCAGGTAAAATCATTACTGACGTCACGGAATCCAGGTTATACCACTGTTTTTGTCGGGAGAGGGGGGGGGGGGAGGGCGGGGGATGTTACATCACTACTATACATACGTTAGGGGTTAGGGGTGGGGAGATGTCAGCTGGTCGTTAAAGAGACACTTCGGTTGGAATCAACTATATGAAGTTCTTCAATATATTCTGGCCCGTTTCGTTTTTGTATGTCATAATTTTGTACGTTATATCTGTGTGTGAAGTACATTGTTCATTCATGTACATGCATGGGCTTGGAAAGGTCAGAAGTTGAGATCCTTTATCCAATTATATTAGAAATAAGACTATGGAATTAAAGCAAGAAGAAGAAGGACCAAAAAAAAATAATAATAAGTATCATGTGACGATAAATAAGAAATCCATTCCCCGAACTCTCCGCCGTGCATTAATATGACGAAATTATATAGTAATAAAGTGTCTTTATCTTCCGGACGTTTTCATCAGTAGATGGTGCGAAACGATTCCAGCACCTACCTTAATCTAATCTTAATCTAGACAGACTACGTCACGTTGAATACTTTTAATAGGGGTTTCGTAATGTTTAATTGCACCCTCATATAATTAATGTGGGATTCTCGTATCCTTGATTATGTAATAAAAGATTCGAAAGACTTATTAAGCTGGCAATAGGTCCCCGAGAGAGATCAAGGGAAGCGAACGACATTAATGAATTACAAAACATGAATGATATTCAACAGTCGGTCTGCAATAACCGTGTTAATGGGATAGATCTGTCATCGCGGTATTCGCGGTGTCAAAAGCTTTCAAAGGGAACCTTCTGAAATATTGATTTTGCTTGGTCTTCCTGTGTTGTTCATTATGGACATTTACTCCGCATCACGTAAGATCTAAAATTCATAAAGCTTTAAATTTAAGAAATGAATCCATTAACATAACATTGAACACTATTTTATAAGAGGCCTCTAACACTATAAATTGGGGGGGGGGGGGGGTAAACGAGGACCTGGGCAAGGTAGCCCCGTATCTGGGATTAATTTGAGAGCAACTTTGTTTAACATTAAGAGGATTCCAGGGTTTCGGTTCCAGTGCCAAATATTACCTGGGCACAGCCAGTCATTGTCGGTAGATGACGTTATGAAATACTGCCCCCCCCCCAACTCTCTCTCACTTAATGTACTTACTTAGTTCGTGGGTTGAACCTGCCGTTCCACATTTGTTTTCTTACACTTTAAGTGTACCCTTGATCTCCACGGCTGGAAGGTGATCATTCAAATCTCACTTTTAGTTTTGTCAGGCGCTCGAGAATGTCGAAAGGACCAGAAGTAAATGAACAAAATATATTTCAAAAAGTACTTATTGATGATACAAAACTGAAACATGATGATGTAACAGAACACAATGATGATACAAAAATAGGTGCTAGGTTTTAAAACTTCTACGTGATGAATTAGAGTTGCGATGTTTATTCTACAAGTAGAGCAGCCTAGAACGCGTCCCCTCTGACCCACCCCACCCCTACCCCACCCATACCCTACCCCACCCTTACCCCCACCCTTACCCCACCCCTACCCACCACACACCCATTCCTTAGATCTAGACAAGTGAGATCTTGTGTTTCTGGCTCGTGATAAAACCAGTGATTTTCTTCTATACCCATTCAAACAAACAAAAATTCAGTCACTTTATTATTCTGGAAAATAATTTTTTATGACTTAAATAACGATAATTTTTTTGTTAGCATCATTTTATTATTATCATCATTTCATCTTTCTTTGCGACAGGAAGGCGTCGTAACGTCCAGTAACATGCAATGTGAACCCCAATGTGAACATCCAAGCATCAGAGGTGACTCTTGTTGTCCTGTGTGTCCAGGTATGTAATACGGTTTCATTCTAGTTCACATTTATGCATCCTTAAAAAGAGATTAAAAAACGTCAGATGCATGATACGGAAAATAAACATTCATTTAACTTCAAAACTTGATAAATGCCAAAATTGAGAGTGAAGGCAGATAACACTGCTTATGCCAAACGTGACTACTTAATTTCTTGTTGAGTTGAGGTAGACACATTCTTACAATGCTAGCCAATGTGATCGACGTTAAAATCCCTAACCCTTGGGGACAACAAAACATTGTGTCGTATGAGGGCAAGCGACTTGAGGCAAGTATATTTGGACAATGTGTTAATAAAAAATGTGTTAAATAAAAATTTCATAGTTTTAGAGTACTGTGTTCAAGCTCAGTTTTGTCAAGTGACACGCGTTGGTGTCATCTTCCCAGTGAGTAGCACGTTTTCTTTTCTGCCCCACCCCTCCCCCACTCACCCCTTCTTTCTTGCCGTCACTATACGTATGTGTACCTTGCGCATGTCTGTTTTCAGTGAGTCAGTGACTGCCTATAGGCCAAAATAAAAACTACACTGAAAATAATAATTACTCATACAGTGGGGGCTCTTCACCGCTGCTGTCTACAGTTAGTAAAAGTACGTTGGTGGGGAAGCTTAGGTCACCATAAAACTTCGTTAGGATCACATCGATAAAACACGATATACTTAAAGTCGGTACATCATCCTGAGGGATATTTTGGAAGTTTTCATTGCGAAACATTGCCGTCATTACATCATAAATGTCTGATGAAAGTTATAATGTTGAATGTTAGTGGAACCGTAAGGGGTGATAGCGAACACCATAAATATTACGACTTGGGGTAGGGTCTATATACAATTTTGGTGTTAGTCTTAGGGTGAAATAAATTCGATTTTTAGACATAGTGGCATCGCGTCCATCTTCTCTTTTTTTTTCTTTTTTTTTTAACACACTGGAGTTCAAAACTGTGGCTGGTTTTTTGGTTGTTGGCAGGTGTAGAATGTCATAACACAAGGGTCAGGGGTGGAAAATACATGATGGTTCCTCAACGGTGTTATATAACACTAACATTGACGCTCATGTAACTTTGATTTATTAATTCATATTAAAGTGCCATTAATGGACGGACGGTTATTTGGCAAAGACGCTGAGTCAAAATGAGGAAAGATTGTAGTCCTATGCCGTCGTTGGTATCTGGAAGTTTAATAAAATTGTCTCTCTTCTTTTTTTGTTGGCGGGACGGAATTAGGATATAGTCATTTATCCTAGACGGTTCATTACAAGGAAGTTATATTTATGGAGATTATGTCGGATGTGTTTAACACGTTCGTATGTAATATGTTGATATTGTTGTATGAACATAGATGTTGGAGGCGTATTGGTGTTGACTGGTTTATTGATTGGGAGGTGAATGGAGGTTGTAAGAGGAACGGGGTGTAGAAAGGGGAGGGGGGGGGCAGGCATGAAGAAAGGAGTAAGGGCGTGGTGAAAAGAAGAGGGGAAAGATGTTGTGTGAGAGTGGGTATAAGGGGGGCAGGGGAAGGTCGTGTGTTATGAGGATTTAAAGAGCACATGTGCTGTTGGTTCTGCGATCAGGGGGAGGGGGGTGGCGCATGAAGGCTAGGTAGTGGAATGTTGAAAGGTGACGGTCGTTCATACAGTGATGATATTTAGAGAGCGCATCTAATTGGTGCTAATGGCTACTTCGTTGGCGGGGACAGGGAAAAGGAAACTGGAGGGAGTGGCGAGAGGTGAGGACAGGGCAAGATAACTAAGTCATGTTGGTGCTAGTTGTCAGCTAATTGGGTACGAAGGGGGGGGGGCAAAGGTAGGGGCAAAATAGGGGTGGAACCTTAGTTATTTCCTCCTAATCTATGAATGAGTCAACTTTCGGCATAAAAAGTGGGTTGATACAATACAAAGTGTGAGGAATTTGGAATGGCAAACAAAATATCCTTCTTTGGGGTGGGCTGTTTGTAAGTCTTTATTTCAACACATGTTGGTTGGCAAATACGTATCTGTACAGTATCTACTTCTGGTACGTTGTCCTCCTATAGGTAGTATGGGATATACCTGGTCTGTACGTTTTCAACACCATTGCAGAAACGTACTAGTCGTGCTTATAGTGCCCATGTCCTTGTTCCAATGTACCGAATTGTACACGTATAGTCTTGTATGTATGCGAGTGTAGTCTATATAGGCTACCAAAGGTCCGGTCATTATTGAAGAGCCATTTTGAGAATTGACAAAAACCGACATGCATATTTATTATAGTTTGAACATTGATAGATTTGTGTCATAAGAAAGTGATTATAACCGTAAATTCATATTGAGGACGGATTTTTCGTTTTACTAATACTAATAGAAGACAAAGTTTGTTAACCACGAGGCCGCCGTCTTCGACCATAATCTGTGTATTGTAGTTATATATGACGCCTCTGTTTATGCATGGTGTAGCAATTAAATCCACTTGGCACAGGAGGTCTTCAAGGAAGTAGGTCGGTTTATATCATCGCTGAGATTCTTCCTTCAGTGACCTCGTATTTTAGTCGTTAGACCTACTTTTGTACATTTGGATCACCTTTAATAGTCTTGGAAAACGTCTATTTAGAACTACTTAGATTATTTTTGACAAGAGAGCCTTTTGAAGGGGAAAGAGAAGAAGAGTATTAGAAGTGTATTGGTGAACTAGATACTGTTATGTAGTTTATACTGGTTCTCTATTGTATGGATCGGATATGGACACAGTTTAGGCCAATTTAGGCTCAGTTCAGGCTAGGTTAACCGTTGACGTCACTTGTTTTTTTTTTTGGTTCGTGTGTTGTTTGTTAAAAAACAAGAGGCAGTGTAAAGCGATGGCGTTAGAGGAGGGCCTTGTGGTGGGGGAAAGGGGGGAGTGGGTCAGGGGAGATACATGGGATGGGGAGAAGCGTGGGTAATGGGAGATTCCCCAGACAGGGTAAGCTTTGTCATTTCTCGCTAGTAAATGTATAATGAGTTCATTGACCCAGCGCTTTAAATCCCCCACAGATATGTTTAGGTGACCTCCCACACATTTGATGGTATATTCATCAATACCGCTTTGGTAATATCACTACCAAGTGGGTTCATGATGTCCACCTCCCTCCCCCACCCCCTTGTCCCCACATTATAAGTAAGAAAGGCCGGAGTAGATTAGTTCCAACTGTGTGGTAAGGTGGAATGGGGGGGGGGAGGAGATATGAAATTGGGAGGGGGCGATATGAAATGGGGGGGGGTAAGGAAAGTCATTCGGCAGGGCAGGTTTGTCCAGTATTTATCTTCTGTAATGTGGTGTTGTCGTTTGTTTTTTTCTCCTCCTCCTGCCCAGCTAAACTTCCATAACGTAAGGTTGCAGCTATAGGTTGGTTTCACTGCGTTTTCTGTAAGACAATGAATGGCAAAATGATAAACAACTTTTTATGATCAGGAAATATCATCGGTTTCTATATAGTTTCCGCTTGACTTGATCTGTAAATTTAATTTATCCTGACCAAAGGAAGTTCTTCAATGTCAACAATGAAATGAACGAGATTGACTCATATGAGATCTATTTACGTTTACCAGCGCATGCGTACAAGAATAACTATTTCCCCCTTGGTGTGAGTATACGAGTAAAACGAGTACATCCCCCCTTCCACCCCACCCCCTCTCACCTCCGCATATGGCTCTAAGTTAATCTACCGTTGAAACAAACACACATAGAAATCAATAGGAACACTTCTCATTATGTTGTTGTTTTCCATAGACTTATACGGATTTTTCTTTTTTAACCGGGCGTTTATATTATTCTTTTTCAAGACCCTTATTAGTAAATAGTTTCTAGTAGACGTATACCAGCCAGAAGAAAAGAAGGCAGGAACTTTCCCCTTCATCTTTCAGTACACCATGCCCTCCCTTAAATACTCGTAGGAATTTTACGCTTTTCTTAAAAAGTTTTACAGATGGCAACTTTTGTAAGCAACTCACTTCGGAAACGTTAAGCCATTCTCACTTCCTGGATGATCGCCCACCCCTACACCCAGCCACCCCACCCCACCCCATCCCACCCTACCCCGTACAAACAGTTTCATCAATTAATTAAAACTTGTTCTCGTGGACAACCTAAATATATAATAACCTAAACTTTACTAAAATAAAGTATATACACCATCTCCCTTTCGACCATATACAGTAATAACTGTTTTCCTATTGAAAACAGAGTTAACTCTCATCCTAGTTTGTGGTCGTGCCATTTTGGAAGTGCGACACCACTTGACAATCTGGCGCCAGGTAGTGAAGAGGGTACTTTAAGGTGAATGTTAAGCGGTGGTGTACGGTGGTCGGCCTTAAGTAAACCTGCTTTAAACTTAAAGTCAATCCAGACTGACCTGGAGCTAAGTGAATCGGGGGCATTGGAAAAATCTGAATGCCAAAATATTAGTCTTGGACAAACTTGATTTGGATGACGAACCTCGTGGGATATTTGATGAGAAAGGAAGTAGTCATATATATATATGGAATGGGTGGGAAGGGGGGGGGGGGAGTTCGTTGACCTAATCAAAATAATTGAAGGGCTAGTGGAGATATAGGAATCAATTGCTTCTCCTGTTAGCACAATCACTTTTGGGAAATATTGATTTTATCATTTCTTATCATATCTGGGACGCAATAAGGAAAAGTAGATATAAGCAACCAGCGAAAATTTCTCCGTTGAAATAGGGTCTTATTTTGGGACGATGATTCGTCAAAGGGAGCGTGAACTGCCACGCAATTGTAGTCAAGATTCAGTACATAGTTAAGAAGTGACTGGTTTTGGTTACTTCTTGTATTTTCTCAAAATATGGCAGTTAAGATATTTTTAACAACATCCCTTCCATTAGCATTCTGCATGTACGCTTGGTTCTCTTAAATTTACAACAGGCCACAACCCTGCAGCTGTAATACAACAACAGAAGATTGCTACGCCCTTGGCGCAATCTTCCAAACTCCCTGGTACATTCTTTCAAAAAGTAGTCTTCTACGCCCTATGGCACAATCTGTCAAAAGCCCCTGGCGCGGTAAATTAAGAACAGTTGCAAATCTGGGGGCGCTCTTTTACAACATAACGATAGTCCTCTACGCTCCTGATGCAGCAGCCTATTAAACACAGCCTGGTACGAACTGTCATAAACAATCGGCAAAGTCCCTGGTTCACTCTTTCAAACATACCGGTAAGTCTTCTACCCCCCCCCCCCCCCCCAGCGGATACTCTCAAATGTAGTCTGCTGTTACCGAAGCGCATCTTTCAAACAGTAGTGTGTTACGCCCCTGATGCAAACTAATAAAAAAAGGACCATGTCACGCTTCTGGTAATTTATGCAAAATAGTTATAAACAAATCAAAGGAAGAAAGAGCCACGTATAAACTATACGTTTGTAAATTATGGTAATAACCAAGCTTCTTTGTGATACAATATATTTGCATATGTTGGATATTCATGTCCTTTTCTCACATTTGATTCTTTCCCAGGATGTATCCTAAACGGCGTTTTCTTGGAGGAAGGGGAGACCTCGTACAAGGAAGATGACCCATGCATAGAATGCAACTGTCGGGTAAGACTTGGGGTTGTTGTCATAGTGATCGTTGATGATGTAATGAATTTTTTTAATTCACTGAGGATATTTGTAGAATGAGCAGATCTTCCACAAAAAAAAACACTTGAAATTGTTGTTGTTGGTGTTTGTCCCTTTATAACAAATAAAGGGTAGGGAAAGGCCAACGAGAGAGGAATGATGGGGTAGAGGAGTGAGAGGGAAGGAAGGCAAGAAGGTATGGGGGAGGTGGGAGGGGGGTGTGCAGTTAAGATTGGCAGTCATTTGATATAGGTATCATCGGTCCTAAATATTGTTGGTTTGGTTAAGTTCGTAAAAGTTATTGTGAAGGCTTACAACGACGTGATGAACCTAACATTTCAAGGCATTGGCACAATTAATTTTTTTTTTTTTCTTTTTGTCTGGTTCTGATAGGATGATACTCTCTCTTGCTTTCGGAGGACGTGTCCTGTCCTGTCTTGTCCAAGTTATCAAGTACAGACACCTCCGGGAGAGTGCTGTCCAAAGTGCATGGGTAAGTCCCTAAGATACGTCCAGTCTTTTTTTTTTTCCTGTGAGGAGTGTCTGATATTCCACCGTTATCTGCCCCTTGACCAGGACAATATACTATTAAGCCTTGAGACGACCGTGTACAAAACCGTTTCGGTTACCTTGGCAACACCCCCTCCTCGCTCCATCCTGCCCCCACAACATAAAGTATTCCAAAAATACTATTAGAGACTTTAAGGCCGATGATGTGTATCTCATTGGGTTGGAGAACTCAGCAAAAGTAACTTGAAATGCTTTGTACTTAATCAAGACTTTTAATTATAATTTCATAAATTCAAAATACAATCTAAATTTAGTAAATATTATAAGTTTTATATGATGTTCTTTCAAGAGCAGTTGGTACTTTATGGTAGACATTCTGCTTTTGTCAAGCTTCTTTCAAAGTCCCGTATGCATTAATATGACGTCATTGGATCATTGTAGTTGTAAAATGCCACCGTGTCAGGTTGAAGTTTTTCTCCACCATTTTGACAACAGTAGTAGAAAATTAAAATTCTCTATTTACGAATGTATGTCGATGGTTTTGTTTCAGCGCAGCGTCGGGTCTTTGATTTGGGCGACCGATGTCTGTTCGGAGGAGAAGTTTTTGAAGATGCTGATGTCGTATTTGAAGACGACTGTACCACGTGTATTTGCCTGGTGAGCATCACATCACATCACCGTCTATAGTCACGTGATTACCTGTCTTTTCTCTGCTACAGATTGTACTACGTTACCTAAAGTCGACTCAAACCCATCGAAACAAAGACACGTTTATGGAGAGGGGAGAGGGAGGGAGGGTTTACAAAGGTCACACGATCACATGGTTAGAAGCGCAAATGTTTGGTCACCATGCAGTAAGAGTGGGTTGCTGTCCGACTGTGACGTCACATTTTGTTTTCAGTGTGTTACTTCCTCCCCTCCCCCTTTTCGGAAATTGGAATTGACCGATCCTTACGATCAAATGCCTTCGCATCATTACACAATGAAGATTTGTTACCAGGCGATCTTTCGTCGGTCAATAATGTCTGGAACCACCCCCACCCGCCCGCATAATGCAGAGGTTTATTAATCTTGCTCCAGTTTGATTTTATAAAACTTGACTTTTGTAATCATTATTGCAGAGCGCCACTGTTATTTGTGATACGCAGCAATGTCCATCACAGTACGACTGCCAACAGAGCCACCTTGTTCGAGACGAAGGGTCCTGTTGCCCTCGATGTGCTGCTTGTTCAGTGAACGGGACCGTTTACCAGGTATAGTAATCAACAATTAGGTGTAATTATGGGGCAATTTGTCACGTGACGTAAACATTTGACGTCATAATGGAACTCTCTGACTCATCCGGGGTTTTCTGGCTACTTTTTTTGTTCAAACAAACTGTCCCCTGAGACAGTGTGACAGTTTCAGGAAGCTTCCCCACCACCCCCACCTCCACCCCATCCCTATAATCCTGATCTCAGCATCTATAGATAACTGTATCTTTGGTGCCTTTGTGTGAATGTTTCTTATATCGCAATAAAATCATTTGTTGCACAAAATTCAACATAGGGAGGATAGTCTCAGATGTCGTTATGATGAATGAGTTGTAAAAAAAACCTTTTAGATTCTTTTGTTATAGTAATTCTTCACCATGGCGACTCTGATTATGCTAGGAAAAATTCAAGTAGAGGGCGCTCATTCAGAAATGTCGCATTATTATTATGATCGGGCAACTGGCTCATCCCTAGAAATACATGTACGATGAATAAAGCAACAAGTGTATGGCTGCAAATCTTGCCTTAAATGGATGATAAGAAGATCTGATACTATTGCTAAAATTACCTAGTAAGGTCTAAAACGTAATATAAAATAGCTAAGCAAATTGTCAATCGTATATACTAAGGCAATCGTTTAACAACACGCAGTGCTGTATATTTAAGGAACGGGGGAATGAGGGAAAAAATGTGGGTCAGTTTTGATTCTGGAAATTATTTATCCTGGACAGATGTCGATAATTTAAGGGTCCTTTTTAGTAATTTTTAACTGACGGTTACACATAATTGTCGGCGAACGTAGAATTTCTCTTTCCTCCCCCCACTTACCAAAAAACTCCTCCACCCCCATTCTCTAGACCAAATTCTGCTCACGCCATTGATAACCCGCCGCTTAACTTATCAAGATAGATAGATAGATAGATATTTATTTCGTCCATAAGATATGGAAATTCGTCGCCCTGCAGCAAAACACATAAAAAATCAAAGTTTTGAAGTTACAATCAGAATACAGTAAAATATTAGTATAAACAAAACACAGAGAAGTTGAATGAAAAGGTAAGAATATCAACAGCAACAATATCCATACATGTGAGAAAAATATACACAAAAATACATATATAAACAAGATTATAAAACAAAAGAAACCTATCTAACAGCCCTCAGGTTGAAAAAAGAAACAGAATTGGGTACAAAAGAAAACCTGAATCTGTTATGCTTAGACCGTGGCATGCGAAGTCTGCTGCCTGAACGGCAGAATACATAGTTTTCGAAAAGAGGATGTGTATGGTCTTTTAATATTTCCAGAAGAACTGATTCATGTGTCCATGTAATAATACAGTTATTCTGTTTATTTTTTTTCTTACATATTTAGGATTCTATAGTATAATATATATATATATATATATATATATATTTATATATATATATATATATATATATATATATATATATATATATATATATATATATATATATATATATATGCAAGTATCTTGTATTTTTACATCTATAGCATAACGAAGAGTGGTCAGTGTCACCGTGTGAGACGTGCCGCTGTGAAGGAGGACGTGAAGAATGTGTAGTGAACAGATGTGAAACAGCGCCACTCGTCTGCCCCGACAGCCGAAGGGTAAGTGTGTAACAACATTGATCTGCTTATACACACAGACTTGGTCATCTCTGTAACTAATTTGATGTTAGCCACATACACGACCTTTCTCAGTATAATTGGTCTGAATAAATTCGTCTTTGTGGAGAAAACGTCTACACATCATGGCCCTTGAACAACGAAATTCGCATTGGTGTAAAAAAAAGGGGGCACATTTTATCGTGATGTGATAATCCGCACGTACATTTCTTCGTATTGGACCCCCCCCCCCTCTTTAATATAAACAACACAAGGTTGTGCTGCAGTTTTACCTCAACATCTCAAGTTTACGAAACAAAGTGGATATTAGGGTCATTTTGTGATTTCAAATTAACAAAGGTTGAATTTCTTTTATTTTAATTAATTGATCACGCGACATGGTAAATTTGAAGAAAAGCACCTTGTCCCTTTCCATCTCTCCTATGCTTCAACTCATACCCCCTCTCTTTTAACCCCCCCCCCCAAAAAAAAAAAGACCTGGCGAAGATAATCGGTAATATGATTTATTGTATCAATTATTCTCCACAGTACATTTTACAAACTCCTGAAGGTGAATGCTGCCCTCGTTGTGTAGAAAGTAAGTTCATGACCAAACGTGGCGTAGTTTTGAATGTTTCTTTTTTTCTGTTGAATCTATCACAATTTTGTGGTTCCATACTACACGATTGTCAAAGGAAGGATGAATGGTTAATCGTTCACTGGTTGTCACATAACTATAGTTTCTCATGTTATTTGACCGTTTATATAGAATTATATATGTCATTATCGGTGTTATACAAGTTTAGAAATATTCTCCGTTCATCATAACCTTTAGATTTTCACTGAGTTGTAAATATATTTCTCTTCTTTGATTCTGTGTAATCTACAGGAAATGGAACTTGCACAGTATTTGGCGACCCGCATTATCGAACATTCGATGGCCGTCTGTTTAATTTCCAAGGCCGTTGTAAATACCTTCTGACTGCGGACTGCACGCACAGTTCCTTTAGAATACGCGTGCGTAATGATGGGCGGGAATCTCGCCACGCCTCTTGGAGTAAAACGGTCTTCATTCACGTCGGTGAGAACATGATAACACTACGCCAAGGGAAACAAGTGCGAGTGAATAGAGAAGCCGTAACGGTCCCTCATACGGAGCCAACACTGGGGCATATAAGCTTTGAAAATTACGTTATAACAGTTTATTTAAATATAGGTAGGTATTCCACCAATCGTTAAACAGTATGCATATTCAATAGATTACTAATTGCAAATTGAAATATTTGAGCTACAAATATAATGTATTGACAATATGTTAAAATTGGAAACAAAAATAGGATTGAAATTTGATGTTATAAATTCTTGATACCTTAGGCTGATACTGTAAATTGCCAGACTTATTCAAGTTTTGCACTGCTCTCCCCTGTTCATATATTTAACCAAATTAACCGATCAAAGCAATATATTTCATGAAATGAATATTCATCACTTTACACATTTAAATCACCAATTAACCAAATATTAACCAATCAAAGCAATATATTTCATGAAATGAATATTCATCACTTTACACATTTAAATCACCAAGACCTCAATTTTTTTGCATCTCTCAAGACAAGTTGTAATGTGGCAAGTTGCATTGCCTCAAGAAGTATACGGTATTGTATGTGATGCAGTGATGTGATGCAGTATTTCTCGGGTTAGGGTTAACCCTAGGGTTAACCCTAACCATATGGTTTTCCCGGTCCATAAGATACGTCATTCATTGGGCTGTATCATGCATGATGACATTGCTCGACATATTAAACTGTGTACAAAACGGTTCTCTTGAGAAATACTGTCACGTGAGGATTTTCTGATTTAAATTGTCACACAACTGAATATGAGATCAGTTTTACATGATGTTACCATATACTTACGTTCATTTGCAAATGATCATTCTCTAACAATTTTACCTCAATTCTTTATTTCTTTACAACAACAAAAAACCTCCCAAAACAAAAGTTAGTATCGAACTTAATAATTTATTATTATTTATGATTTTTATTTTTATTTTCCAGGTATTAAAGTTCTTTGGGATGGAGATAGTTTTATAGAAGTAACTGTGTCAACCAGTTACAAGAATAAACTATGTGGTCTCTGTGGAGATTACGATGACGATAGACATAATGATTTTAGAACTTTAAAAGGCGCCGTTGTCCATGACGTCAACGTTTTTGCCTCCTCTTGGCGAATAGGAAGCAAGGAAGAGTGTGACGTCAGCGAGAAGAAACAATTATTCTCTCCATGTCGGCATAACCCTTTTGCAAAAGTTCAAGCGAGGAGAGAATGTAGAATATTAAAATCTGCCGAGTTTGACCCTTGTAAAGGAGTCGTGGACCAGTGGGTTTATTACAGGTAGGTGTAAATATATTATCGATTTATAGAAATATATAGCTATTTTCAAGTTTAAAAATATATATTTTTTAATCACAATCGTAAGAAAGATACACAACTTTAATCACTGGAAACAAAGAACGGGGTTAAAACTTGACAAACTAAATAGTTTGAACCGCTTCTTAGCACAGAAATGGATTCAATTTATACTCAAAAATGTCTTAAGACAGAAATGGATTAAGATTTACCAACATTGACCCTAAAATTCTAGAATGCCACAACTGCTCGTAGAATTAAAAAAAAAGAAACTTTCTTTGAACAATTTAAACCGCAAAGTTTCTGTAGAAATTCAAAATTATGAAATGAGATAATCAAATGTTTCACGAAGGGAAAATCTTTAAGGTCATTTTCTTCAGTGAAATTCTTTGTTAAAGTTTCAATATGAATGACATTTTTACAGTGCTGTCCAATCGAGTTACTGGCTTGAACTTAAGACTCGAGTCACATTTAGTGTGACTTGCGGTAAAAATTTGACACGTGACTTAAACTTTACTTGCAATAAGATGAAAAGATTTGACTTGAATAAAATCTGACTTGTGACTTTCACTCTACCTGCTAATAATAATAAAAAGGACTTTTGACTTGACTCATTTTTTCTTTCCTATGTCCCTATTAAGCCACCGTAGATAAGCGACGGGCAACCCAGACTTTTGAATAAACATAAAATGATATACTCATCGGCCATCTGTTGTTGTTATCTATACCGTCTTTCTCCGTCAAGATAAGAACTTTTTTACGATAGTTGACGCAACATGTTTAATTACTGCATAAATATCATGTCTCTTTTTATTTCGTTTCCTTCTCTTTTCAGATCTTGCATGACAGATGTCTGTGAGTGTGGACCATCCCATTCTTGTGCTTGTGAGGCAGTATTAGCGTTTATCCGTGAATGTGAAAGACACGGCATAGAAATGCGAGAATTGTACAGTGGAAATTGTATTTTATAAGAATTAAAGAAAAAAAGTATCAACAGACAAAAAAAAAAGAGGGGGAAAAAAGGAATCGCTTTGATGCCAAGAACAACTCAAATCCACATTTTACTTTACTCTTAGTTTTAATTTATTGAAAATCAACACACTTCACAAAACCGAAAATACACCTCAAAATGGGAATTTTCACTACAAAACCAGTTTATACGTGTTTTAAGGCTGACGTGCTGGTATGCAGCATTGTGCATCAATGTTTCAGTATTAATTTCGTCTCAGTATAAATAATGACATAAACGTGTCATAATTTCAATATGAAAAGAATTTTAAAAGTTAAAGGGTTTTTAAGCGAGATTATGTTTAGATTTTTATGGAATGGTTTGAGACATTTACAGTTTTTAATTTATTAAATAATTAATTAATAGAGAATACAGTCTTTTTTTGGGTCAATGATGTTACAGTGGCTCAGGATTTGACTTAAACAAAAGAGTAAAACAAAACAAACAAAAAACAAAGCAAGTGATTGGTTGATTGATGTGTAGGAAGTGACTATATTTATATGTAACGAAGGTGCAGGCTTGATGTGAATGGTAGTCAGGTGGGACTACAGGCACTGACCATTTATGGGGTGGGGGGGGGGGTGGGGAGCAGGGCAAATATTGGATAGAGAGAAACTGTAATCTCATAATTATGACCCTTGAATGTACCATGAAAGTTACGAAGGCTTCAAAAAGAGGTCCCGGTGACGTAATTGTCCCTAGGGTCCGATCTGACCCGGAGCCCCTGGGGATACAAAATGTCGGTGCACCTTCCTTCGGATCGTTATCACCAAAACAATTAACGCTGCCATTCAGATATTTTATTTTGTCGAGGGCATTTTCAAACATTTTCCATACTTGCGACCTCCCCCTTGAACCCATGCGTAAATTCCTCCGATGACGTCATTTAGTTTCATATGTTTACTTTTTACTGGTAAAGTTACGGTGAGTGAATGTTTTTCATATAATTACTCAATGTTGAAGTACTATAGTGTCGGTAAAAAACGGGGGGGGAAAACCGATAAAAATGCAGTATACTAATAGTCTGAAATAGAGTGCGTGTTTCCTTGAGAGAGTTTTGCCTTTATTTTATGGTCGGTTACCATAGTAATCTGCCGTAATAAAAATAGTTTTTATTTTTTTGGCAACACATTATTGTAAATCAGTAAGTCACCTTTTTGTCGAAAACCACTCTTTTCAAAATACGTTGTGATGCAAAATATTGCCAAAATTATTTCTCTAATCTTCGTAGGTTCGGCAAATTTGTACTCTCATGTTGTTGACATTGTGTAGGCCTAAGTGTCTTAAAGGGACTATATATAGTGTGAAGCAACAGGAACCATCACTTGATAAAATGCCAACATTCAGAGTATGCGTAGAAACAGGGGCAGAGGGTGGGTGGGGGGGGGGGGGGTACCTCTCTCACTTTGAGAAAGTGTGTGTTGGGGGGGAAGGAGTTTGCACTCTATAGTCCCTCCCTTTCTCAACCAGAGACATACTCCGCGGCAGTGCTTAGCCATTCAGGTAACCAAATATTAAAAACATGTTTTCCCTTTTAAATTTGTTTTTTTTTTTCATGTGAGGCCGTTTTACCCAATGCTGCATTTTTTTTACGTCACTTACCCTTCAAAATACGGACAACTACGTGAAATAGCTTATATGTCTACTTATATATATAAGGAAGTAATAAAACTCTTACACTGAACATGCCGCTTTCATTAGAATTAATTAGTGATCTATAATTAAAAGAACCAACAACAATGGTTTCAATTTCATGTTCGTAGCCTTTGTTTTATAGAAACAGTACCGTTTAATTTATTCTTGAATTATTATGAAATAGTGTTCACACTTTTTTCTTATTTTAATTTACTTGATTTGTCATTTTCAATCGGGCCTCATTTAATATTCATATCATCATTGTGTACTATCCCTCTACTATCTTTGCCGATTCTCATTAAATATGCAAAAATTTCAGTTATCTTGCTATGAAGTATCAGAACCACCCATGTAAGCCTTGTGTTATGATCAAGTATTACTTCAACGTCATCAACAAAATGGGCATATGACGTCGGCACATGTACTGCATGTCCGATTCGATCGTTAAGCTAAAATCTCCAAGGTTTCTTTGGACTCGATACATTTTAATTGAATGTGTTGTTTCATCACTTTGTCTTGTAAACAATACTGTTGTTATTAAATCAACTTTCTGTTCCCACACATGGGAATAGCCTATGACAAATAATGTAAAGATATAAGTGTGCGTGTTCGATATTCATACATAGCGCCATCGTCATTTGTTGAACATCTGTTTTGGTGAGTGAGCGTTAGTATGAATTTAGGAATTGACCAATGGCAGACGATATGACACTTATCTTCATAGACAAACATATTTAACATTCTGCCGAGAGAAAACTTCGGTTTCAACGTCTTGCTTCCTATCTCGATCAAGTTTAGTGTGGAAAAAATGCGAAAAGAAATTTCTTATCAATCAGTATGATCGGAGATCAGAATCCAACTTATAAATGTTGGTATTTTGTACGAAATTTGTTTACCTCTTTGGATGAAAAAGCACAATTTTCAGGGAGACATTCAAACATTTCAAAGCCTAGTATTTAAAGTTGATAAGCAGTTTTTTCTTCTTTTTCCAAACTTAGGTTAAAGATGTATTTTTTTCGAGAACGTATCAGGATAAATATCTACTTATTTATTATCTTTTCTTTGTCTTCACTTTCCACGCCCATTTTCTTTGCTCTTGGATAGTTTCGATAACATTCATCGGCGTTGGCTGATATGTTATGTTGTTTGCATGTCGCGCAACTGGTTCAAGTTAAATTATCGAGCGGCCAAATGTACTTTCTAAATGGCTGGTTGTTGATGGTCGACTTTCTTCTGATAATTGACTAAATATGAACAAATCGATTTTGGTCAATTTTCGGAAAGAATGGGACAAGCAAGGGATTATTTTTTTTTTCAATTTATTTATTCCGTATAAATAACGAACGTTTATTTATGAATCATTCAAAATAGGTACAGTATGATCTCATTCTCTGTGATCTCACTTTGATAAATGTTTTAATATTAGCCTTTCGTAAGCGCGATATTTTTCTTTAATTTGCTTTTTGGGGTTTGTTTTATCTTTTATTTGTATTTGTCAATATTTATATATTATTATGATACATGTATATAATAAAAAAGTAAACTGTAGTTTTACTATGCTGATACAAAATGTGCAATATAAAAGTTTATAGAGTCGAAATTAATACGAGTTTTCCTCTTTCTTCTTTTGTGTTGCTCGAATTGACTTTTAGCTCTCTACATTGATCAAACATATATATATATATATATATATATATATATATATATATATATATATATATACATATATATACATATATATATGTGTGTGTGTGTAATGCGTCATTCAACTATATAAATCTGTGATTTTCTGGGGTAGACCCCAAGAACCTCCTATATGGAATTCGGCTTCAACAACTTCAGTGCCACACCCACCCCTATTAAAATCCTGCATCCGTTGTTGAGTTTCCCGGGACTAACCTGGGCACGAAAAACCAAACAACTGAACGACTTGATCCGCTCTCAACTTGCATCGAGACTGTGACTGTGTGATCATCGTCGGGTGTGTATCACCCATTCCCTCGAAAGGGAACAGATACTATACATGATCTTAGCCAAAAGGCCGAGAAGCTACAAATGATGTAAGCCAAAAGGCCGAGAACAGAAAGGGAATATATATGCCGGTTTTCCTAAGTTCACCGACATCTTTCATCTGCTTAATCAGCAAGATTGTGTTATCACCTGACACCTCCCTGGTTTGAATTAAAATGATTACAAAGATTACAAATATTTCCACTGAGATACTGATTATAATGACAAAGCCTCAAGTAAATGGTTCATTTGCATATTTCTTTGTTTCGTTGTTCCTGAATGGAACTTGCCCTAATGCTGTTGAATGCAAGTTATCCCAAATACCAGGTGCGTCTAAAAATGTTCACAACAATAGAGATCAGGAACTAGCCGTATACTGATACTGCACTATAACTGTAGTGATAGACTATAGCCATGTGCGTACGTAATTACGTGAAGAAGGGAAAAGTATACAGGACGAAAAGCAAACGGTTGTGTGTTAGGCCTACCATGACATTATTACTAGTTAGGCCTGCATGTTATATAGAAAACTTTTATTCCTCATAGAAAGCAAGGGTGGCGGATATAGCTTTGAAAAACCAAGTTAGGCCTATTTTCTTTCTGTAATGGAAATATCGATGAAATGGACAAAATGGCGGATGGGAAGGCTTCGTAACTGACGTCATCGCAACTATGGAAATACATAGGACCAGGGTATTAACATGCAAAGTGACAGGAGTAACAGGAGTTTGATAGTTCTCAACTAATATTTCGACGAAAATTTACAGTATGGAAACAGATTTATTATTGTGGATGATAGAAATCTTACTCTGGATCAATACGCCGTAATTGTTGCAAATGTGAAGAACTTTTACTAGGAATATAGGCTAGCCTACGTTTGTTTATTAATTATGCCGACCAAACTTAGAGCCAGTGACACTACGTTCTGCAAATGTTAAAATGACAGCAGTGTTTCAAAACCTTGCAACATAAAAATTGTCAGTATATTCCTTCGACTGTTTGCTTCTGTGCAAATATATTAATAACATCGAAGGTCACGGCTTGTAGGAAGATATTTGCTCACATTGTTACTTTTTGAAGAAATGATCACCCAATTCGACAATTATGGGTACGACAATTACCAAAAAAGACTTCATCCACTCTCAATCCCAATCCCTTGACATCGAGACTATATGTGATAATGGCGGTGTTACGTCGGGGTTAAGAATCAAGAGCCCTTATGCGTGTTCAAAATGTGCTCGTTTCACAAATTATCGAGCCACTTTTACAGCCCCTTTTTAATAAAATCTGTGTGTAGTGTCTATCAGGCTAGCTTATTATGTTATCGTAATCGTGGTGACAAAGTTTATTTTATTAAGGAAAGTCGAATGGAGCCTGGACAAGAAAACCACTTTCCACTCCAATCCCTCCATTCATCGAGACTGTACAATTATGATGGTTGCAAAAGTAACTCGACTCCATTTTGCCGCTGAACTTGACTCCAAACTTTTCGTAACACGCGTCTATCCATCTCGTAGGAATCTTCATTAGCCCAGGATTATTAACCTCGAACGTTGGGAATCTCAAATGTTTCTTGGAATGGATCTCTCCTTTATTTGCGAAACAATGTGAACCTAACATTATGTGACCATGTATAGCAGGGTAAGTCTACTTTTAAATTTACGTTTTCTTTAAAGAATTCTCATTATTTGCCCGAAAGTTAGATTTTTAAATGGATTGTCCCTATGAATGATGAATACTATCTATGTACGCTAGGCTGGTAAAGTTATCAATCAAATCCAACATAATATTTTCGAGATGTCTACATTTGAAGTTGACACCTTTTCTTATCAAATGTCAATTTAACCCAATCAAGTGTGATTTCATTGATGCACATTGACAATTTTTGTGTTGTTATATTCATAATTTAAATTGTATGTATGTATGTATTTTAGATCCTCCTGCAAGCAGGAACTCGCGAAGAAGCCATCATTGGCTTATCAAAGCCGCAAGCCGACCGAAGTCTGTCTCTTAGATTCATATTTAACGTCCATGATTATGAATTGTCAATTGTCAACAACTCTGTAACTGGAAGACATACATTAATCTTGGAGTAACTCGAACTAGGGACCTTATGATTAAAAGGCACCGGCGTTAACCACTGAGCTAACACTCCTAATTAAATTAAATTATCTGTTTCAATATTGGAAGTATACGCATCTCAATACCGATACAGAACAGTCATTGGAATAAATTTGGAGGAAAGTTTGAGTAAAGTTGGAATACATCGCAATCCAAAGCGATAAAAGGAAAATAAAGCAAAAATAAAATTTGGTAATACTTTGAAAAGTACGTAACGTAGATGTAATGACTGTTGAAACTATTCCCAGACAGCCTGCAGGATTGTTAAATTTGACGAATGTATGATTCAAATTCAAAACATGTTTTCAAGATGGAAGTTGTGAAAATAACATGTTCAAAATTTGAGCACAAAGTGACTCAATGCGTAATTGAATATCACTCATGTAATCGACTGTTTGAGACTTGGCCTTTATTATTATGAGAGGGTATATTATTGGGGTTGAACAATCGACTTTCCAATTTTGTCATGACACTAGGGTATCAGTATCGCCACCCCCAGCCCACCCCACCCCTAAAGTTAGTTTTTTCTTATGAAGTCTTTGCTAGAAATTCAGGAGCGTTGAAATATGACAGTGCCCCAGAGAGAGAGAGAGAGAGAGGTGTGGAGATAGAAGGAGGGGGGGGGGGGTAGGAAAGAGGGAGAGTGGAAATGACTGGAGGGTACATGTTATAATAGTCGTAGCTTGCATTATATGACTTTCTGGCATATTTGACTGGTGAAGTAAAATATTTCTCATGTGAGTGTTTTTAAAGTGGAACTTTGTCCAGAAGAAAGCGAAAGCTCCCCCTCTTTTGTAACATGAAGCCCACGATGGTGCTGGTTGGGGAAAGTGATATAATAGAGGGCAGCCTTTGGCTTCTCTGTCTTTTTCCTATCTTTCAATTGAATAAATTTGTGTCTTTGGCACTCATATTAGGAACATCACTACAGAATAATTTAGCAACTGAATACCTTTTTTCAAGAGTAGCATAGCAGACTGAGGCCGGCGGGGGAGGGGAAGGGGAGCCTGTGCCTTCATGGACAATAAACCTCTAGAATGTAGAACGGGGTTATCAGAATCCCACAATATACATTCATGCTAAATGCCAAAAAAATGTGGAAAAAATGGAAAAAGGAATGATTAGGCCTACTTTTGAAACATAAATCATTCGATCCATGATTTTGGGTGATCTGTGTCTACGTTTCACATGATACAAAAACCACTCGAAGTTGCATTGAATTATTACAGTAATAACATTCCACAGATTCGGTTTCTCTCCATTTTCCCTTTTTGTTAATACGTTTTATTTTCTATTTACCCTTCAACGCACGGTAGACAAACCACGCAGGAGATATAAACAATGTCACTTAAATAACTGTCTGCTCGTAACTTTCATTATTGGAATGAATCGATGAAACATTGATAACAGCAGAGAACATCAAACAACGGATGGTTCAGCAATCTTTTTAAAATGCCATCTCTATTTTCTGTTCTTTTTTCCCTTCATTTTGTGCCTGTCTTCCGTTTTTGTGAAGGCATTGTAAACAATGATAGGGAGTTGTGTTCACATCAATGTAATGTCACGGAACGCCAAACGGGCCACTGTAATATGAGGTTTCATTGTTAAACAAAACAGTGGAAATTTAATAGAACAGTCGTTTTACTTGTTTACGTAAGTTTGTCTCGGTAACAGTAAATGTGGTCGGTAGGCTATAGTCTGCTTGCATAACTGCAAAAAATGTACGTGCAGCAAGTCATTACGCAGTATTTCTCTCCATCTTTTTTATGCATTGTCGTGTCTTAGTACTGCAGAGTACTGCCTTGTCTTTGTGTTGAATGGCCTTGTATTGTCCTGTGTCGTTTTGTCTTGTCTCGTCGTGACTCGTCATGCATTGTCTTGGCTAGTCTTGTCCTCTCCTGCCTCGTATTGCATTGGTTTTGTATTGTATGTTCTTCTATTGTATTGATTGTAGTCTTATTTAGTCCTTTTCTTGACTTGTCTTGTCTTGTATATTCCTGAATGGTCTCGCCTTGCCTTGTCTCGTCAGTTCGTCGTCGTCGTTGTCCTATGAGTCATGACTGACCCTTTGTGACCCTATTGATGATGACGTTCCAACCACTTCTATCCTGGGCAAATCGGTGAGCTGCGCAGATGTTCATGCCGGTGATCTCTTTTATCCCGTCAGCCCATCGAACTTTTGGCCTACCACGTTTTCGATGACCCTCAACATGACCTTGGGTAATGATCTTCTCCAAGTTGTCACCTTCTCTCCTAGAAATGTGTCCAAAATACTGCAGCTTGTTCTTATCTATCTTCTGACATAAGGTAACCTTCGCTCCAATTTGGTTCTTGACAAAATCATTTGACTTACGTTCCTTCCATGATATCCTCAGCATCCTCCTCCAACACCACATTTCAAAAGCATGGATTTTCTTTCTGTCTACTGCTCCCAAAGCCCACGTCTCAGACCCATATGTAGCGATTGGAAAGACCAAAGCATTCATTATATGGATCTTGGTGTTCCTTGAGATCCCTCTGTCTTTCCAGATGTCAGTGAGGTTTATAGCAGATGATCTAGCCATGGCGAGACGCCGTCGTATTTCTTGTGAGCATCCACCACCATCCACAATCAGAGAGCCCAGGAAGTTGAAAGTGTTGACTACTTCAACATCCTCTCCATCAGCTTGAATATGATGGTCATTCTTTCCTCCACATATCATAACCTTTGTCTTCTTAACATTGAGGTACAGTCCGTATTCCTCACTGGATTGCTTGACTCTTTCAATAAGGTCTTGAAGCTCTGCTGCTGTTCTTGCAAGTAGGGTAGTGTCGTCAGCATATCTAAGATTATTTATCTGGCGTCCTCCAATGGATACCTGTCCCACAAAGTCATCTAGAGCTAATTGCATGATGTATTCTGCGTAGATGTTAAAGAGATACGGTGACAAGATACATCCCTGGCGCACTCCTTGACCTATTGTAAACCAGTCGCTGTCACCACATTCTGTTCTAACTGTGGCCTCTTGACCTTCATACAAAGATTTTATCAGGATGATCACATGTGTAGAGAAGCCCATTTCTTTCATGATTCTCCACAACTTATGATGTTGAACACAGTCGAAGGCTTTGCTGTAGTCAATGAAGCAGAGGAAAAGGGGTTGCTGGAACTCCGCGTTTTCCTCCATCATATTCCTCAAGTTTCCTATCTGATTTCTTGTCCCTCTTCCTTTTCTAAATCCAGCTTGCTCAGGTGGTAACTCACTTTCAATTTTGTTTCTTATTCTTTCCGCAATTATGTAGAGCAAAACCTTGCTTGCATGAGAGATGAGTGAGATGGTGCGGTTGTTAGCACACTCCCTTGTATCACCTTTTTTGGGTAATGGAAGAAACACTGCCCTTTTCCAGTCCTCTGGCCAATCTTTAGTTTTCCATATCTTGTTGCACAATCTATGAATTACTGCAACTCCCTCATTGCTGCTTTCCTTAAGTAATTCTGCCTGGATATTGTCCACTCCTGGGGCTTTACCCCTCCTTAGCTTCTTCATTGCATGCTCCACCTCGCAGAGAAGAATGTCTGGGTCATCCTCAAATTCTTGATCTTCTTCACCCTCCTGTGTGTCATCATCTTTGGATGCATACAACTTTTCACAGTATTCCTTCCATCTCGTCTTAATTTCATTTTCTTCTGTCAGGATGTTGCCATCTTCATCTTTCAGGACATTGAGTTTGGTGGTGGGTTTTGAAGTCAATAGCTTGATGTTTTTAAACATATCCTTGGTGTTATTTGTAGAGCTATCACGTTCCACTTCAGCACATTTTTGCTTGATGTAGTCTGATTTGTCACTCCTGATCTGCTTCTGAACTTTCCTAGATAAATCCTGATACTCTCTTCTCGTATCTGTGTTTTCCAGTCCCTTTTCTTTGACCTTCCGTCTTTGATCTGCCAAGTCGAACACCTTTTCTGTGAGCCAGGGCTTCCTTTTGTTCTTACGTTTGGGGATTGTTTTCTGTGCTGTGTCTAATACAACCTGCTTGACATCTTGCCAAAACTCATTCGGGGTGGATTCCTCTGAGTCCATCTCCATCAACCTCTGGAATTTGTTTTTCACTTCCACTCGATACATGTCATCGATCTTGCTGACATCAAATCTCACTGGTTTTCTTGGCTTCTTGACCCTTCTCAATTTCATCCTCATTGTTGAAACCAGAAACTGATGATCTGTTCCACAGTCTGCGCCTGGATAGGTTTTTGCACAGATGAAGCTGGATCTCCATCGCTTTTGGACCAGTATGTAGTCAATCTGGTTTCTGTAGCGTTGATCTGGTGATGACCAGGTATATAGCCTACGTGGGTGTTGCTTGAAGAGGGTATTAAGGATCATCAGGCCATTTTCTTGACAGAAGTCGATTAGCAGTTCTCCTCTCTCATTTTGCTCTCCTAGTCCATGGTTACCCATCACATTTTTATTGGTACACTGTCTTCCAACCTTTGCGTTGAAATCCCCAATAATCACTGTGATGTCTCTCTTATTGACTGAGTCTATGGTCAGTTGTAGCTGCTCATAAAAGGCATTTATTTCATCTTCAGTCGATGTAGAGGTGGGTGCATAGGCTTGTATAACTGTAAAATTCATAGGTGTCCCTTGGATGCAAATGGTGATAATTCTTTCACTAACAGGGTTGTATCCGAGAACACATCTAGCCACGTCTAGGCATGCAACAATTGCAACTCCATGCTCTCTTCTACTCTCAGTTCCAGAATAGTAAACCACATGTTTGCTTGATGTTGTCAGATGTCCTTTCCCTGTCCATCTCATCTCTGATATACCACATAAGCTAACATCACATCGTTCAATTTCTCTTGTTAGAATGTCTATTTTCCCACTGTTCATTGTCCTGACATTCCAGGTACCAATTTTCAAAGTTGTTTTCCAGAGGTTACATCTGTTATCATTATCCTTGGGGTTATCGGCTACTACACTTCCATCAGGCATTATTCCATCAGGCTTTGATGCAGCAGCGTCATCGATGCAAGGTATGATGCCATCTGGCCTCTCTTCCCCAGTAGCATTTGAGACACCTTCACGCCTGGGGGTCTCACTATCCAGTGTCATAGCTTTACACTCAATAGTTGTACTCATCATCATGGTATACATGGCAAAAGAAAGACGGTGGTGGTTTGCCATTGCCTTCCACCTCTGCTGGATGGCCGGTGGCTCTCCAATGAGCTCATACGCCCTTAGAGGTAGATCTTGCTTTTTAATTCTACCTCGTCAGTTATAGCAATAAATAAAAACAACCCATCGGCGTAAGATTACTCCGTGCACATCATGTCAACATGTCTGGAATATCAAGGTATGCATATCGCGCCCTCTATTCGTTCTCACAACGATTTTTGATGAGCGTCTGTTTCAATGTAATCTTTTAATTCAAAAGGGTTTAGATGATACACTAGTTGTATTGATATGCATGGTTTATACAACGTATACGGTCGTTTATTTTTAATTCTATAGTGCCTTTGAGGTATAGACAAATTATTTTAAAACACCTTACTGTACTTTGGTGGAACATTATGTAAACATTGTTGTGTTTTTTACCGGCTCTAAAGTATATACATTCGTTACATGCATGGTGACCTATACTCTTAAGTATAAGCAGCGTATCAAAATATG
Organism: Apostichopus japonicus; assembly: GCF_037975245.1. NCBI lineage: Eukaryota > Metazoa > Echinodermata > Holothuroidea > Aspidochirotida > Stichopodidae > Apostichopus > Apostichopus japonicus. Next base: position 12,982,111 of record NC_092583.1, on the reverse strand, counting down.
AATGAATTGTTGCATAAAGGCAATAATTCAAAACTTATGGGTATTTATTTTTAATTACCTTTAAGTACTATCGGATGTAATCAGTTTGAAAAGTAAAGAGCGTGTGAAGTTCTCGTAATAGAAATGTTGAATCGCGAAAAAAAAAAAAAAAAAAAAAATATGATGTCTACAGGTGATGCAGTAACTGACTGAAGTTGACCTAGATATTCTTTGACATTTTGCTAACGGAGGAGTTTTATAAAAAAAAAAATGAAAACTTAAAAACCGTGAAATGATATGTTGTCTATAGATGTGAGGAAGTGGTGAGGGGCGCTGTTGCTTAAATGTCGTTACCAGCCCTTTTTATAAGACACTTATAAAAGGATAAGCCTATGCCATCTTATATATTAAATTGTGATTAGACTTCCACTTTGGCCTTGGGAGATAAACGAAGTGATTGACAGATAATAGAAGAACATACGAACAAACGAACATTTGGAAAGACAGACATAGAAATATGGAGTAAGACGACAGGGAAATAGGAAGAGAGAGAAGAGAAAGCTACGCTGATAGATAAGTAGACCATGCTGATAAAACATACAGGCAGATAGATACACATACAGACAAGTCACCGGTGTACGCTAGTAGAAAAGACGTATGATCTATTATATGTAACAATTGCTCGTCTGGGGAAAAATATATTCCTATATACTTGGACGCTTGCTTGGTCACGTGGTTTCTCAAACAACTTATGGAGAACAAAATTGTTGCCACTTTCGAGAATTTAATTAAAAGTTCTGATTCTAAACAATAACTCTTTCGGCGAAATTAAGAGCTTTATACACTTTCTCACTCTGTCGCTCTCTGTCCACCCGTATTCATCTGATAAATAGTTTGCTACCAATCATACCTTCTGCTACTTGATCAACATCGTAAGTAAACAGTTTGAATACATGGTAAACCATTTCCCTGCTAAGTCTCAATCCAGAGCGATTCTTTACAGAGACATTTTAATATCCGTTCTCTCCAAGAGGTTATTTGTATAACATGTTATAGAGCCTGATTCCGTCGCTAATTAATCTTATAAACGTTATGGACAGTTAGAACTGGGGGCCTCATCATCCAAGCTGTCACGATGTTTACGAAGAACAAACTTTTATTTGATTATTGTCAAGAAAAAAGAAGGGGGGAAAAGGAAAGAAATGCTACTGTATGTATGCACGCAATGACTGCACCCCTCCCAATCTCATTTACAAAAGATCCCGCCGCCCCCCCCCCCCCCCCAACAGAAAATTAACTTAAGACTGACTCTGGGCACAAAATTAAAATTGTGGACGTAAAAAAAACGTCTGTTGTCAATTCCAAGTTGCCTGGTCTTTATACCGCTATTACTTTATTTTTTGATATGATCCTTTTAACGTGCAAGGCTCATCAATTTAAGTGACCGGATTACTAAGTCCAACACGTAGATCGTTAGGCCAGTTTCTCAGAAACAAAAACAAAACTCAACAGGTAAACATGTCCTCAAATAACATGTTTACTATGCACTGAAGAACTGTCGAGGAGAAATGATGATACATGTCTTTCAAGGGTATACTTGCCAATTTATAGGAAGCTGTTGTTTGAGTTATTAGAATTCATAAAAAAAAAACGTGCGGGATTAACAATCAACATTTAGGCCCGCACTGCAGAGCCAGCAAAATATCATCAATTTAGCCTTAAAGGAGCACTCCAGACATTGCTTTTGGTCTTAGTTGTGATATTTGGTTGTAAATAATTCAAGACTATATAGTTGTAGTTCTACTCATATGTATTTTGAAAACGCAACTTGTCCACTGACAATCTTCGAGTAGAAAAAATCTTCGAGTTGGAAGATATATAGATAAGATTAAACAAAATTCGATCTGAATATATTTTAATAAAAATTCTAGTATTTATCATAATTACGGTCACAATAGCCCTCGTACTCACGCATTTTACTCATAATTATAGTCACACAGTGAATGGGATACCCGGTGTATAATACTATAGACACAGGCCTGCGAGTGTTACGGCGTTCCTCTGATTACATACGTAGTATTAAACAAAGCCACGCTTTTCTCAGCATAGTGTTCTCTCTGTAACTGTTTCAAATCATCAAACCAGAATATGCATATAACTCCAAATAGTGTGTGTACGTGGATACTGTACCGATGGAAATGTATGGCATTGTAATATATAACTTTCAAGGATCATATATATATATATATATATATATATATATATATATATATATATATATATATATATATATATACATATACATATATACATATACACATACGTATATGTATATGTATGTATATATATATATATATCCCATAGGTTCATAACTGAGAAACCAAAACTCTGCATGAAGGATGTACAGCTACACGTAGATATGTGCAATGCATGAGCAAGATACGTTCCAGTGTGCAAAATCGAGGTTTATCGGTGATAAACCTGGTTATAGCGACTTGATAATCCATGTTTTCTCTAATTATTTGGCTTGCCATAGGCGCCTCTAGTTTTCAAGCTCCATCAGACATAAATAACCGTTTCTTCTCAAATACTGGCCGTCCCGTCACGTTCACATGAGATAAATACACTGAGAGAATAACCTTACCACTATTTTACGTGCCTCAACTATAAATAAAGGAATTAATGAATGGGTGATTTCTCATGATATTGTAAAACAACCAATTAAATGGCTCGTTTGTGGATTGTTAAACCTGTTAGATGTATTACAGCAACGTAAATATCTCCGGGGAAAAAAACCCGTTGTTTTGTATGTATATAGTGTCGCGTTTGCGAAGTTGTGGAATAGAGATTTGTAAGTAGAGTTTGTAGAGCAAAATTAGAGCACATGTTTAGTACAGCGACAACACCTGTATTATTTTAAGCCAACCGTCAACACTAAACCTATAGGTTAACATTGCACATGCACCAAAATCTATATATCCTTATTTGCATACGATTTATTTAATTCACTCTAATCTGTCTCCATTCTACATATGCACTCAAATCTATACCTGAGCCTACAACAGTTGGTAACATTTTGAAATTGCGCCACTGACCTACTTCTGGGTCAATGTACACACACACACACACACACATATATATATATATACATATGTATACATATATATATATATACATATATATATATATGTTTCGTATATAGACACTCACTCAGAATGTGGGTCTTGAGGCCGTTAGGGCCAAAAAAAAAACAGGTAAATGAAACATGATCTATTTGTATTTACGTTTTTTTTTTAAACTTTAATTACTTATCATATAACAAGCCGTTGACCAAAATTATATTTACTCGCACAATATATAGGTTTGCTTTGTTATTTTTTTAAATATTTTTGGAGCAATTTGATCGTAAACGTCAAAATGAAACAAAATAACACACACACAACATCAATATAATATAAACACAATATAATATAAACATTGTGTTACTTGAAATATATCTATTTCTTTTATAATAATAATAATAATAATAATAATAATAATAATAATAATAATAATAATAATAATAATAATAATAGTAATCACACAATATAAAGAGTAAAAAGCCATAGAAGAATAAAAGCGCCTTAAATTTATTTTCTCTTTCCACCTCCAGTTGTTATATGAATACTTGCAACCTAAAATAAAAACGCGGAAATTAGACAATAAAAGTCGCAATCGTGAATACGACTATAAATTCACACAATAAATTCCCCATGTAGCTACAAGCCTCTCGTCATTTTGTTATCCATAATCGCTGTTAAAGAACCATTCAGTTGTCAACTTGTCAAAGTTCATAAATTGTTGAAGGTAATTATGAAAATTATAACAATTCTTTTTTAATTATATTTTATATATATTTTTTTATATTTATTATAGTGTCATTTATAGTCAGTGTACATTTGGCGTGCCATAAAAAATAAAAAAAATCGTTATTAGATGTAAACAAACCACACATCGACACATCGTTTGTTGTTGTTGTAATTTGGAGAACAGAAAATGTAGATTACGTTGGCTCACACCGGGTGAGGGGGGAGGGTGTGGGATTGGGTGGCGGGGTGTGGGATGGGGTGCCGGGTGTGGGATGGGGGTGGTGGGGTGTGGGATGGGGTTACAGTGGGAGGTCCGGCCGTGTACATTAGGACGTTTCTTATCATTTGATGTTGGAAAGGGAAGGGAGCGGAGCGGAAGGAAAATGAAATTGACGTAATTTTCTTGTTAACGTACGTCCAGGCAGTGAGGTATAATTACGGGGAATTTGATGTAATCTATACAACAATTAAAAGGGCAGATAAATTTTAAAGTCACCACATCTGCGCGAGATTAAAATGAGGTTATAATAATGTAACCTGCAAATGGTTGAATGGTTAACGTGGTGTGGTAAAAAAAATATACTTGCAAAGGAAAAGGAAGCCGATTTGATGCTCGAAGAAGGTGATAAACCGCCTCCTCCTTCCCCGCTCTCAGCCTTCCACCCTCAGCCTCCTTCCCCGTCATCCGCCTCCTTTCCCGCCCTCCGCCTCCTTCCTTTGCCCTCCGTCCTCTTCCTTTGCCCTCCGCCCCGCCTCCTCCCCGTCTGACACACGTCCGTGTCAACACCAACTTCCGCTTCCTTCCGTATCTGCCATCATTTTGTGCAACAAACTTCTCCGCTTACGATTGAATCATCTTGTTGATTACTTGGACACGTTTGCCCTCATTTTGGAAGTTCTGTACAGGCCAACGTTACATATGAAAGTATAAGGTATACTCAGAACAAAACCTCATGAGTTCCGTTCACCAACACCTCAAGCACTTTTATTTCATATTCTTATTACCAGTATAAATATATAACAAAATAAAAAAGATTAATAGACAGGATTAAGAAATATAAAAATCTACACACTTTGGGTGGTAGAAAGAGGAATGAGGACCATTGACCGGTCGATGAGGATGTATAGCGTTAGAACAGTTCCCTCTTCATGTATTATACAGTAGAGTAAAAGTGCTCAGGTTGTGAGAAGACAGGTAAGCTCGTCGCTGTTAAATATCCCAAACTCGGTGTGGTTTGGGATATTCTCCACAGCAACGAAGAAAGTCGACAACAAGTTCAAAGTCTTGTAAATGAACCGAACAAGCAATCAAACAAGTAATAAATTCATGTGTTGGTACACAACATTGGTGTGTGGGCAAGGGCGTAGGAACCGGGGGGGCTGGGGGGGGGGGGGGGCAGCCCCCCAGTGAAAAATGTGGAGGGGCGGAAGTATCATTCCGCCCCCGGTTCGCAAGTCAGAAAACCCCTTTTTCATTTCCAAATGAGAAAAAAATTCTCATTTGGAGCACCAAATTGCATCTAAAGCCAGGTGAAAATACAAAATTAAGTTTACAAAATGGAGTGCGTGTTGAAGTGTGCTATATTGCACCAAATTGCATCTGAGGCCACCTGGAAATGCAAAAAATTCCAAAGGGCAGGAGGACACCCCCTCCCCTTAGACCCCTCCCCCAGGCCGGCCATCAGTCTTCAGCCCCCCCCCCCCCCCACTCAAAAGTACCTTCCTACGCCACTGTGTGTGGGTGTGTGTGTTCTGTCTTCACTTCGCGGCTCTCTTATACCTATTTTGGGGGATATTAACATGCATGTGCTGTGATCATTATTACTGCAGAAAGCAAAGGACTTTCTGACGCAAGCCAAGTTGTAAAGCTGTTCACACTAATTTCGAAAAACAAAAGAAATAAACCGGACTAATGACAACCAAAATATTCTCCCTTTTACGACAGGAATGCCTAAGAGACCTTTATTGTGCATGCTAAATAGACGATTATAAGCTTTGCATTAAACAGAGCTATATACAAACGATCTCACATAATAGATAGTCATCTGCTCTTTTTAAGATCGAACCGACCCACATTGCCACTAATGGTAAATAAAATCTATAACATTTGAATATCAAGTGATATGTGAAGGTAATTGTAATATTAGCGTTGTGAAAATGTACACAAAACTTCAGCGAATATTTACGATTCTCTTTATTAAATCATGGTTTCATAGAACGATAAAAAACGTTGGGATAATTTGTGTCTACTTTTAACTACTTTTGTTTAGTATTTCCCTAACGTTAAGAAGCCGAGAGCGGATAACACGAATTTGATGTTATGCGGTCCCACTATCTTGTCACTAAAGCCTACCTTTCCTACCTTTCTAAGAAAAAAACCCTCTCCATCCCTTCAATTTCAAAATAAACAAACAGGGATAAAGGAAAACGCAATAAAGAGCCTTAAGTTATTCATTTCATATTTTATACATATTGTCTTAAAATATATAACAGATCCAAGTAGACAATTACAATCTCTTCCGTTTGTTTAAGAAAAAAATCAAACGAAATTAAGTATGCGTATAAAATCATTCGAATAGAATGCAAAGCGCTCTGAAATCGAAACGCAGACGGCGCTGTAATTCTTTTCGACTTTGTTGTTGTGATGTTAAGAAAATCATCTTCGACGTGCCAAATGATGTAAGAGGCGAATCACCATGGTGACATAGTAAACACATGTCATGTGCCATCATTATGTTATATACAATCACCTATATTATGTATCAGTAAGGAAATGTAGTTTTTCGAACAAAAGAAAAGATTGATGGATTTTGTGACTTGCGTTTATTAACAGCTAAATAAGCACGTATCACACGCCAAAAAAAAATCTTGTTGGCATGTTTGGTGCTCAACAATGGTTTTTCCCCAAATTTTCACGTTTGTATATACCGAGAGACTGTTACCTGCACGACTGTCCGTTTCTATAAATTTCACTCATGCATAAGTGCAATGTTTCAACTTTCATTCGTTTTCTCTCTCTCTCTTTTATTATATTTCTGCCTTTTTTTTTGTCTTCTTGCTAAGCTATGAAACAATGCCAAAATTGACAATATATATGTATATTTAGAATGTTACGATGTCCCTTACACCTATCTCTCTTTGAGATTAAAAAGATAATAAAACCAGTGGCGTGCGCAGGTGGGACGGGAAGTGGAGCTGGACATATGTAAATCTGCAAAATTTTCATTTGATTTCTTCTTCAAGGTAATACCGTATAATATTTCTATATTTCTAATTTTAATATTTATCTTGATAAATATTTCCTTCACTACATATAGGTAAAACAGAAGCCGTCATATAAGCCTATACAGAAACAAAAATATCGCTGCATTTATGTTGTTTTTTTTTGCCCCCTGAATGTTGATCATGCGTTTATGTACAATTTGAAAAGATGGTTCGGTGACAAACGTGTCCCCGGTGCCCGGCCGCGAATATTTTTTTCCCAAACTGAACTGACGCTGAAATTATTTCCTCGATTCTGATTGGCTCTCGTATACGTTTCTCTTGGAAGGTTCTAAAGCTTCTACGATGTTCTAACTTTCCCCCAAAATCCCCCCCCCCCCAATTTTCGCACCACATGTAGGCTTATTTCCATTTGTTGTACTCTGACATCAAAACCACAAAACCCAGGTCCTGTTTGATCAAATATCGACAAACATATTCTCCTGTTACTTTTTCCGCAATTTTCCTGACGGAGAACACTTGTACGGTTTGAAATAAGCTCTATACTGATCACCCAGAGAGTAATTAACCTTACACCTGCATAATCTTCATATGGGACGCCAAGAATTTAATTTAGGCAAATTATACGTTTAATATATCTCTCCGACCGCACAGGTTTTGGGATATATAGATATACCTTGTAATTAATTAAATGCAAGGTTAGATCTAGTTCTGCCAATTTGATGTCAATTATAAAGTTCTGAGTCGTATCGTAGTAATTTCCTGATGACTGGTTTGTTAATGGAAACCAAAGTATATAGATATATATATATATGACACTATCATAGCATTTACTGTAAATCCCTGTTATTCAAACTTTGTTGCTTGGTGACCGCAATTTTTACCTGCATCATCTTGGCGACCCCCTAGTAGTGAATGTTTTGGCCGGGGAAAGCCGGTCCACGGGGAGGAGGTATCCCTTGCCATTTGAAAAAGTTGCAAACTGGAACAATTTGTTACATTTTACAACTTTTGAAATGTCGAAAATTTTATTTCATCTTCCGAAACTTTTGTTGGCCCTTCAAAACTTATATGTATATGTATATGTATATGTATATGTATATATATATATATATATATATATATATATATATATATATATATATATATATATATATATATATATATATACATCTAGTTTAATTTGCATATTAAACTCTGGGCGAAAGTTGTTACTGTCTTCTAATGCTTAGGCTATACTTAGGCAGCACCTTATGGGAACATCTACTCGTAAATAGTTCCTCTAACTATCCCCTTATGTAGCACTTTTTACGGTAATTTAATAATGTGAAGTTAATATATAGTAATTGATACACAAAGGCGATACATATTCGTTGGTATTAATATCACAAATCAAACTGCAACTGTTTATATCTAGCACAGGCCTACATGTGTATTCCTCTATACATAGCTATGTAGACTGTCTTCCTTGCCATAGTTGTATATCTCTCAAACTGTATTGATATACGAACAAATATTTCATCCTTACGGAAAGGAGTAGATCGGAACAGTTTACTTGTTTTGCTATTTACGTACTGTTTGACCTCAATGGATCGTAAATTTTTAACCGAATGCTTTTAATAATACAAACTTCCGTGCTATTGACCAATCATCGTGGAATATACATGTCGTCTGCTCATATAGGAACACCATTTGCCAACAGTCCGAGACATGCAATCAACTAATACAATAATCAAGAAAATCTTCTCGCCAGTAATCCCAACAGCCTGTCAAAGTTTGAAACATAAGTCAAAATTCCATTTTCCATAAATTCCTCTTATTGATGAGAGGCCTCAGAAGTAAATCTCACGAATTGAGGTCGAAAGAAGTTCGACGCCACGTGGCCCGATTTTCTGCACGTGACACTTGAAATACTTCATTTTAAATTTTTTCTCCATATTTGCATGCAATGCAGTCACTTCAACAGCCGATCCCACAACGGGGCAGAAAGAGAAAAAAATTCAAGCAAGAAATCTTCGTTTTCTTATCGCCATATATAAAGTACGTGAATTGGATAAAAGGTGGCACTTATGAAGAGTTAAACATGAACGGTAAAAACAAATCCGGAAACATTTCTAGATTTTGAAGGATTTTCGCGAGAAAAGAAGGTTGATATTAGTCACTTTTCGGTTACTTGGGTGTCATGCAAACATGAACATGAGATGATGTCAAGAATAAAAAAGTGTGGTGGGGGGGGGGGAGAAAGAAAGAAGGGAAACACTGTTTTTTTCCCTCCAAAATCTCCCTATGTCGTAAGCCGCTCACCACAAGCATATATACTTACTTCGTGCTATTGTGTTATACTTACATATATAGGCCTATACGTTACCATTTCTCTGAGTGAAATTTGAACTTTTCTTGTCTGTGAAAAGGAATTTACCTGTCGTGAGTGGTTTTGAGCATGGTGGCATCGTCTTTCGCTGAATTTATTATTATAAGTTTTATGTAAAATGAGTAAATATTTCTGAAGAACCTGGATCAATAAAGGGATTTTTATGTAACTATGAAGATTCTCAAGTGGTAATGTTCCTCAAATACTCCTCGAGTTTGTATAGGCTTTATCTTTAATTAACCATGATAAAATGTGCGAAGTAAAAAACAGATTCAATTTCAAGACAGACCAACAACGAGCTTCGAGTCATTCTTAAGTCCAAAGGGGATAAGAAAAGCCTTCAATAAAATGAAAGCAATATCTCGAGGTGCCTGAATTTTATCACAATCGGGCGGATCTAGGAATTTTGTAAAAGAAGCCGACACCCAGTGTAGGGTGATTTGAGAGCACCCCGCTCCCCAGAAAATAATGAAAGTGTTAATAAATACTTTTGAATTTTGTGACTTTGAAAACAGGTATAGGGTGTATAGGCCTTTATACTATCTAGCTCGTATGGTTATACTGTTAACATAATACTGAACAAAAAAATAATAAGCCGTCCGGGATTTAGGAATTGACAAACCTGTATTTATAAGTACAACAGTTTGAGTATAAGTATAATTCCATTGTTCTAAGTGTACGGGTATGGGGTACTTAATCAACGTTTATTATTCATAATATAGATTTCCAAAATATCCCGAGTAGAAGTACGAATCCATCAGGGACGAGTACAACTATACGTCAGGCAACAATGTTGAAATATCGGTATACGGATACGGACTCGCTTATCACCCCTGAAAGCTGATATCCACAAGTAAATGAATATAACCCCTCTGCCGTATTCAGTGCAAATTCATATTACTCACAGACAATCACAGATAAACAAACACACATACACACACAAATAAGAACACAAAAAAAAAACATACAGGCAAGATATTATCAACTAGCAAATCATTATGATTATGTTCGAAAAAAAATATGTAAAAGGACCGACAAACAAACGGACAAACAAACTACATACGTCAAGACGCATATCTTACCACCAACAAAAACACAAAAGAAAAGAAAAAAACAACAGACTGATAAAAGAATATCCATATTATACATTATCCAAGCTGATGACGTAGTTTATTATATTTAGTATCGCAACATCTATCAAATATGATAATTCGTGCAGCGTATCTCTATAAGGAAGGCGACCGTACTTTTTATCAATGTAATTTAAAACTGTGACAAAGAAATTAATACCACAGCTCTTTCACCAGCAGAATCTAATGAACTACATTTGAAACGTTTTATTCAATCTTTGAAAGTTATACTTTCACACTTTGGGGATTTAGAGTTCTACTCACACTAATCATGGGATCAATTAATCTTTAAGTGAAACAGCCGTCATCATAAATTAACTATATGATAAAACTACAGCAAAAACGGCTGCACCACTCTATAGTAAGTATTCTTAGGCTATATAAAGTTAATACGAATATATAGAGAAGACTGCGAGCAAATTTTGCGAGGAAAACTGGTGTACACTTTGACTACCCTGGATTATAACATTTGATTTTGTGTATATAGGCTGGAGGAGACGAAGTGGGTTGGGGCGTGCTGGGGGTGGGGGGGGGGGGTCGGGCGGTGGGGATGGGCGTTTGGGCTGGCGGGCTCGTAGGCGGTTGGTCTTCACTCATTTCCTGTCCGTTTAAAAAAAAAAAGGATGTTTGTATAGCAATCCTGTATATGTGCTTCGTTGTTCTTCTTCATAATTAAAAATTGAAGGAAATCATCAAGCAGCTTTCTTTGTTGATGTTAAGATTAATTTAATATTTATTCAAAAGTTTGGAGTATGGAGAATTCCATCCGTTACTTTTGTCGCTCTTACGGGTCAGCCTAACGACTTTCGTGAGTTACACATAAGAAGCGTCTGAATAAATACTACGTGATAATATTGGCTATAGCGACACCGAATCTTTCAGCAACAAACAACGTATTTTTTTTTTTAATCTTCGGAATGCTTTCAAAATAACTGCTTATTTATTTTAGGAAACGCCCTCAACTAAGAAGAATATACTACCTTATAGCATTCAATTCATTTTGGAGAAATGTTACGTCACTTAAAGAGGCATGGGCAATAACGTTTGTCTTGTCTTAGTACATGTGAAATGTCATTTTGTGAAATTATTCTAGGACAAATGCTCCAAATAAGGTTGGAAACCCTTTTTAACATTAGTAAGAGTACGTATGGTACCGTTCAAAGTTTTAACAAAAAGTAAGTTTGAGTAATTCCCGATTTTTTATTATCTTTTTCATTATAATGCCTGCAACTTTTGCCCGATTTTGGGAATAATCCACTCTCGTGATTCCCCCACTCTGGTTATGGCCATGTTTTCATTGAGAAGTATTATAAGTTTGACATTTAACCCTATATTTCATTATTTCTAGTGTGTGATGTACATGTACGCCAATGAACTGTATTGTCATGTGTTTTAATGTACCTTATATGTTCTGCAACTGTAAGCATGCACATATGCATATCACAAAGTATCAGTTAATTTTAACTTAATATGCCACTTTATACACATTGTATCCGTACAGTGGTATGGCCACCATGGGACGATGTAAGGACAATTCTTTATCATCATATAATCAAGGAACATTGGCTGGAGATAAAAACATTTTCAATCCTAAATCGGGGAAATCTAAATGTTTATAAAAATAAATAAAATGCTCAAAGAGAGAGATAGAGAGATATAGATAGAAGAGATCATAATCCAGTGCAAACATTGCCTTAGTCTGAAAAGCTTTTAATATTTTGAATCAAAAATATTTTCTCAAAACGTTGGCTCCCTGTATAACCTCACAAGTATTCGTATGATTATGAAATTTGAAATGTTGTGTCGCTTCGTCTAAAACCCCACAATAGACGGTTACCCACGCCCCTCCCCTCTACCCGCCCCATTTAAACTGAGAAATGGTGGGTTTAGAGAACCCTACAGGGGGGAGGGGGGGGCATGTCAAATGGTCATAATTTCACATTGGCTCATGGTAACACTAGAAGTGTTGAAATAACGATCTTTTTATTTTCTTTACTTATCAAACAACACTGGTAATCGTTAGCTGACTTTAAAAAACAGACGTTTTCAAGATGTAATAAAAAAGCTAAGAGCATTGTGCAATTAAAACGATTTTAAAGAGAGGCTACCATGCATCATGCGGGATCCTACTTCAATTTCTATGGATTCAGTGTAGAGTGTTTTGGAATTCTCAAGTCACAGTCGTTGAGTTTTAATCGAAGAAGTTCTTCTTCTTCTTTTTATACTTGATGCAATGACAGGTAATGGTTATCATATGGTATAGTTTTATGTATAAGTCGCAGTTTACTAACACACAGACAAGATATTGAAATTGGGGAGGGGGGAGGGTGTGGCGGGAGAGGGGGGCGGTGGCTGAACTACAATGGAATATGTTTCTTTTCCATGTAATTGTGAAAGTTTTTGCCAACGGAATACCCCTTTAAAGGTGTCTGACCGTACACTGCAGGGAATCGATAAAGGTGTTTATGATTCTCCTTTCATAAACATGGTTGGTCACTTTGGCGGATAGGGCAGTAAAACGTGAAAAGAGATAAGAGAAAAGAGCTTACTAAAACACAGACAAGATATTGAGATGGGGTGGAGGGGTCAAGGGGGGGGGCGGTGGTTGAACTAACACTGTGGACAAATGTTCTTTTCCAACAAATTGTTTGCGAACGGAATACCCCTTTAAAGGTGTCTGACCGTACACTGAAGGGAATCGATAAAGATGTTAAAGATTCTCCTTTCATAAACATGGTTGGTCACTTTGGCGGATGGGGCAATAAAGCGTGAAAAGAGATAAGAATTTGAGGCCGAGACTTCTTTCATGTCTAAAGTTGGGATTAAACATTGGAAGTGATGTGTGTTGTTATCATAAAGTTATTTTGCTGTCAAAAACCTTTTCTTCGTACTGTAGATAAAAAAAATTGTATATATATGTATATATATACCAATAATTTCACTTAATTTCTTTTCCAAAGGTTTATTGAATGCTGTCTGGCATAAAAGTTGATATACAAAGTACACAATCAAATTTGGTTTTGAACGATGGTTGAAGACTCGAAGGAGTAAAAAGTAAGATTTTTATCTCCGATGCGTTTCCTTCTGTCTAAGTATAGTTTGTTTTCATGTTTTTTAAGCAGAAGAAGAAGACATTGACTGATAAATGTATGTTTTATGTATCGGCAAAGTCTCCTTTCAATTTCAAGAGGCTCCTCGACATTTTGGCTGCATTCGATTACGTGATAATGCGTATACAGAACGGTAGTAGGAGATCGCTCATTACTATGTGTATAGTATACCTATTCACTATTTTTAGGGGACTCGTGGTATTCACTGGACGTAACTGCGTACCATTGTTCCGGTACCTGCTTTTTGTTGTCGGTTTCCGACTACCAACAGCTTTTATATATATATATATATTTTTTTTTTAAGGAAAAGTCGCCCAGGAAAGAACCTGGGCACGAAACCAAACTACCAAACGATTGATCCGCTCTCAACCCCAGTCCCCTTGCATCGGGACTGTGACTGTGTGATCTTCGTCGGGTGCACATCACCATTCCCCTCGAAAGGGAACAGATACTACACATGGTCTTAGCAAGAAGGCCGAGAAGCGATCCCTATTACCTATTACCGGCGTATCTGCTATGAGTTCCCACCCGCCTTCCCACAACCGTCCGTAGATGGTTATGCTTTTCACACTAACATCTTTACGCAGTGAATTCAAGCTGCCTTCAGTTAAGTAAGTTGGCTAAACCTTGAACATATAACCCACTTCAAGTTTCATTTCAAAGTTCTACTATTTCTAGCAAAGAGTGACGAAAAGTAATATTTCGTTAATGAATTACTTTATTAAAAAGGTAACAAATCTTATTTTAGTTATCATAAACAGACCTGCTATTTTTTGATTGGTCGATTCGTTTTATACGTCCATTTGGTTGCATATGCATGTATGCAAATGAGTTTGGTAATGCATACCAGTGACTTATTTGTAGCACAGAACGGGTTAAATATTTATTGATTGCCTGCTTTCAAGACATCCCTGTACGCTTGCTCAGACTACTTGCTTTTCGTTGTCAATTTCCGACTACTATCAGCTTACTTTTTGCGTTTGTAGGTTCTATGAGTTCCCTCCCACCTACCCAAAAGGGTTCATAAATGGTTATGCTATTCACATTAACGTTTCTACGCAGCCTGTGAATTCCAGATTTGTCTTCATACTAGTTTGTTGGCTAAACCTTGATATCGTATATGATATTGCGTAAACAGCTGCAGTAGGATAGTAGTAGATTGCTCACTACTATGTTTAGTATCTATTGTTTCTACGGTTCTGTTTCGTAAGTATCTCGTTAACAAGACATTCCTCTACGCATGCTCAGATTTCTCTCCGCTTCTGCTTTTCGTTGTTGGTTTCCGACTACTGACATCTTCACCGCTGCTGTCGCATCTGCCAGGTATTCCCTCCCACCTACCCAAAAGCGTACATAAATGCCTATGCTTTTCACACTAACATCTCCTCGCAGTGAATTCCAGAGTTATCTTCATTTTGGTTTGTTGGCTAAACTTTGATTAAATAACCCTTAAGTTTCATCAAGTAACTTAAGTTTCATCTCAAAGTTTTATATACTATTTTTAACAAAGAGTGACAAAAAGTATTATTTCGTTCATGAAATTACTTTATTAAAAGGAAAAATCTTATTTTAGTTATCATAAACCGACTTGCTATTCTCTGATTGGTCGACGTTTTTACAATGCATGTAGTTGCATATGCATGTATGCAAATGAGTTTATTGTAAAACTGACATCGAACATTGCGTAACTAGTCCTCCTCGCGTATCGGTGTATAAGGGTAAGGCTTTATGATGTGATTTCAACATTACATTTCTCATACTGCTACTAGAGATAGGCTCCAATGTTATGGTAGTTGTTTAGTATGCATATTTCTGATATTTCTGACATATCTTTGCAGTGAATTCCAGAGTTGTCTTCATTTAGGTTTGTTGGCTAAACATAAAGCCCACTTAAGTTTCATTTTAAAGTTATATCAACTATTTCAAGCAATGTCGGAATAAAGTCCCGAATTTTGTCCACTGTGGCCAACCATACACGCGTGCTCATATTTCTCTCCTTTTCCGACTACCAACAAGCTCCTCGGCATTTTGGCTGAAATATCTTATATGATATTGCGTAAACAGTAGGATGGTAGTAGATTGTTTACTACTATGTTTAGTGTCTATTGTTTCTACGGTTTTTATTTTTTTTTAACGGTTCTGTTCCGTAAGTATCTCGTTAGCAAGACATTCCTCTACGCATGCTCAGATTTCTCTCCGCTTCTGCTTTTCGTTGTTGGCTTCCGACTACTAACATCTTCGCCGCTGCTGTCGTATTTGGTATGTATTCCCTCCCGCCTACCCAAAAGCGTACATAAATGGTTATGCTTTTCACACTAACATCTCCTCGCAGTGAATTCCAGAGTTATCTTCATTTTGGTTTGTTGGCTAAACTTTGATTAAATAACCCACTTAAGTTTCATCTCAAAGTTTTATCAACTAATTCTAACAAAGAGTGACAAAAAGTAATATTTCTTTCATGAAATTACTTTATTAAAAAGGAAAAATCTTATTTTAGTTATCATAAACCGACTTGCTATTCTCTGATTGGTCGACGTTTTACAATGCATGGAGTTGCATATGCATGTATGCAAATGAGTTTATTGTAAAACTTTATTGATTTTTCCTTTCAATCTGACAGATAGGTATAAGTAGATTGGTTCAGTTTTGTAGCTATCTCTATAGTCTAGCACTTTACTTAACAACGCTGTATTGACTGCATGTGTTACTAGGGACTGCATGTGTTACTAGGGACTGCATGTGTTACTAGGGACTGTAAAGGAAAAAGGGGAAAACCTTATTTTAGTTATCATAAACAGACTTGATATTTTTTGATTGGTCGATTCGTTTTATACGTCTATTGGTTGCATATGCATGTATGCAATGCATATGTAATACATACCAGTGTATGTAATACATACCAGTGTAATACATACCAGTGACCAGTGACTATGTAATACATACCAGTGACTTATTGTAGCACAGAACGGGTTAAATATATATCGATTGCTTCCTTTCAAGACATCCCTATATACGCTTGCTCAGACTTCTTGCATTTCGTTGTCAGTTTCCGACTACCAGCATCGCCCCTGTTGCGTTGTGTCTGCCATATATACCCCCCCCCCACCTGTTATGGTAGTTGTTTAGAATGCATATTTCTGATATTTCTGACATATCTTTGCAGTGAATTCCAGAGTTGTCTTCATTTAGGTTTGTTGGCTAAGTTTCATTTTAAAGTTATATCAACTATTTCAAGCAATGTCGGAATAAAGTCCCGAATTTTGTCCACTGTGGCCAACCATACACGCGTGCTCATATTTCTCTCCTTTTCCGACTACCAACAAGCTCCTCGGCATTTTGGCTGAAATATATTATATGATATTGCGTAAACAGTAGGATGGTAGTAGATTGTTTACTACTATGTTTAGTATCTATTGTTTCTACGGTTTTTACTTTTTTTTAACGGTTCTGTTCCGTAAGTATCTCGTTAGCAAGACATTCCTCTACGCGTGCTCAGATTTCTCTCCGCTTTTGCTTTTCGTTGTTGGTTTCCGACTACTAACATCTTCGTTGCTGCTGTCATATTTGTTAGATGTTCCCTCCCACCTACCCAAAAGCGTACATAAATGCCTATGCTTTTCACACTAACATCTCCTCGCAGTGAATTCCAGAGTTATCTTCATTTTGGTTTGTTGGCTAAACTTTGATTAAATAACCCACTTAAGTTTCATCTCAAAGTTTTATCAACTAATTCTAACAAAAAGTGACAAAAAGTAATATTTCGTTCATGAAATTACTTTATTAAAAAGGAAAAATCTTATTTTAGTTACCGACTTGTCATAAACCGACTTGCTATTCTCTGATTGGTCGACGTTTTGCAATGCATGTAGTTGCATATGCATGTATGCAAATGAGTTTATTGTAAAACTTTATTGATTTTTCCTTTCAACATGACGGATAGGTATAAGAAGATTGGTTCAGTGTTGTAGCTATCTCTATAGTCTAGCACTTTACTTTACAATACTGTGTTGAAGGAATATGTTACTAGCGACTGCATGTGTTACTATAGGGACTGCATGTGTTACTATAGGGACTGCATGTGTTACTAGGGACTTCATGTGTTACTAGGGGCTGTAAAGGACCTGGGATATAAGTACTTGTATATAGGTGCTTGCACATATGTACTTGTAGGGACTGAAGGAATGTGTAGGGACTTGTTGGGACTGTGCAGGGAATGTGTAGGGACTTGCAAGGACTGTGTAGGGAAATGTGTTACAAAATAGGTATGATGGTTTGATAAAGAAGAGGCATGTTGTTGTCCGTTCATCCAGACATTACCCTCACATATAGTACCTCAGATAAGCACAAAATACAACAATGTTAATTTTAAGCTTATATCATTAGATCAAAGATCAAAGTAAAGTGTAAAAGCAAAACTGTTACAACTGGTTACAGGCACGCGATTTCCTGTCACATTGTGCCACAATAGTCAGTTTGTTGAATCTCTTTCGAGAAGTTTGAACCAGAACATGTGAATACTACTGCATTTTTTCATTTTAAGAAAGGTAGTAACCTCAGTCAGTGACCTATACTTTAACTATGTATACACATTCATTTGATTTTCAGCATACATTCATTATATATATTAACTTTTGTTTAACATTTTCAGTGTAGGGACTGTTACGTGTTTATTACGTGTTAAGTGCTGTAATGGAGTTTGATTGCCTCTGTTGCTGATCAGTTAATTAAAAAATATTAATTTTCCCTCTTTTGTCAAACGTTAAGCTCAAATGAAACGGTTGATGTATGAAGATGAATGCTACTGATATTTCCCTTTGTTCCACGCTTCATATATGTCGACAACCTCCTTTGTTATATTTAACAGGTTTAATTCCCCATCCCATCATATGGAGCATACGGCTTAATCACTGCCGCGTGTCCAGCAGTGATACGAGCAGTTGGAAGGGGTTGGGCTTCAAAACGGTAAACTTACCCCTATTCTAGCTCAAAATATAAGCGGTCAACGGTATGATGGGAAATTACAGGTGCCATTATAAGCCAAGCATCAGCTACGGAGCCATTAATTGTGGTACGCAAATAACACGTGCAGGGTTCATTTTGAAACCGGAAGTAAGGTATTTAGCGCCGCCAGAAATACCATGCATGTCTCTGCAAGATCAATGAAGAGATGAATAACGCTTGCAGCCCTTAAGTAGTTCACTTATACAACATGCTGGCGCACGCGACTTAATACCTGAAATGAGAATGATAAATAAAAAAGCGAGTCTGACTGACAAGATTATAAGGCAGAAGTTCACCTCCTGACAAAGGTTATGCTTTGCTGATGTCGACTCGACCTGGTTTAGACGGAGAAGAAGATGATGAAGAAGAAGAAAGCAACAAAAAAAAACTAAAAGCAAAGACATTTTCTTCAATTTTAATTACATTTGAATAGCCGGCTTGTCTTGAATTTCTTGCTAACTCTGTATTATTGGCGACTATTTACGTGTTTTTTTTTTCTTGGTAAATATGCCTCCGGCGTTCCATAGGCTTAAGTTATACCTATAACAGCAGAAGAAGAAAAAAACACAGAAAATAATCACCAACCAAAACCGTTTAAAATTTACTTAACGAAAAGCTTGCGGAAAGAATTTTTGACATAATTTGTTTCCTTGTTAAAAATAACATTTACAGTAAATAAGCATTTGATTACAGGATAGAATCCAAGGATTAGGGGTTCTGTCATTTCAGTTTACAGTTAACTGAAATTCGAAGGGATTTGACAGACGGCTCGAGGCCACGCCTCATTTTAATTTTTTTTCAAGTTTATGTCATAGGAACTAACGACAAACCTTTCTGGTTCAACTCTTATAAAACACTGAAACAAAAGGATGAGAAGTGAGCATTATGGTTGTTGTGAAGAGTGACAGGGGTAAAGAATGTCCCCTCCATAACTTTTGTCATTACCCCCTCCCACTCACAGGAATGAACAAAGGATTTCCGTGCATAGCATATGTAGTTTATGTATGCATAAAACAGATGAAGGATGGGAAGGGCAGTTGGACAGGGACAGTGCAGATGGAAGTGGAGATGGAGAGAAGTGAAGGAAGGAACAGGGGGTGGAGGGGGGTGGAAGGGGGAGGGGGGAGGGTAAGGCAAAGAGAAGAGGTAAAGGGGGGGGGGTATGGGTAGAAGATGGGGAAAGACAAAGGGAATATTGAATACTAACTTTACATCATGGTTGACGAGATGTTTTTATTATGTATGTCTTCACCATGTTCAATGGTGCGGGGAATGGGGAGGACCTAAAGGTGCCATAAAAACGTGTATTTTTCGGTCAAAACAACCATTGTTCAACCGTATCCAAGAACCTTCCGTTTTTTAACGCATTACAATTTTTAAGCTGGTAAGGTATAGTTTTCTTTAGTCTTGGTTTATACCCAAATATATTCTTGTGTATATATACCCTAAGGTAAGCGCGCCCTCTTTTTTCTTGGACGTTGAGGTCCCTCCTGTATCTGTTTGGTGATTGCTGCGGCCCCTTTCTTGGCCTACTTCTATCAGTCGGGATATATCTCTTTACTTCAATAAAGCAGTCGTCGATTAGAGCAAAGAGTTTGGACAAAGATTTTGTCGCCTGGATGCCCGAAGCGTTTTCGTATCGAATGATGGAATTAACACAGTTAAGCAAACACAATCGGTTTAGCACTTAATAAAAGGAGGCAATGATGTGCAAAAGAGTCCAACGAGAGACCCTATACGATATGCAAGGGTTTTCTTGGAAAATTTGTGCAACTTGAAAGTCAGGAAAAGTCGTATATATAGCCACGCCCTGATCATGAGCACTTGTTGATGTAACAGAAGTTTAATTTACAATGCAATCTTATCCACCCCACCAAGCTCCTCCCCTCTCCCCCCTAAATGATATAATATGTTTGCGATGTGTTGCCTTCCCTGCATGCAGTTTACTTTTCTGGTATAGTTCATTTGTGTGCATGTCGTATTTCGCTATATATAGTTTGTTGTCATAAATAGCTTCAAATCAAAGAAATTAATCCCGCGCCATTCACTGTATTCCTCTAATTATTAACACTACACGCCGTAAATTTTCATAATATTTTAGTACGTACATCACTTCCAATTACTGTAGATTGTATGTATGTGATCTATTACAGGTAGCCTACACACTGTGCGCACTTAGGTATGATGCAGTGCGCAAAATCCTTTCTAAAATGCCTATCACCAAAGAGAAAATATCTTAGTTTGTTGAATGCGGTTTCTTTCATCTTTTAAGACTCTTAATTTATGAAGTGTGTATTTAATAGAATAGTCCAGGAGAAAATTTCGTTGTGATATGTTAAAAAGGAACATAATCTAAGCATTCTAGTGAAATTTGCATTTAATTCCTATGTACCGTTTTTTTAGATATTGACAGTTGAAGTTATCTGACATTTCTACCAAGAGTGAACTTGAAGCAAACAGGTGTTATGTCATAGTTGCACACTGACAAATAATGTTTTGTTTTTTTCTTTATTTTTCAGTCTATTGATTTGACCTTGGTATTGGATAAGGTTACAAGTTTGTCTAAAGGGGATGTGAAGTTTATAAAATACCAATACCTATGGTACATTCACATTATGGATGCATCCAATTGTGGAAAATAAAATAAGACGTAAATTTTAAAGGAAAAACAAAACATTATTTATCAGTGTGCAACAATGACGCCACACATGTTTGCTCCAAGTTCACTTTTGATATGAATGGTGGCAATTTCAACTGTCAATATCTCAAAAACGGTACTAAGGAATTGAATGCAAATTTCACCAGAATACTTAGATTATGATACTCTTTAACATATCAAAAAGAACTTTTTATCTGGACTATTCTTTTAAAGAAACTGGGCAACATGTGTCATGACTTCATACATACCTTCCCCACCACCGAATGACCATGCAAAGCAAATGCTAACGACAGTGGCGTAGGAAGGTACCTTTGAGTGGGGGGCTGAAGACTGATGGCCGGCCTGGGGAAGGGGTCTAAGGGGAGGGGGTGTCCCCTTCCCCTTTGGAATTTTTTGCATTTCCAGGTGGCCTCAGATGCAATTTGGTGCAATATAGCACACTTCAACACCCACTCCATTTTGTAAACTTAATTTTGTATTTTCACCTGGCCTTAGATGCAATTTGGTGCTCCAAATGACATTTTTTTTCTCATTTGGAAATGAAAAAGGGGTTTTCTGACTTGCGAAGCGGGGGGCGGAATGATACTTCCGCCCCTCCACATTTTTCACTGGGGGGCTGGCGCCCCCCCAGCCCCCCGGTTCCTACGCCCTTGGCTAACGACTAATCTTTATAACATTTGTTTGACAAGGGTCCGTCGGTGAGGGAAATCGCTTCCGGTGACAAGATCACATGATTTCCAAAAAAAATAAACAATAAAACAAAATTTAAAAAAAATCAAGAAATAAAATGCAAGAAACAAATCTGGACGTAAATTTCAAATGCAATACTGGGAGGGGGAACACCTCAGGGGGACTGGGAGGGGGACACCTCAGGGGGACTGGGAGGGGGACACCTCAGGGGGACTGGGAGGGGGACACCTCAGGGGGACTGGGAGGGGGACACCTCAGGGGGACTGGGAGGGGGACACCTCAGGGGGACTGGGAGGGGGACACCTCAGGGGGACTGGGAGGGGGACACCTCAGGGGGACTGGGAGGGGGACACCTCAGGGGGACTGGGAGGGGGACACCTCAGGGGGACTGGGAGGGGGACACCTCAGGGGGACTGGGAGGGGGACACCTCAGGGGGACTGGGAGGGGGACACCTCAGGGGGACTGGGAGGGGGACACCTCAGGGGGACTGGGAGGGGGACACCTCAGGGGGACTGGGAGGGGGACACCTCAGGGGGACTGGGAGGGGGACACCTCAGGGGGACTGGGAGGGGGACACCTCAGGGGGACTGGGAGGGGGACACCTCAGGGGGACTGGGAGGGGGACACCTCAGGGGGACTGGGAGGGGGACACCTCAGGGGGACTGGGAGGGGGACACCTCAGGGTCAGAGAAAGAAAAGGTTAAATACAAACGAATGCTATAGGGACCGGTCTATATATAACGATACCTCTAAAATGTGACTTTATCTTCCCTGCACTTGTTACATAGAGTGCATTGAGATACGTTTCTTGGTTTAGTATCACTCGAGTCAGTTGACTGACAGAGCAGTTAAAGGATTGTATCCAAAATACTGACAAATGACGCAATTACTGAATTCAATCGCAGTCACTCGAGCCTGTATTCCAAGGAAACCTTCATAACACCTGCGTTGTCCTTCTTTCTGACTACAAAGCTTATATAAAATAGAGCGATCCTCATTACAGACATTCCATAAAACGTGGAGAAAAAGTGTGTTTACTCGACAGCAACCGATTTCCATCGCATTATGTGGAACGTGTTTCTAAAGGTCGACAAAAGGACCGTAAAAAAAACACTTCTCACTGTTTGTTGTCTGAATTTGATGACCGGTAATGAAGCACTAAACAGCTTTTATATCAAACATACTCTAGTCTCTCTCTGTATCTTTACGACCACGAATCTTAAATCCCAGCCTCTTTATTCCGTCAATCCTGTTCAATCCCTTTTGTTATAAATTGGACATTGAAAATAACTGTTTGCACAATAGAAGATTTGCCCTATTGCTCATTTTGTACGTATATACCGTATATACGTACATTGTTGCTAACGAAAGGAGGTCTTGACAGTCGCACAATCACCAAGCAAAGCACTTGTCATTTCCTTGTACGGTGTATACGACTTTTTATTCCGTCCGCAAAAGTATCCACAAAACTTGGCGCCAAAATAATGAGCAGACGACAGTTGAATGTTGTTGTTGTCCAGCTTTCTGTCTCTCTTTTAACATTCTTATTTATTTGTCAGTGATAAAGATAAAAGATTAGTGTTGTAAATTCGGTGTTGACATCGACATCTTTCAAGAAACTCGTTTCCCTGTCTGTTTCTGTGTTTTTTTTGTGTATTTTTTCAAATTCAAATTTTACAAATTACGGTGACAATATGTTCCAATCTCAACAAGATTGACATGTTTTTTTTTTGTTAGCTATAGAAAGAGTTGCTTATTTTTTCAACAAACCAGAACATTTTCTATCTTGATCCTTCTGCTTTCTGTCTTATAAGCAAAAAACTGCCCAATAAATCACTTTTTTGATCCTCGATTTTCAAAGTCCGACAGGAAAATCTGACTTTAAAAATAAATATCAAACACAAGGAGGTTTCCGATTTCAGACCGCCATGGTTATTTTCCAAACATTCTTTTCAACATTTTATTTAACATCAAACCTGTCATGTTTCACCGACCTCAAAGATATGCTAGTAGAATAGAGTAAAAAATATGGTCAGTTAACCTGGGCCGAAATTTCGTTTTGACTTAATTTGAAATTCTGGACGAGCTTTTTTCCTAATAACATTTTCCGTACATTCTGAGAAATATTTGGTATGCACCGCACTTTTGCATTTTGCTTTTTTCGAGAAGGCCAGGTTTTGTTGTACCTGCATTAGCTTATTACTAAGCTTGTTTTTATTGCCCGTAAACTTATTGTGCTAATTGTTTCCAAAATTGAATTTTGAAGTGTTATATTCCGCAATTTTGTCTGCAGACATGGAGGTTAGTGTGAGGGTGCAGGGGTAGGTGAGTGGGTGGGTGAGGTTAGGTTAGGTGCATAAGTTTCGAATATTTGCATAATATCTTTAATTTCCTGTAGCTTTGAAAAATGCTTTCTTCACCTTCCTGTTTCGCATAAGCATCAATTCTTGTAAACAATTTCATCACCTTCGCTTCCCCTTCCCCTTTCACCTCACCCTTCCTCTTCCTCTTCCCCACCCATCACACTTCCTCTTCCCCACCCCTCACACGTCCCCTTCCCCACCCCTCACACGTCTCCCTCACTACACTCACCATTCTTCACATTCACTCTTCCTCTTCCCTCACACTTCCTGCACCACCCCACCTCTTCCCCACCTCCTCCTTCCCCTCCCTTCCCCTCCCTCCCTACCCTCCCCTTTCTCTTTCATTAAATTAAGTTATCATGTTGAACTTGTCACTTCCGGTGACAAATTTCACTGCCTGTGAACACGTGCGTTATCTTTCGTCTTTTGTGCAAACTTCATTTAATATGTTTTCTTACTAAAATGGGACCTTGTTTCCATTCTCGCTAATCTAATTCAATTGCTTACTGTTTCTACTCCCTACTCTCTCCCAAGATTTTTTTTTGTGTACTTTTTCTTCTTCTCAAATATGTCATCAATAGTAATTAACTCATCAAGATTGTGTCAACAATTCCATTAACTAAACGTTGGAAAGCCTCAAAATGTTTTCGTTTGAAGCAACACGTAAACAAACGCAGAGGAAAATAAAATCAAATATTGATTGATTGATTTCTCTCTCATTCTCTCTCCCCCTCTCTCTCTCTTTGACTGTATGGCTTTCCAGAGTATTAGGCATCTGGCAACACTGGCAAATTAGAGAAGCGAACCACAAACTCGTCCTTCGTGTTTGCACCCATGCATTATCGGATTGGCTTGCTTAATTGAGCGAGGGGACTTTACCAGTACATCTGACTGGAAAATCTTGTCTCGCTCTGCGTCAAAGAATATATACCGATTCAACCACTGACCGACGAGAAATCAACCTTCAAGAAAAGTTACAGATTTAAGTTAAAGGCGGTTCCACTCTTCGACAACCCCCACTCTCTCAGGTAAGTTCTTTTTTTCTTTCCCTTAATTTCTACCAATTTTTCTTTCCTTTTCTATCATCTTCCTTTTCTCGATTTTTGTAGTTAGTTCATGATGTGAGTTAATCAAGCTTTGCTAATAGTCACTTCAACGTACGTTTACGGTTACGACTCGAGTTGGCCAAAGAGCTCTAACTTCGATTACCTGTCATGTACAAATGTTTGCACTTGTAATCATTCGCCGTTTAAAGTTCAAAGATTATATGATCAATACTATTCGGTTAGCTTGTTAGATTTCTGTCTTCATCGAGATCATACGGATTCAGCAGTGCACTTGGGACGTCATGTCTTGAATTTCTGGTTTTCAAAGACGTAAAATAAACTTATCTGTTTTGCTTTAAAGCTGCGCCGCGCCGCTGGATTTCAAAACTTTGCGTCATTTTAACCCAGCCGTATAATATTCGTTAACATCAGTGGAAGCCACGATCATCCGCCCCTCCCCTCCACACCCCTCCCCTATACCCCCTCCTCTAGTTGTAACAAGTCAATGTGGGTGAAATCATTTTGATATATATATATACAATATACATACATATGTACATATACGGTATGTATATAGTTATGTATGTATAGGTATAGTTATGTATATATATATAGCCTATATATATATATATATATATATATAGTTATATATATATACATATAGTTATATACACTCAATAAATATAATTAAATATTGTATATAATGGATTACAAAAGTAATAGGCCTATATTATAGTTGTACAAAATATTGAACATTTTATGTTCAAGATACATGTTTACCTCAGGTAGGTCTAAAATTGCTAAAATATGAAGAAATAAAACTCAGAAAAAAAAACCTTCAAAGGTATTCCTAGACAATAATGGATTGAGTCAGTGAGGCACAATGGCCTTAGGGGTATAGCATTGAAGTGTCTGTTGAAGAACGAAGATGGTCCCTATATTTAAGGCAACGAGGGGACCCCGTTAACTGTGGAAAGGGAAACAGTTATTTTCGTCCTGGGCTAGATTGTCAGTATTATAGAAAGAGCTGGTCGCATTATACATATGTCTATCCCCAAGGAATAACTATATTAAAGTATTGACATCCATAGTATCGGTATATAATGAATGCACACGGTAACAACATATCTGCAATTGCCCCATTCAGTGGTGTAACAGCAGGGTAAGGGGTTATAGGCGTACTAAACGCCATGCAGCTTATTGTTAAAATGTTTATATCGTAATGTTGTAGGCTGCAACCACTGTACCTTACTACGCCACGCACAGATATTACATAGTTAACACTGTTAGTTAACATCTCGCCCTATGTCTCATGTTTTCCAAGGGCGCAGGAACGAGTGGGGCATGCAGATGAGGCATAATACCCCACCCATAATTTGGTCAAACGCAGCCCAACCTATAAACTAGCTAACAAATCTTTGAAAAAATTGCTTCAAGAGTCTCAAAATGTTGCACTATGTCAAACTTTAATCGCACCAAAATTTAACAAAGGAGACAGAAGGAAGGCAGCAATGGTCCAATTCTTCCACGGCGCAATGCAAAAATCTACCGACTGAACCATCACCCCCCCCGATTGACGATCGGTGAGGGCATCACCCCCCCCCCGCGTAACGGCACTCTTAGTGCACGCCGATGGACATACACATCTCTGGGCAGAGTGCATATGATGTCACAACCAGTTTGAACAAATATCAGCTCAACCTTTGTCATGTATATAACTAATAATAATATTAATATTATAATAACGAATATTTCTGTAACTATCTGAAGGGTTCTTAAGCCCGGTGATATATGATGTAAGCCTATAACATTGGCACGGCTAATATATCCCTTCTTACATACATATACAAGCTGTTAATTAGTTTACAATTTGTTTCATTTTATCCTTCTTTGAGGATATAGGGGATATAATTACACGTAAGTGGCAATTAAAAGTTCGTTGGACCATCGACAGATACTTGAGAATGTTTTAATGTCAACGAATCTGGAGGAAAACCTAGCAATTATCTTTTCCTTGATACAACAAAATGTTGTTATTATTTTTGAATAATAAGCCATTAACGAGCCTATAGTTAAATAATCACGTTGGCATTCAATAGTAGTACATTTGTGTATACTATGGTATTGGGAGTTGGCACCAGCAATTTACGGAGGGGTACAGCATTCGTGTATGTTAACTTGGTATTGCTTAATCTAATACAGGCATCATATTCTTACTCATTCATATATTCATGCTCATTTCATACTCACCTCGGTTGAAATGTCATACTCATTCTCATGTTTATACTCATTCTTATGTTCATACTCATTGCTGTGTTCATACGCATTCTTATGTTCTTACTTATTTTTGTGTTCATACTCATTGTTGTGTTCATACTCATTCTTATGGTCATACTTATCCCAATTCTCGTTCTTATTGTGTTACTCATGTTTAAATGCATACTCATAATGATACTCATTCTTGCAAGCTTTGCTCATTCAGATTTAAACATCATGTTCATACTCATTCGTATGTTCATACTCATTCTTATGTTCATACCCATATTCATACTCTTAGTTATTCTGATTTATTCATGATTGATGCTACTGTTGATGCACATGCTCATACCCACATTTGGAAATCTATCCGCGGGTTTTTGCCATTAACCCTATCGACTTTAAGGACTTTCTACCCAACAGAGTTTCGTTATGTTAAACAAAGAAAAGAAAAAAAGTTGTTGACCCTATCGATGTTACGTCGATAACCGTAACGAGTGCGTGTAATTGACCTGTTTCGTAAATTATTAGAGCAGATATAAGTCAAGTCACAGAAGTTTGAAGATACTCATCGACTATCTTATTAAGGATCGTTAGACTGCTTACTCGTGAATGATGATAGCCTCCAACCAGGGAGTTGTTATGGACGACTCCCTGCTCTAACTATAACGGTTTCGAATCACGAGTGGTGATTGGAGATTTCTCCTCCAAATTGGCCAGTTGAGTTCAAAGGTCGCATGACATACAAATTGTATATATCATTTAAAGTAGGGGCAGGATAGCGGAGGGGGGGGGGCAGGGGTTGGATGAGGCTGGGATAGGATGATGGGTCATTGTAGTCATTCATGCATGATTCAGACACCTAACAGTTCACATTTTCAGATCTTCAAAAAAAGGGTGAAGAAGGTGGCTGTGATTACAGAGCTCTAACAGCTAATTGGGAGTTTTGTCCGTAATCTTTTGGAATATTTTGGCCACATTACCAGGTGATTTCACAAGATAAGAGTTGTTCAAATCTTTTACAATTTATTATCAGTGAAACGCAAGCAACCTCTTCATTGTAATGTCTTTTGATGAATCTGCAACGTTTAATAAAGTCATAGCACGACAGGGTATTCCATTCAAAAGACGGCGAAATAGCATGCTTCGTTAATGTCACTGATGACGTGCAAGTTTTCGATTCAGATTAATTGTTAATTACTGGTAATCCATTTTTTTTGCTTTATTAATTTCTCTCATCATTCAAGAGACTAAACAGCATTTAAGATAACAGTGACGGATGCACTCTGACGTCATCAGTCCTCACTGCACAAATTGGTAAACGTTAATGAGATCACAGACGTGTTAAAAAAAGGGTTGTTTAAATCGATTTGTGCATGGAGAATTGTGAAGACCTGACATAATTATGTGCTACGTGTATGCTTTGTTTTTTAATCGTTATGAACCAATCAGTTCTAATTACTCACTAATTGGACCGGCTTTCGCGGCGTCTGAAGGAATAGTTCATATAGACTATTTTGTGCAGCAGTAAATCACCACAGTACAAACAGTTTACTGGGGAGAATTTGGTGGCTGGAAAGAAAGGGAATTCGGTTTATATAAAAACAGTAACTTATTTAAATAAACGCAAACACGGAAGCTTGCATTGTTCAAACATGGATTAGAAGCACGAAACACTATAGAAAAGAACATAAGTTAACTGCAGTCGTTGTTGAGTGTGTGTCTCAAGTGGACTATTACATGTATGTAACTGATATTAAACGTTGTTTACATCTGATGTACTTTGGACACAAACAATCTGATACCTTGGTATCGGTTTGTATATAGAGGTGGTATTTATGGGCTATTTAAACAGGTGTCTTAAAGTTGTGTACCACATTAAGACTGGATCGTGCTGATAAATCTGATACATCGGTAGCATATGCAGCTACTAGGATTACAGTAAGAACTGAGGATATGTGTAATCCCAACAAAAATGCATCAAACTGTATTTGTTGGGAATACACATATCTTCAGTTGTAATCCTAATAGCACATTGCTACCGATTTATAACACGATCCACTTTTCACTGTGGTTCCAAACGTGACGATTTGCGGTAGTTATACCGTGTTTGTAAGGTTGCATACTCCAAATATTTCCCCATTGACTTACACCTGCAGGGTAGCACTTCTCTGCTCACACAACAAATTGCCAAATTAATGTAAACCGTACATAAATGTTTGTTCTGAATTACTGACGTTCAATATTCATTGCACTCTTTAGATTTCCTTATCATGACCCCGAAGATTTTTAGCCTCAATATTTCGCCACTTGTAAAAACAAAAAAAGCCGGTGAACTCACAGGTGGACTGGCAAATTCCCCAAGCATGCTCTTTGACGGTTTTCCATGGTCTACCATTGTCTATACTTGTCTCAACTGCGCGCCCAATGTACTGACATTCATGTTTTTCGACATCCAATCACCTAAACCGACGACCCCGTTCCCCCTCCCCCCTCCCCCACATGAGACGCACATTCACAGACTGTACAGCCTCGCTTCTCATGAGTAACATTTTGGATACGCCCTACAGCTCATCAATAACGGAAAGCTTATATGCTCTAAACCAAAATCACCAAACTTTCCTAACAGAATCATCCCTTTAATTAATTTGTTTTCAAGAAACATATCAGACTGTATTAGCATTGATTAAGGACATGTCAGATGAAACCAAGGTCAAGCCAAGTTTTGTACTTAAAGGCAAAGTCACACTCCTATATATGTTATATCGATGCTGTATTAAAAACGGTATATATCTATATAGCTGTCCCATGATATAGCATTATAATGCTCTGAACGTCAAATCTATATGCATATCATACATTATGCCCATTATAAATATATACCATATCACATATATATATAGTGTTATATTTTGTGTTTTAATGATTACCCTTTTGATGAATGGCAATGATTGATATCATTTCAGTTTGTTCTCATCAAGACATCTATCATTTCACTCATTTGTTGTTTTCTTTCTATCTCCCATGTTCTCATCAATTTAATATATGTCATTCATCGAACAAGTCTCAAATACGTCACCAGCGGTTGGAACGGGGAAAAAAGAAGAGAAAATATTAAAAAAAGAAAAAGAAAAAAAAGGAATAACATCGTGGGATGTATACATAATATAGGTTATATTAAGCTGCCAAAAGAAGTGAAAAAAGTCTTGTTCATCACTTGTTCCGTTATTTTTTGCTTCCAAATATTTTTTTTTTTTTTTTTTTTAAGCCATCATTTATTGTTCATCCAAATAAATTGATAAAACAAAAACACAACACAAACAAGCAATTAAGTTTAGGAAGTATGTAAAATACAAAAGGCGTTGATAAAACAGAGCTTAGAACAATACAACTGACAAGAATAGATGAAAGCCAAGTTGTTGAAACTTTCGAAAACGACAGGCTATAAAGATGGAATGTTATTGTTAACAAAGGGCGAGTCATAAAGGCTATAAGTAGAACAAAAAAACAACAACAACAACAATATCCATATATATATATATATATATATATATATATATATATATATATATATATATATATATATATATATATATATATATATATATATATATATATATATATATATATATATATATATATATATATATATATATATATATATATATATATATATACATGTGACACATCATTGATGTTTCAATACCGTTAACTGTACAACGGTTTCTCTCGCTTTAATTTCCGTGAAATAGTATTGCAGTGACAAGTTTGTTCATATATATACTTGTAAACATTATTCTGCTTTCAAGTGGAAATACGTTTCCATGTTACCGTGGGAAGGGCAATTGATATTTAAACTAAAATTAAAAATAGCCTTGAGATTTACACATCAGACCCATCCTACCGTGTAAATGAATAACGGCCCATTACTCAGGTCAAAGGAAAAGCCACGTAAATGTCACGGTATGTTATTATGAAGAAACAAGCATGCGAGTTCATTTATTCAAAAGAAAAGTCAACCTAAATTTCCTACCAGCCTGACATTTATGGACAAACGTGCGTAAAGTTGATATAACCGTATATATACGTGAATATTGCAGAGAGTAAATATAACGGACGCAACAATATCCTGATGTTTACGTACTGTCATGGAAGTGTGAAACGACAAAATCAAATCTTATTTTAACCATCCTTTTTTAACAGAGAAAGAAAGAGAGAGAGAGTTTGTCTTGTAAAGTTTAAGTACAAATGAAATCTGAAGTTATGGTTGCCGGATTTTCCTACTACCAAGATACTGTACATGCTCGACAACGAACATATATCATATAAATACCAAATGCCCTTGCTTTTACCCTAAAGCACGAGTAGTTACAGTCAACAGCTGCCCGCGTATAGAGCAACATACTGACTGGAAACTTTTCTTCTCGTAGCATGCTTGTAATTAGTATACACACTTGAAGTAATAACAATTTCAGCCCATAGCATTATATGCAAATGAGATATATATGTAAATATATATGTAAATATAGGTATGTAAATATATATGTAAATATAGATTTATATATATATATATGTATATGTTTATATATGTTTATGTATATATATGTATATGTATATATATGTATATATATGTATGTATGTATAAATATATATACATATATAAATATATATATATACATGTATATATATATACATGTATATATATATATTATATGTGTGTAGATATATATTCATGTAGCCTATATATATATAGGTATTTGTATAGATATAGATATATAGCCTACATATAGAAATAATTATAGATATATATATATATATATATAGATTAATATAGATATATATATTTACATATAGATACAAATATAAATACGATGAAACTATATATAAAAGAACACAGGAAAATGATTCTATATAGGGGCACTATATGAAACCATACAGTGATTAAACTGCATGCAGTTAACATGAAATTTTAACTCAAGTCATGCCGCTCGGTTTAGTATTTAGTTCTTCTAGAGATCTGTGATTTATGCTATAAATCTCTGCCGAATACAACTATATTAATGAATATTCATTATTCTATTTCTTATAAGAGTACATTTAATTGTGTCACTTCAGAATTTCAAATTTTATGTTCTCCCATAGGCAGGAAGGTGTTATTACTGCAGGCTCGTTCACAGACATTGATGGATTACAAATGTTTGCCGTTATCGGCGATGCTATTACATAATTCTGTAAAAAAAAAAATCTACTTTTCCTTGATATTTGAAATATTTCAGCAAACAAAAGTAGAAAAATACCGACAATAGTTTTAGTAGACCAAAATGATTAATATATAAAACAAAAAAGGTGAATAAATGAACCATTTTATTCGACTTTAAAACATAGGCTACGTTATTTTTGACATCGATAAAAGTGCACGCTCGTGTGAGTTCAAATGGATCGTAGATGGGCACGTACGTAGGCAAATCATTAACTGTTCCATGTATATATATGGAAAACGTGATTGGGTTTCTTGAATTTGTGAGGAAAAAAGGTGTGTTCAAAATGACTTTATGAATTGATATTGACAACAGCCCTACACTTTTCTTTCTTTTTTTTAACTTTATTTTCATTTTATTTTTTAAACGGCGGGTATTTAGGACAATAAACGGTGCTCCACTAAACTGCAAACATCGCCCTTTTTTTTCTTGCGGTTTATATAATAACATTACTATTTTACTAACACTGTGTTCACATGGGATAACACGTTCGTGATTATAAACCGCTATGTTATCTGTTGTCCCTCGAGATCTGATCACGTGCGCTTTCACATGCAGTGTACAGGCTAGTGATCTGATGACGTGCGCGTTATTACTAACAATTGATGAAATTGTTTTGCCCTCAGAAAATGACATTTGAGATATATTGATAATTTCTTCGCGAAATCTCTGACGTACTCTTCTAAGGAGCAGTTGCATGAGGGACTCGCCCCCCCCCCCCCACCTTATTTTCAGCTTGAACTTTAGAATAATCACTTGTACTACACACAATGTTTTTTATAATGTTGAAAATGATAACAGCATGTTGCATCTTACCCAGACACCCTTCCCCTAAAACCACTCCCCAGGATGGAATACAGTGCCCACCCCCACCTCGTCCAGTCTACACATGTGCCCACCCCCCACCCCAACTCAGACCAACCAAAAAATAACTCCAAGCTCAACCTAGAGAGATGTTATGTGGCGAAAACTTATTCGTAATTTTGAACCTGATCGTTGCCCCATGTGAACACACTAGTGAAAAAAAACAGTAAATATTTAGCAATTACTGACAA
The DNA here is from genome assembly GCF_037975245.1 of Apostichopus japonicus. Taxonomy (NCBI): domain Eukaryota; kingdom Metazoa; phylum Echinodermata; class Holothuroidea; order Aspidochirotida; family Stichopodidae; genus Apostichopus; species Apostichopus japonicus. The sequence continues at coordinate 12,948,122 of NC_092583.1, read as the reverse complement.
ACGGCAGTATTGGCAGGATATTGACATTATTTACTTTCCGTATATTAGAGTGAACAAGTTAATATCATCATTCACATGTTTCCCTTATCAAACAAATTTGATGTCGAAATTTCGTCGTTTTATCTCAAATACTCTCGAATTTTTCCTGGATATAGCAATTATGGAACTAGATCGGTGATTTTTCTTGAAACTATTTCCCCCCTATATATTCATTCATTTTTTTTGGTTTCCAGTATAATTTTTACAAAAAATTTATAAACAGGATAAAAAAGTTATAGCAATAAAGAACATCAACAATACATGTTAAGATGTATACAATAAATATACAATAATATACAATAATACACAAATATACAAAAATATAACAAATACAACAAATAAACAATAAAAGTTTAAGAGATATGGAAAATAAAAAATCCCCTAAAATTCGTTCCAAAGTTATCGAAAAGCTACAATAAAAGATCTAGAACGCAGTTCTGTGTTCACAAAATGGGCGTGCTCTGTAAATTTAAAGTAATATTCAAACACATGGAGTGATATTTGGAATTCTTAACTTATAATTTGTTTTATTGCACAGAGAATTAAGCTCGGAGTGTAGAGGATGCCTCGTAGTACCGTGAATATTTTTTGCCAATTCTCAACAATTTCATTCCTAGCAGATTCATTGACCTTATACACAAGATTATACCTTATACACATAATGAAGCCTGAAAAGTTTTGAATTTCTTTTTAAGGAAACTCCTTATACATTTCTTATCTTTTAACTTGCAGGAGGAAGGGGAAGGGGAAGGGGGGAAAGATAGACGCAGTAAACACTCTTGCTGTTGTTTCACTGGAAATGTATGGGAGAGTGTTTGCCAATGTCGAAACAATATAATACACTTTTACTAACATCTTCGAGACATGATAAGTAGAAATTAACTCATCGTCAATGCAGACTCCTAAACACATAGTGTAAGCGACACGCTTAAAACACACAAGAGAGGGGGGGGGGGGGGCAAGATAGACGCAGTAAACACTCTTTCTGTTATTTCATTGGAAACGTATGGGAGGGTGTAAGCGACACGTTTAAAACACATGCATGAGCCCTGATTTATAGTTCTCTGTTATTTAATATATGTTTGTGCTTAACATTGCTATTTTCAAACAAAAATTTCCATTTGTGCTTTTCTGCTCACACAAAGTAACAATTCTAGAAATAAAATACTGATAACATTCTTCATCATTCCTATGTGTACTTTTCTTCTACTGATGTTGCCAGAAACAGCGGTATCATCTACATACTTGATTACGTTAAAGTTGGAACCAGAGCGTTATTTCATCAATGTAAATGGTGAAAAGTAGAACCGATAGAGGAACGCCCTTGAGGAACGCCAATTTTAAGATCGGATTTTAGAGGAAATCCCTTCTGTAATTTCACTTGCCACGGTTCTTCAATAAAGCTACATAGGACTTGGATTAAGCGATTAGGCAAGACCGTGTTAACAGCGCTTGCAAAAATAAAGGAATTTAGGACTGACGCTCGACAAAAGTCGTGTTCTTCTGATTAAGCCCCGAAACTATGTCATGTACTTGAGTTAGTATGGCACGAGTACATGAAACACCCTCTTTTTTATAGGCAAATTGATTTTTGTCGCCTGCATGTTCGATGAAAAACTGCATTATATATGGGAGTAGAATTTGTCTGCATGCAATTAAACCCAATACTTGAAATATCGATAGATCTTATAGTCATTGACTGAAGTGGGATTACCTGTTCTGGGTGCAGATGACGGACGGGCTGTAGTATAAGTACGGATGATATTGAGGTAACGGAGTGCTTCGTTATCCATGAGCAATGAGGGTAGCAATGTTTATAGTATGTGCGAGGTGTGTATACGAGGGGGGGGGGGGGGCATGGGGAGGACATTGTTATGAAGCTGTATAGCTTGCAGAAACATAGAAACAAATTTTTAACATTAATAGAATAATTTTCAAATGTAATGTGTTCTGGGAGTGGGGGGGGGGGGTATCCAGACAATCACTGTAACTAATGTTTCAGTGATTTAGTTAAACCCATAACTTTGTGGGGAGGGGTGGGTGGTTGGTTAGAGAAGGACACCCTAGATCCAACTAGTTGCATGGGTTATAGAGACTGGTACTTGGTAGTGTTCCGATACGTATGGTGAAACATCCCCTCACTTCTCCCCTCCCACGGTCATCAAGTTTGGTAATCTCATTTAGTCGAGGGTTTCTCAATTAATTTTCGGCGATGTCTTATAGAGATAGAGATAAAGATATAGGTATATATTTATATATATATATATATATATATATATATATATATATATATATATATATATATATATATATATATATATATATATATATATTTGCAGTATGAGTACGAGTACACGGCTCTGAGGGACAATACGAGTATACTCAACTAGAGTCTGTAACTGGATTTTCAATATGAGTACACAAACAACTCTAGGCTAGATTATGAATACAATTAACGAGGGACTAAAATTTGGTAAAATATATCTACAAAGTGAGTAGTTACCTGGACGTAATGACCCCCTCCTCGTATGAATCGATTACATTTAGAAACTCTATAAAGTGTATGCTTTACAAAAGAGTCGTTTGGTCAGCACAGTTAACAACACTTAGAATTTTTTAGCGACGGAAAAGAAAGACGCCCCCCCCCCCTTACAGATCACACAGTAACTCAACGTCTCATTTAAAAGTAGAAAAGCAAATTAAACTTTTGAAATGTAATCATATTGTCGGATATGTAATGGTTTGTGATATATCCCCAACATGGAGGGGGGAAAAACTTATTAATCATACTAATATATATGAAACATCCCAAAAAGTAAGAACGCTTTTGTAATCAAATCGTGCTCTGGCAACCTCCCCTACAAACAATCCACATATCATAAGTGGTCTACTGAAATCCATTATTGATCGATAAAATGGATGAAATATCATCCACAATTCTTTCGCCCGGATATTTCTTCTTTTATTTTCATTTTTAATCCGCGAGCTCGAGTCCCTGTCTACGTTTTGTAGCAGTTTGGGATGAAATGTTAGCTTTGTATAAAATCTTTAGCACGATCATAATAATAATAAAAAAAAACAGGAACATATTTACAAATATGCAAAGCTTATCGTATCTTTAGGACTATATAACCTTTACGTTATTATGGTGTCTTGACCATTAGGCCTATATATATATATAGTGCATATATATATATAGTGCATATATATATATATATATATATATATATACATCCTATATTAATATATAGTAGCTAACTTCGTACCATAATATATTAGTGTGTATCCCTTATTGTTCTAGTCATTTTTGCCTTTTGACGACTGACGAATTCATTTATTTTCTATTAGAATTATTCAAACGTGACAAAGAACCTTTTAAGAAAGGAAATCGGAATCAATAATAGGATGAAATGACAACCAGAAGTATTACGCGACCATTATTCTACCTTGTTTTATTTCCAACCGTTGTTTACATTGAATTTTAAAAAAATCACGTGACTGCAGTGTCAATTTTCCTTTCTGAAAGTGTTTTATGTTAACCGTCACGTTTTCAGAGATTCACTATTTCTGTGTATGTGTGTGCGTGTGTGCTGCATGTGTGTGCGCGTCCGTGTGTGTCATTGACACGAAATAAAGTATTGAAGAAAAAAAAACTGACCAATGAAGAAAAAATGAAAAAGCTCCTGTAGTAAAAAAAAAAAAAGTTATCGATTAAGAGAAGAACCGTAAATTAATATTAAATTGCAAGATTATGGGATTTCTGGAAAAATTTGAATTATTTAGCTTTGTTCTGTATTTGTATAATTTTTGGGATAATCTGTTGATATAAAGATCAATGCCGCTGATTGTCCTAATGCGAATTCCGTGTATTCTACACTCTTCCCCAATCTGTGGAAACTTGGAGCGCTGTTCCTTGGGGTATTGCTCACTCCCTCTGTAAATACACACATTGGTGGACGACAGCAGATAATGTAAACAGCCAATGGGGAGGTATGCAATCAGTGCATTAGTGTACGTTTCAGCGGAGGTAAATTACGAAAAGAAAAATGCACCCTTTGTAAAATACATTTTTGGTACGATAGTTATATATATATATATATATATATATATATATATATATATATATATATATATATAAAACGTGATATATATATATATATATATATATATATAGCCTATATATATATATATCACGTTTTATTCAATTTCTGGGGTTTTCTGTTACCACGTTTAGGACTATAACCTTTAGCAAACTCAATTAACAAAATAATGCACATTAAGAAACGTGTTGCCTCGAAAATGTTCTTAATTTGTTATATTTCTATTTCTATACAAAAATCATTTTCACATATATGCAATACCCTAAATTAAAAATATATATTTATTAACATGCACAAAATCTATATCAATGACGTTTAATTCAATTTCTGGCTACGTATATAGCACTAACCTTTAGCAAACTCAATAAGCAAAATAATGCATATTAAAAAAACGGGTTTAATTGTATCTCGTTCTCGTAGAAAAAACAACAACAAACCCCCCCCCCCCAAAAAAAAAAGGGAAAACAGAGAAAAAGAAGAAGACAAAAAGAGAGAAAACATACAGCCTTATTTAATACCAAATAATGTGAACTATTCTTTGGGTCAACAACCGGTAAATGAAAGAAAAAACAGAAGAAAAAAAAACAGGTCCTTATTTCTCCTTTTCTTTTTGATTATGGTTATTTATTTTACTCTTACAAATAAATTTGTGCTTTTATCAATCTAACACAATTTACTGCGATTTTGTTTCTATCCTTGTTATAATCTTACATTTTGTCCACTGATAATTCTGGCGAGAGATTTTTTTCCAAAGCGTTTGAGAAAATTCGTTTGTAATTGACCGATGAGGAGGAGAAAGCCCAAGAAGGGGAAAAGAAGAGTTGGAAAAAAAAATCCGATAAAATTCTATAGACACCTTTATTAACTTAGCTATCCAGGAGGCTCTGTTTCGGCTCAAGTCTAGATTGCTTGTGACTTCTGTTTCCTTAAATGTTCAATCTAATCCATTTAAGACGTCGAATGAAATGAAGTTGCCTTTGCTTAGATGGAGTTTTTATTTGCAGAATCTCTTGTCAAAAATGCAAGTTTTCCAACGGTTAAGTCTTGCTGTTGTTATTTCTTTCTATCTCTTTCTCTCTAGCGCCCAGTATTTTCTCTTCGTTAAAAAAGAAAAAAAAAATAGTAAAAAGTTTCTTTGGCAGAAGCCGAAATTAAATGCCTAATAGAAAGCAGATGCTCGTATTTTGAAGAGTTTCGTGGTGTAAATTGGATGCATTCTGTTTTAGTCAGACAGTCAACTTAGAAGAATAAAAGAAGAGGGGAGGGGATGGGAGAGGGGGGGGGGAGAGGTATAGTTACGTATTTCGTTTATAGTGTTTTTTCGCTTCTGCTTACGTCACTATATACGTCCGATTGATAAGGTGTAAGCAGTGTAATAATCTTCGCATATTCAATCAAAGCGACACTGGAGGTAAATTGTGTTTGATAGGTGAGATGCAACATGTAGGAAAATTGTTGGATGATAAAAAGAGTTTGGGATGATAAAAAAAATAGTAACAGATCTATAAAGGCCTGTGTTGGAGTTAATGTTATATGTAACACTAGTCTCGTACGTGAAACGACATATACCTTACAGGGAGAAATTCCCCCCCCCCCCCTCCCCAACTCCTTTCGAATGTCAAAGAACTCTCTGTTACCTGTGCATTTGTATTCGACGAAGAACCATTGACACAGTAAGAAGGTGTTTGCCACATATACCATACGCTGACCACATATAACATATATGCTGGTCACATATATGATATGCTGGCAACATATACCATATGCTGGTCACTTATATCATATGCTGGTCACATATACCATATGCTGGTTACATATATCATATGCTGGTCACTTATACCATATGCTGGTCACATATACCAAATTCTGGGTCACATTTACCATATGCTGGTCACTTACATCATATACTGGTCACATACACCATATGCTGTTCACTTATATCAAATGTTGGTCACATATACCATATGCTGGGTAATATATATTATATGCTGGTCACATATACCATATGCTGGTTACTTATATCATATGCTGGTCACATATACCATATGCTGGTCACATATACCAAATTCTGGGTCACATTTACCATATGCTGGTCACTTACATCATATACTGGTCACATACACCATATGCTGTTCACTTATATCAAATGTTGGTCACATATACCATATGCTGGGTCACATATATTATATGCTGGTCACATATACCATATACTGGTCACTTATATCATTTGCTGGAATATATACCATAATGCTGGTTACATATATCATATGCTCGGCCACATATACCATATGCTGGCCACATATACCATATGCTGGGTCACATACACCATATGCTGGTCACATATATCATAAGCCCGAAATATAGTGGCGGCGCCCCTGTTACCCCTGCAGCTTTGTATGTTCGCACGGCTTGATGATGTCTACCTAAACTGATGATTCAACGTGTGTAAAAACCTCAATATCTATTTCTGCAACATTTATTGCACATAGCAGCAATCGTAGCCTACGGTCACCGAAATCCGAAGGCGGGTGTTATGACAGAGAGGCACAACCAAAGACATAAAGCTTTGATTTATTTTTGGTTTTCACGCGAGACAGGTTATAAAACTCCCCAAGATTAGATTTCAGATAATCGGGGCTATAAAGTCAAAACAATGAGTTCCAAAAAAAAAAGAGGAGAAAATATTTACATTTTTCCCTCTTTTTTCCTTTTTTTTACCTCAGATTTTTCGCCTAAGTGACGGGATCAGTTTTTTTGTTGTTTTCTATCAAAATTTTCATTTTATTTCTTTGATGGAAAAAATCGAAACATTCAGCTGAAGGGAAGATAAGCGAAGGTTATTTCTTACGCAAACGCGTCTCGTTCTTTCCCTTTTTTCTTGGGATCGACTTTCATTTTTTGTTTGTACTGATCTATATCTCTCTGCCGGAAGAACGTAAAAATGATACATATAAATAATATGGAAAAGATAATCATAATATTCAATTCAAATTTTTAACAGTGCTTAAACCGGAAACAATGTGTCGGGTTCGCTGATCATCATGCATAGAGAGTCGGATTTTGTCCAACAACTTTAATGAGAGGCTTAAAAGGATTTTATATTTCATTTTCTGCTCGCGATGGAGATTGTGCTGTTGTTTGTGAGGAATGGACTGTTGTAATACAGATAGTTTAATTATGATAGTTTAATTAGGAATTAAAAACTATCTCAATTAGCTAAGTACCCCGAAAATTGACGTCACATATTGCGTGAAAAGGATTAGTTAAGCAATATATGAACCTTTTTGTTTGTTTGTATGAACTTGTTTTTAAAGGTCTCCCCTTACCGGAAGCAGTTCTTGTAGTACGAGTACAACAGCATGAGGGGCTGGGGGGGGGGGGGGGGACCACGTATATGTAAAATGAATTCAAAAATCAAAACCTCCCCCTCTCCCTACGGGCGGACGGAATATTAAAAAAAAAATCTAGTGTACAGTACGTAAATATATGTATAATACAACCTAAACAGTTGAAAATTGTTTAACATTGTTTCAAAGGTTGCGAAATATAGCACCATTTGCGATCTATAAAGCACCCAAAATATTTTGCCAAAATATTTCATAAGGGTAACTTTCCCCTGCCTGCAAACTCCTAGGGGCGACATAACATCTTAGTTCCCCCCCCCCCCCCCCTCCATGTACATGTATCTTTGTATCCTTTGGTGCCGTATTGTTGATAACATCTAGTTTGTAGAAATCTCTCTCCTTTAGTGATAACATGACTTTCCACTTTGAAGTTAGAAAATTAAATTGGACGATAAACTTGTGTCTGCTTATTTAAAATCAAGTGGAATTACAAAACACTCAACATCGTCAAGGACACCTTGTTTTTTTTTTCAAACGATGCTTAAAAAAAGGGGGAAGAAAAGGCCCATCCAGAATTGTTATAAGCTATTTCTGCAATACTCGAGGGATTGGAAAATAGCGTTTTCTTTATCGATCATTTCCCAACTCAAGTGAAATCAGAAATGAAACCACTCTAGGGTCAAGATAAAATAGAATAATCAGTTGGAATGTAAAAGGTTCTTCTTTAAAGCAGTTTGCTGTGTTCTAAGCAAATCTTTCACTCGCCATCATATACAAATAATAATTATATACTAGTTTTATTTGCTTCATATATGTAATATCACAACAGATGTTTCAAATGTTGGAAACAATCCTTCTTAACACAAAGCTCAACCTTCAGTCTATATCCTACCACATTTTCTTCGTAGTTGTAGCTGGCCTATCCTAATTACATAAACCAATCAATCTTCAGTCTATATCCTACCACATTTTTTAATAGTTGCACTTGGCTTAGCCTAATTACATATATATCAATCAATCTTCAGTCTATATCCTACCACAGTTGTCTTAGTAGTTGTACTTGGCCTAGCCTAATTACATATATACCAATCAATCTTCAGTCTATATCCTACCACATTGTCTTAGTAGTTGTACTTGGCCTAGCCTAATTACATATATACCAATCAATCTTCAGTTTATATCCTACCACATTTTCTTAGTAGGTGTACTTGACCTAGCCTGATTTTGCTTCAAAACACAAAGATTAGCATTTAGTCTAGTCCTATACTAACCTTCCCTACTATAGCGGTACCGTACCCTAGCCTTATATGCCATTTTATACACTAAACATTTGGCTAATTCTACCATAGAAGCGTTAAATAGCCTATCGTTTATATAGTCTAGTCCTACCGAACTTCCATAGGAGTGGAACTAAGCTGGTTTTATTTCCATTTATATGCAAATATTAACGTTTGTTCTAGTTCTACCACACTTTGTAAGCGTTGATACATATTGTCCAGCCTTATTTGCTTGAACTTAAGTCTAGACCTATAGCACTGGTTCAGCGCCAAATGTATAGAAAAAATGACATGAAGCATCAAAGAACATTAACTCAACAAGCTGCTTTAACGAGGCTAATTGAAAGAACGTAAAAGTGCATACAGAGGTTAGTATGTGAACTTGACAGGGCCCCTCTAAGGGAAAGCCAAAAAAAGACAAGAAAAATAGGTTAAAATTTGTAGACTTTCGGAGCCTGAATGTAGAACACTTCTCTTTAATTTGATACCAGTGCTGTGGCCGAGAAGGTAAAGGCGGTGGTATTTGAAGCAATGAGGCTTAGCAATCGGGAGGTTCCCGGTTCGATTCCCGGCCGGGTCATAGTAAGGTGGGTTTTTCATCCAAGAGCGATCTACTGTTTTACCTATCTAAAATGACTTTCTAAATTGAAAAGATCCCAAATTTGAGTTAAAATGTTGAATTGGTCCTTGGAAGCCACCCAACGTGTAAGTTGTAACCCATAAGCCCTTGCGGGAGCTTAAAAGCGTCGTAAAAAAATAAATGCTGATTATTATTAGCATTATATAATTTCTTAGGTGCTCGTGGAAAAACAGTCGCCTGTTTAAGGTATGGAGAGGCGAGTTCAAATCTGTCACTACGGATTTTGTGTTAAACAGTACAGTTGGGGCATACATAAAGTAGCACCTTTTTTTTCTTCAAATTACCCTGCATGAGCGAAAAATCAAACCTGTAGAATCTGTTATTCGTCTAACTTCATTCACTGGATATGATTTTTTTTTATGTGACAGCTTTTCAATACAAGTAATTAAACGTACTTGAATACATCGAAGTAAAATATTAACACATGCATATAGCGTAAAAGGTGCATTGACCGCTCTACTTAACGGATATCAAAACACATAACTTTTCAAAGTGGGCAGTATCCACGATTTGAAAACGAAAGTTTCAGCCTGAGTTATGTTTTGTTGTTATTGTTGTTTATGTATAACCGTCCCATCGACTCGATATGTGAATGTCTAGTAAAAGTTTTTAATCGATGCCGAGTCAGTGTTATATATGAGCAAGTTGTAAAACCTTGCATTATACGTCGATATATATTCAGTCATGGAATTCACTATATGCATTGTAACAACGTGTACTGTAGCTACGTACTTGCTGTCGTCACCATCAAACATTAAAGGGTGTGAAGACTCGCGCAAAAAGAAACGTCTAATGACAGTAATCTGACCTAGTTTCGAATGAGGTGTAACAGAAGTGTTAGACACCACCATCGATCCCAGAAAATGCACACACAGCTTGCTACCGTCGGTAATTAGACACTATAGTGTACAGTCAGTACATACAGCTGCAGTCAATACCCACAGCACAGTGTATAAACGATACAGCGATGGACATCTCAGGTCCAGCTAAAGATAACAAGGTATCACGTTTCATTACAGTCTGCATTTTGTAGCGACACGAACAAAACGTCTCTTGCAAGCAACAGGAAAGTTAACTTTTCAGATGGCCGCACGCGGTTTGGGGCGAGTCTTCAATGCCTTTAAAGTCAGTTTTACAATGTACCGACGTAACATCCGATATAGCAGTATATATGATGGTGTTATACACAAAAAGTGACCAGTTTGAATCTACGTGCCACTCTGTAAGCATATAGCGGAGTGTGACAAGATAACTGGACTTTAGATATACCTTAAGTCTCGTTTTCGTGTTTTTTTTTTCATTTTTTTTGGGGGGGGGGGTGTAAAATCCCTGGATCCACGTCTGGTTTGTCTTAAAGGTTTACATTTCTAAAACGTTTCTGCTAAACCATAATGAACCATCGAAGAAAAGATAAACATATACAGAACCAATATAACAATTCCATTAGGAACGGTTCACCTACCTACATAGGGCCTATATACAATATGAAGGTTTGTAAATGTAACAAAATCAAAATTTTATTTAAATTAGAACTATGTATAAAAACGTTTAAGGGTCTGATTTGTATTCTCTCGAAATCATAGCAGGATCCTCTTCAGGAGGGAGATTGAAAAAGAAAACAGGAGGGAAACAGGTTAACAATAGACAGATGGGAGCGGAGAGAATGTAATTTTTAATTATTGTACAATGAGTAGAAAAACAGTAGGATAAAAAGTCGGTTACCAATCCAGCAATACGTACAATTAACTGATATATCCTCACAGTGGCGGAGCTAGGGGTATTGGTCAGGGGGGGGGGGGGGCGAGAATGGTCTGTAGGGGCGCTTTCGACACTATCTAAGCGGAGCGACACCACAGGTTGGCGCGGAGCGTACAGATTTTTTTTTAGTAAAGATCCCTAGATCGCCGGAAATGACACTTTCCGGGCCTTGCTTATTTGCAGATAAACGAAGAATAAATAGGTGTCATCGCCATTTTGTCAGAAAATGACACCAACAAAATGTGACAAATGTCAATAGGTATTTGAGAGCGTAATTAAAAAGTCAATCGCGAATAAGTAAAAAGTGGTAAAAAGCTGAAAAGGGCGTCAGCAGTCCATTTGAGTCCGTCAGGGGGCATCCGCCCCCTCTGACTGTATGGACGCTCCGCCATGCACTGTATCCTCATGGCCAACAACATTTTAGATACAGCGGAATCCAATTGGAATATACGTGAATCCGACATGACGATCCGTTAGCATGACGATTAGTTGAAGAAAAGGAACAAAACGTCATCACCCACACCGAACCTCATACATGTAAATATACCGTTACCCAAGAAACATTCGAATCTGTTGTCATTTAATTTGCTTAAAAGATGACTTTAGGCACAAAATTAACTTTGATATATTATAGACCGTAAAATAAAATCCCACTGCTATCGGTTGAGGTTGTGTTGCTGTACAAATGACGCTTCCAACATCTGAGGCTCATCAATTAAAGGGGCTAAATTGTTAAGTCTTACACACAGGCCGTTAGGTCAGTCCCTCAGATGTATCTCGATATTCAAATGAAAAACGTCTCGTAAAATGTCCCCGTCATTACGTGTTTACAATGTAGCACAAATTTGGCAAGAACTAATGGTGTCGAACTCTAGTCAAGGGTGCACTGTTATGAAGCTAGTAACATGCTTTGGTTGAGTCAATGAATCAACATTAACATTTCAACATGCAGTGAGGAGCTGACGTCATCATCAATTTAGCCTGAAAGGAGCATCTCACGTTACTAGCACTCACATTTTACACCCCCCCAACCCCTCTTAAATCATGACGTACCAAGACTAACATAACATAACATAACATATATATATATATATATATATACCACTGGTTTGACCCATAGGGGGAAATGCAAAAAAGTGTACCATAAGGGGAAATTGAGGGAAAACACGAATAACATGGAAATAAATCATATTTTAATATCTAAATTTTCATGAAATACTTGTCATGATGTGCTCTAATGTGCTACATGTCTTTTGAGATTAAATTAATAAGATCTTAGGATATACCTTTTTTGGACCTTTAAAAATTTCCCCCGAACGTATTTTTCCTACTAATGAGGATTAGGGGGAAAAGTTTGTATTTCTCCTTAACAGTTTTTTGTATTTCTCCTTAACGGTTTCTTGTATATTTCTCCTAAACGTTGAAATAAGCAAATTTTCCTTTAAGGAGAAATACAAACATGTATTCTTAGTACAGAATCATGGTTACGGTGGGAGGATTGAGTGGTAGAGTAATTTCTCCGGGGACAAAACATATGATATGTAATAAAATTTGATGATGAATGAAAATAATCAATAATATAATCTATGATAAGTTTAATATTATTTATTATATCATCAAACAGTGAGGAGCCCATATAAAAGCGCAATAAAAGCGCTGAAAAACTTCGAACTACTCACACGATCGCACTTATCCCACCTCCCTCCCCCTTTCCCTCTTTCGTGGGTAACTCTAGCCCAACCATCTGTTCAGAAAATCGGTAAAGGAAAGCTACCACGGGCGTTGTGGGTAGGGGCGGGTATTGCGACCCCTTTTAATACCCTATTAGTTTTCGAGCATAACAGTATTCACTCTGGCTAATTATTAGTTTAGTTTAGTTACCCAAGGATCAGGAAGCTTTACAGTAGCTTATTTGAGAACCTATCCGTGATATATCATGGATGAACACCGGTTTACTTCAAGCCTTCTATTTTCAATAATTGTTCAGAGGGTAAAGAGGCAGGGGTGTGAATTCTCTCCCATTCCTGCTCCCAGGACCGCCTTTTAAAGTCCCCATCAACTTTTTTCCTCGATGCATTTGTACCGCTGTCCATCACTTCACAATCTTATTAATCACTCTGGTTAAGCAAGTAAGCATCTGAGTATAGTCATCTGCTTGAAGGCTACATAGACTATTTACTACAAAAGCCATGTTAATGTAACAGCCAGAATTTGCATTTCTAATTAGATACAGGTTTCTTGTATTTCTCCTTAACGTTGAAATAAGCAAATTTTCCCTTAAGGAGAAATACAAACATGTATTCGTAGTACAGAATTATGGTAACGGCGGGGAGGATTGAGTGGTAGAGTAATTTCTCCGGGGACAAAACATATGATGTGTAATAAAATTTGATGATGAATGAAAATAATCAATAATATAATCTATGATAAGTTTAATATTATTTATTATATCATCAGACTGTGAGGGGCACATATAAAAGCGCAAAAAAAGGGCTGAAAAACTTCGAACTACTCACACGGTCGCACTCACCCAACCTCCCTCCCCCTCTCCCTCTTTCGTGGGTAACTCTAGCCCAACCATCTGTTCAGAAACGTTCAAGCGTCTCGTTTACGGAAAAAGGTAAAGGAAAGCTACCAGGGGCGTTGTGGGTAGGGGCGGGGGTTGCGACCACTTTAATACCCTATTAGTTTTCGAGCATAACAGTATTCACTCTGGCTAATTATTAGTTTAGTTTAGTTAAGTTACCCGAAGATCAGGAAGCTTTACAGTAGCTTATTTGAGAACGTATCCGTGATAGATCATGGATGAACACCGGCTTACTTCAAGCCTTCTACTTTCAATAATTGTTCAGAGGGTAAAGAGGCAGGGGTGTGAATTGTCTCCCATTCCTGCTCCCAGGACCGCCTTTTAAAGTCCCCATCAACTTTTTTTCGATACTTTGGTACCACTGACCCTCACTTTACAAACTTATTAATCACTCTGGTTAAGCAAGTAAGCAACTGAGTATATGTAGTTATCTGCTTGAAGGCTACATAGACTATTTACTACAAAAGCTATGTTAATGTAACAGTCAAAATTTGCATTTCTAATTAGATACAGGTTTCTTGTATTTCTCCGTAACGTTGAAATAAGCAAAACTTCCCTTAAGGAGAAATACAAACATGTATTCGTAGTACAGAATTATGGTTACGGTGGGGAGGATTGAGTGGTAGAGTAATTTCTCCGGAGACAAAACATATGATATGTAATAAAATTTGATGATAAATGAAAATAATCAATAATATAAACTATGATAAGTTTAATATTATTTATTATATCATCAGGACTGTGAGGGGCACATTTAAAAGCGCAATAAAATGGCTGAAAAACTTCAAACTACTCACACGGTCGCACTTACCCCACCCCCTTCCCCCTTCCCCTCTCTTATGGGCAACTCTAGCCCAACCATCTGTTCTGAAACGTTCAAGCGTCACGTTTACGGAATTAGGTAAAGGAAAGCTATCGAGGGCGTTGTGGGTAGGGGCGGGGATTGCGACCACTTTAATACCCTATTAGTTTTCGAGCATAGCAATATTCACTATGGCTAATTATTAGTTGAGTTTAGTTACCCAGAGATCAGGAAGCTTTACAGTAGCATATTTGAGAACCTATCCGTGTTAGATCATGGATGAACACCGGCTTACTTCAAGCCTTCTATTTTCGATAATTGTTCAGAGGGTAAAGAGGCAGGGGTGTGAATTCTCTCACATGCCTGCTCCCGACAACGCCTTTTTAAGTCAACATCAACTTTTTGCGATACTTTGGTACCACTGGCCCTCACTCCACAAACTTATTAATCACTCTGGTTAAGCAAGTAAGCAACTGAGTATAGTTATCTGCTTGAAGGCTACATAGACTATTTACTACAAAAGCTATGTTAATGTAACAGTCAAAATTTGCATTTCTAATTAGATACAGGTTTCTTGTATTTCTCCTTAACGTTGAAATAAGCAAAACTTCCCTTAAGGAGAAATACAAACATGTATTCGTAGTACAGAATTATGGTTACGGTGGGGAGGATTGAGTGGTAGAGTAATTTCTCCGGAGACGAAACATATGATATGTAATAAAATTTGATGATAAATGAAAATAACCAATAATATAAACTATAATAAGTTTAATATTATTTATTATATCATCAGGACTGTGAGGGGCACATTTAAAAGCGCAATAAAATGGCTGAAAAACTTCAAACTACTCACACGGTCGCACTTACCCCACCCCCTTCCCCCTTCCCCTCTCTTATGGGCAACTCTAGCCCAACCATCTGTTCTGAAACGTTCAAGCGTCACGTTTCCGGAATTAGGTAAAGGAAAGCTATCGAGGGCGTTGTGGGTAGGGGCGGGGATTGCGACCACTTTAATACCCTATTAGTTTTCGAGCATAGCAATATTCACTATGGCTAATTATTAGTTGAGTTTAGTTACCCAGAGATCAGGAAGCTTTACAGTAGCATATTTGAGAACCTATCCGTGTTAGATCATGGATGAACACCGGCTTACTTCAAGCCTTCTATTTTCGATAATTGTTCAGAGGGTAAAGAGGCAGGGGTGTGAATTCTCTCCCATGCCTGCTCCCGACAACGCCTTTTTAAGTCAACATCAACTTTTTGCGATACTTTGGTACCACTGGCCCTCACTCCACAAACTTATTAATCACTCTGGTTAAGCAAGTAAGCAACTGAGTATAGTTATCTGCTTGAAGGCTACATAGACTATTTACTACAAAAGCTATGTTAATGTAACAGTCAAAATTTGCATTTCTAATTAGATACAGGTTTCTTGTATTTCTCCTTAACGTTGAAATAAGCAAAACTTCCCTTAAGGAGAAATACAAACATGTATTCGTAGTACAGAATTATGGTTACGGTGGGGAGGATTGAGTGGTAGAGTAATTTCTCCGGAGACAAAACATATGATATGTAATAAAATTTGATGATAAATGAAAATAACCAATAATATAAACTATGATAAGTTTAATATTATTTATTATATCATCAGGACTGTGAGGGGCACATTTAAAAGCGCAATAAAATGGCTGAAAAACTTCGAACTACTCACACGGTCGCACGTACCACACCCCCTTCCCCCTACCCCTCTTTCATGGGCAACTCTAGCCCAACCATCTGTTCAGAAACGTTCAAGCGTCACGTTTACGGAATTAGGTAAAGGGAAAGCTATCGAGGGCGTTGTGGGTAGGGGCGGGGATTGCGACCACTTTAATACCCTATTAGTTTTCGAGCATAACAGTATTCACTCTGGTTAATTATTAGTTTAGTTTAGTTACCCAAGGATCAGGAAGCTTTACAGTAGCTTATTTGAGAACCTATCCGTGATATATCATTGATGAACACCGGTTTACTTCAAGCCTTCTATTTTCAATAATTGTTCAGAGGGTAAAGAGGCAGGGGTGTGAATTCTCTCCCATTCCTGCTCCCGGGACCGCCTTTTAAAGTCCCCATCAACTTTTTTTTCTCGATACATTGGAACCACTGGCCCTCACTTCACTAACTTAGTAATCACTCTGGTTAAGCAAGTAAGCAACTGAGTATAGTTATCTGCTTGAAGGTTTCATAGACTATTTACTACAAGTTTATGTTAATGTAACAGTCAAAATTTGCATTTCTAATTATATACAGGTTTCTTGTATTTCTCCTTAACGTTGAAATAAGCAAAACTTCCCTTAAGGAGAAATACAAACATGTATTCGTAGTACAGAATTATGGGTACGGTGGGGAGGATTGAGTGGTAAAGTAATTTCTCCGGCTACAAAACATATGATGTGTAATAAAATTTGATGATAAATGAAAATAATCAATAATATAAGCTATGATAAGTTTAATATTATTTATTATATCATCAGACTGTAAGGAGCCTATATAAAAGCGCAATCAAATGGCTGAAAAACTTCGAACTAATCACACGGTCGCACTTACCCTACCTTCCTTCCCCCATCCCCCTTCCCCTCTTTCATGGGTAACTCTAGCCTTACCATCTGTTCTGAATCGTTCGAGCGTCTCGTATACGGAAAAAGGTAAAGGAAAGCTACCAGGGGCGTTATGGGTAGGGGCGGGGATTGCGACCACTTTAATACCCTATTAGTTTTCGAGCATAACAGTATTCACTCTGGCTAATTAATAGTTTAGTTTAGTTACCCAAGGATCAGGAAGCTTTACAGTAGCTTATTTGAGACCCTATCCGTGATAGATCATGGATGAACACCGGCTTTCTTCAAGCCTACTAATTTCGATAATTGTTCAGAGGGTAAAGAGGCAGGGGTGTGAATTCTCTCCCATTCCTGCTCCCGGGACCGCCTTTTAAAGTCCCCATCAACTTTTTTTTCGATACTTTGGTACCACTGACCCTCACTTCACAAACTTAGTAATCACTCTGGTTAAGCAAGTAAGCAACTGAGTATAGTTATCTGCTTGAAGGCTACATAGACTATTTACTACAAAAGCTATGTTAATGTAACAGTCAAAATTTGCATTTGTATTTAGATACAGGTTTCTTGTATTTCTCCTTAACGTTGAAATAAGAAAAACTTCCCTTAAGGAGAAATACAAACATGTATTCGTAGTACAGAATTATGGTTACGGTGGGGAGGATTGAGTGGTAGAGTAATTTCTCCGGGGACAAAACATATGATATGTAATAAAATTTGATGATAAATAAAAATAATAAATAATATAAACTATGATAAGTTTAATATTATTTATTATATCATCAGACTGTAAGGAGCCTATATAAAAGCGCAATAAAATGGCTGAAAAACTTCGAACTAATCACACGGTCGCACTTACCCTACCTCCCTTTCCCCATCTCCCTTCCCCTCTTTCATGGGTAACTCTAGCCCAACCATCTGTTCTGAATCGTTCGAGCGTCTCGTATACGGAAAAAGGTAAAGGAAAGCTACCAGGGGCGTTATGGGTAGGGGCGGGGATTGCGACCACTTTAATACCCTATTAGTTTTCGAGCATAACAGTATTCACTCTGGCTAATTATTAGTTTAGTTTAGTTACCCAAGGATCAGGAAGCTTTACAGTAGCTTATTTGAGACCCTATCCGTGATAGATCATGGATGAACACCGGCTTTCTTCAAGCCTTCTGTTTTCGATAATTGTTCAGAGGGTAAAGAGGCAGGGGTGTGACGTGTCACCCATTCCTGCTCCCAGGACCGCCTTTTAAAGTCCCCATCAAATTTTTTTCGATACTTTGGTACCACTGACCCTCACTTCACAAACTTATTAAACACTCTGGTTAAGCAAGTAAGCAACTGAGTATAGTTATCTGCTTGAAGGCTACATTGATTACTTACTACAAAAGCTATGTTAATGTGACAGTCAAAATTTGCATTTCTAATTAGATACAGGTTTCTTGTATTTCTCCTTAACGTTGAAATAAGCAAAACTTCCCTTAAGGAGAAATACAAACATGTATTCGTAGTACAGAATTATGGTTACGGTGGGGAGTATTGAGTGGTAGAGTAATTTCTCCGGGGACAAAACATATGATATGTAATAAAATTTGATGATAAATAAAAATAATAAATAATATAAACTATGATAAGTTTAATGATATTTATTATATCATCAGACTGTAAGGAGCCTATATAAACGCGCAATAAAATGGCTGAAAAACTTCGAACTAATCACACGGTCGCACTTACCCTACCTCCCTTCCCCTTCCCCTCTTTCATGGGTAACTCTAACCCAACCATCTGTTCTGAATCGTTCGAGCGTCTCGTATACGGAAAAAGGTAAAGGAAAGCTACCAGGGGCGTTATGGGTAGGGGCGGGGATTGCGACCACTTTAATACCCTATTAGTTTTCGAGCATAACAGTATTCACTCTGGCTAATTATTAGTTTAGTTTAGTTACCCAAGGATCAGGAAGCTTTACAGTAGCTTATTTGAGAACCTATCCGTGATATATCATTGATGAACACCGGTTTACTTCAAGCCTTCTATTTTCAATAATTGTTCAGAGGGTAAAGAGGCAGGGGTGTGAATTCTCTCCCATTCCTGCTCCCGGGACCGCCTTTTAAAGTCCCCATCAACTTTTTTTTCTCGATACATTGGAACCACTGGCCCTCACTTCACTAACTTAGTAATCACTCTGGTTAAGCAAGTAAGCAACTGAGTATAGTTATCTGCTTGAAGGTTTCATAGACTATTTACTACAAGTTTATGTTAATGTAACAGTCAAAATTTGCATTTCTAATTATATACAGGTTTCTTGTATTTCTCCTTAACGTTGAAATAAGCAAAACTTCCCTTAAGGAGAAATACAAACATGTATTCGTAGTACAGAATTATGGGTACGGTGGGGAGGATTGAGTGGTAAAGTAATTTCTCCGGCTACAAAACATATGATGTGTAATAAAATTTGATGATAAATGAAAATAATCAATAATATAAGCTATGATAAGTTTAATATTATTTATTATATCATCAGACTGTAAGGAGCCTATATAAAAGCGCAATCAAATGGCTGAAAAACTTCGAACTAATCACACGGTCGCACTTACCCTACCTTCCTTCCCCCATCCCCCTTCCCCTCTTTCATGGGTAACTCTAGCCTTACCATCTGTTCTGAATCGTTCGAGCGTCTCGTATACGGAAAAAGGTAAAGGTAAGCTACCAGGGGCGTTATGGGTAGGGGCGGGGATTGCGACCACTTTAATACCCTATTTGTTTTCGAGCATAACAGTATTCACTCTGGCTAATTAATAGTTTAGTTTAGTTACCCAAGGATCAGGAAGCTTTACAGTAGCTTATTTGAGACCCTATCCGTGATAGATCATGGATGAACACCGGCTTTCTTCAAGCCTACTAATTTCGATAATTGTTCAGAGGGTAAAGAGGAAGGGGTGTGAATTCTCTCCCATTCCTGCTCCCGGGACCGCCTTTTAAAGTCCCCATCAACTTTTTTTTCGATACTTTGGTACCACTGACCCTCACTTCACAAACTTAGTAATCACTCTGGTTAAGCAAGTAAGCAACTGAGTATAGTTATCTGCTTGAAGGCTACATAGACTATTTACTACAAAAGCTATGTTAATGTAACAGTCAAAATTTGCATTTGTATTTAGATACAGGTTTCTTGTATTTCTCCTTAACGTTGAAATAAGAAAAACTTCCCTTAAGGAGAAATACAAACATGTATTCGTAGTACAGAATTATGGTTACGGTGGGGAGGATTGAGTGGTAGAGTAATTTCTCCGGGGACAAAACATATGATATGTAATAAAATTTGATGATAAATAAAAATAATAAATAATATAAACTATGATAAGTTTAATATTATTTATTATATCATCAGACTGTAAGGAGCCTATATAAAAGCGCAATAAAATGGCTGAAAAACTTCGAACTAATCACACGGTCGCACTTACCCTACCTCCCTTTCCCCATCTCCCTTCCCCTCTTTCATGGGTAACTCTAGCCCAACCATCTGTTCTGAATCGTTCGAGCGTCTCGTATACGGAAAAAGGTAAAGGAAAGCTACCAGGGGCGTTATGGGTAGGGGCGGGGATTGCGACCACTTTAATACCCTATTAGTTTTCGAGCATAACAGTATTCACTCTGGCTAATTATTAGTTTAGTTTAGTTACCCAAGGATCAGGAAGCTTTACAGTAGCTTATTTGAGACCCTATCCGTGATAGATCATGGATGAACACCGGCTTTCTTCAAGCCTTCTGTTTTCGATAATTGTTCAGAGGGTAAAGAGGCAGGGGTGTGACGTGTCACCCATTCCTGCTCCCAGGACCGCCTTTTAAAGTCCCCATCAAATTTTTTTCGATACTTTGGTACCACTGACCCTCACTTCACAAACTTATTAAACACTCTGGTTAAGCAAGTAAGCAACTGAGTATAGTTATCTGCTTGAAGGCTACATTGATTACTTACTACAAAAGCTATGTTAATGTGACAGTCAAAATTTGCATTTCTAATTAGATACAGGTTTCTTGTATTTCTCCTTAACGTTGAAATAAGCAAAACTTCCCTTAAGGAGAAATACAAACATGTATTCGTAGTACAGAATTATGGTTACGGTGGGGAGTATTGAGTGGTAGAGTAATTTCTCCGGGGACAAAACATATGATATGTAATAAAATTTGATGATAAATAAAAATAATAAATAATATAAACTATGATAAGTTTAATGATATTTATTATATCATCAGACTGTAAGGAGCCTATATAAACGCGCAATAAAATGGCTGAAAAACTTCGAACTAATCACACGGTCGCACTTACCCTACCTCCCTTCCCCTTCCCCTCTTTCATGGGTAACTCTAACCCAACCATCTGTTCTGAATCGTTCGAGCGTCTCGTATACGGAAAAAGGTAAAGGAAAGCTACCAGGGGCGTTATGGGTAGGGGCGGGGATTGCGACCACTTTAATACCCTATTAGTTTTCGAGCATAACAGTATTCACTCTGGCTAATTATTAGTTTAGTTTAGTTACCCAAGGATCAGGAAGCTTTACAGTAGCTTATTTGAGAACCTATCCGTGATATATCATTGATGAACACCGGTTTACTTCAAGCCTTCTATTTTCAATAATTGTTCAGAGGGTAAAGAGGCAGGGGTGTGAATTCTCTCCCATTCCTGCTCCCGGGACCGCCTTTTAAAGTCCCCATCAACTTTTTTTTCTCGATACATTGGAACCACTGGCCCTCACTTCACTAACTTAGTAATCACTCTGGTTAAGCAAGTAAGCAACTGAGTATAGTTATCTGCTTGAAGGTTTCATAGACTATTTACTACAAGTTTATGTTAATGTAACAGTCAAAATTTGCATTTCTAATTATATACAGGTTTCTTGTATTTCTCCTTAACGTTGAAATAAGCAAAACTTCCCTTAAGGAGAAATACAAACATGTATTCGTAGTACAGAATTATGGGTACGGTGGGGAGGATTGAGTGGTAAAGTAATTTCTCCGGCTACAAAACATATGATGTGTAATAAAATTTGATGATAAATGAAAATAATCAATAATATAAGCTATGATAAGTTTAATATTATTTATTATATCATCAGACTGTAAGGAGCCTATATAAAAGCGCAATCAAATGGCTGAAAAACTTCGAACTAATCACACGGTCGCACTTACCCTACCTTCCTTCCCCCATCCCCCTTCCCCTCTTTCATGGGTAACTCTAGCCTTACCATCTGTTCTGAATCGTTCGAGCGTCTCGTATACGGAAAAAGGTAAAGGTAAGCTACCAGGGGCGTTATGGGTAGGGGCGGGGATTGCGACCACTTTAATACCCTATTTGTTTTCGAGCATAACAGTATTCACTCTGGCTAATTAATAGTTTAGTTTAGTTACCCAAGGATCAGGAAGCTTTACAGTAGCTTATTTGAGACCCTATCCGTGATAGATCATGGATGAACACCGGCTTTCTTCAAGCCTACTAATTTCGATAATTGTTCAGAGGGTAAAGAGGAAGGGGTGTGAATTCTCTCCCATTCCTGCTCCCGGGACCGCCTTTTAAAGTCCCCATCAACTTTTTTTTCGATACTTTGGTACCACTGACCCTCACTTCACAAACTTAGTAATCACTCTGGTTAAGCAAGTAAGCAACTGAGTATAGTTATCTGCTTGAAGGCTACATAGACTATTTACTACAAAAGCTATGTTAATGTAACAGTCAAAATTTGCATTTGTATTTAGATACAGGTTTCTTGTATTTCTCCTTAACGTTGAAATAAGAAAAACTTCCCTTAAGGAGAAATACAAACATGTATTCGTAGTACAGAATTATGGTTACGGTGGGGAGGATTGAGTGGTAGAGTAATTTCTCCGGGGACAAAACATATGATATGTAATAAAATTTGATGATAAATAAAAATAATAAATAATATAAACTATGATAAGTTTAATATTATTTATTATATCATCAGACTGTAAGGAGCCTATATAAAAGCGCAATAAAATGGCTGAAAAACTTCGAACTAATCACACGGTCGCACTTACCCTACCTCCCTTTCCCCATCTCCCTTCCCCTCTTTCATGGGTAACTCTAGCCCAACCATCTGTTCTGAATCGTTCGAGCGTCTCGTATACGGAAAAAGGTAAAGGAAAGCTACCAGGGGCGTTATGGGTAGGGGCGGGGATTGCGACCACTTTAATACCCTATTAGTTTTCGAGCATAACAGTATTCACTCTGGCTAATTATTAGTTTAGTTTAGTTACCCAAGGATCAGGAAGCTTTACAGTAGCTTATTTGAGACCCTATCCGTGATAGATCATGGATGAACACCGGCTTTCTTCAAGCCTTCTGTTTTCGATAATTGTTCAGAGGGTAAAGAGGCAGGGGTGTGACGTGTCACCCATTCCTGCTCCCAGGACCGCCTTTTAAAGTCCCCATCAAATTTTTTTCGATACTTTGGTACCACTGACCCTCACTTCACAAACTTATTAAACACTCTGGTTAAGCAAGTAAGCAACTGAGTATAGTTATCTGCTTGAAGGCTACATTGATTACTTACTACAAAAGCTATGTTAATGTGACAGTCAAAATTTGCATTTCTAATTAGATACAGGTTTCTTGTATTTCTCCTTAACGTTGAAATAAGCAAAACTTCCCTTAAGGAGAAATACAAACATGTATTCGTAGTACAGAATTATGGTTACGGTGGGGAGTATTGAGTGGTAGAGTAATTTCTCCGGGGACAAAACATATGATATGTAATAAAATTTGATGATAAATAAAAATAATAAATAATATAAACTATGATAAGTTTAATGATATTTATTATATCATCAGACTGTAAGGAGCCTATATAAACGCGCAATAAAATGGCTGAAAAACTTCGAACTAATCACACGGTCGCACTTACCCTACCTCCCTTCCCCTTCCCCTCTTTCATGGGTAACTCTAACCCAACCATCTGTTCTGAATCGTTCGAGCGTCTCGTATACGGAAAAAGGTAAAGGAAAGCTACCAGGGGCGTTATGGGTAGGGGCGGGGATTGCGACCACTTTAATACCCTATTAGTTTTCGAGCATAACAGTATTCACTCTGGCTAATTATTAGTTTAGTTTAGTTACCCAAGGATCAGGAAGCTTTACAGTAGCTTATTTGAGAACCTATCCGTGATATATCATTGATGAACACCGGTTTACTTCAAGCCTTCTATTTTCAATAATTGTTCAGAGGGTAAAGAGGCAGGGGTGTGAATTCTCTCCCATTCCTGCTCCCGGGACCGCCTTTTAAAGTCCCCATCAACTTTTTTTTCTCGATACATTGGAACCACTGGCCCTCACTTCACTAACTTAGTAATCACTCTGGTTAAGCAAGTAAGCAACTGAGTATAGTTATCTGCTTGAAGGTTTCATAGACTATTTACTACAAGTTTATGTTAATGTAACAGTCAAAATTTGCATTTCTAATTATATACAGGTTTCTTGTATTTCTCCTTAACGTTGAAATAAGCAAAACTTCCCTTAAGGAGAAATACAAACATGTATTCGTAGTACAGAATTATGGGTACGGTGGGGAGGATTGAGTGGTAAAGTAATTTCTCCGGCTACAAAACATATGATGTGTAATAAAATTTGATGATAAATGAAAATAATCAATAATATAAGCTATGATAAGTTTAATATTATTTATTATATCATCAGACTGTAAGGAGCCTATATAAAAGCGCAATCAAATGGCTGAAAAACTTCGAACTAATCACACGGTCGCACTTACCCTACCTTCCTTCCCCCATCCCCCTTCCCCTCTTTCATGGGTAACTCTAGCCTTACCATCTGTTCTGAATCGTTCGAGCGTCTCGTATACGGAAAAAGGTAAAGGTAAGCTACCAGGGGCGTTATGGGTAGGGGCGGGGATTGCGACCACTTTAATACCCTATTTGTTTTCGAGCATAACAGTATTCACTCTGGCTAATTAATAGTTTAGTTTAGTTACCCAAGGATCAGGAAGCTTTACAGTAGCTTATTTGAGACCCTATCCGTGATAGATCATGGATGAACACCGGCTTTCTTCAAGCCTACTAATTTCGATAATTGTTCAGAGGGTAAAGAGGAAGGGGTGTGAATTCTCTCCCATTCCTGCTCCCGGGACCGCCTTTTAAAGTCCCCATCAACTTTTTTTTTCGATACTTTGGTACCACTGACCCTCACTTCACAAACTTAGTAATCACTCTGGTTAAGCAAGTAAGCAACTGAGTATAGTTATCTGCTTGAAGGCTACATAGACTATTTACTACAAAAGCTATGTTAATGTAACAGTCAAAATTTGCATTTGTATTTAGATACAGGTTTCTTGTATTTCTCCTTAACGTTGAAATAAGAAAAACTTCCCTTAAGGAGAAATACAAACATGTATTCGTAGTACAGAATTATGGTTACGGTGGGGAGGATTGAGTGGTAGAGTAATTTCTCCGGGGACAAAACATATGATATGTAATAAAATTTGATGATAAATAAAAATAATAAATAATATAAACTATGATAAGTTTAATATTATTTATTATATCATCAGACTGTAAGGAGCCTATATAAAAGCGCAATAAAATGGCTGAAAAACTTCGAACTAATCACACGGTCGCACTTACCCTACCTCCCTTTCCCCATCTCCCTTCCCCTCTTTCATGGGTAACTCTAGCCCAACCATCTGTTCTGAATCGTTCGAGCGTCTCGTATACGGAAAAAGGTAAAGGAAAGCTACCAGGGGCGTTATGGGTAGGGGCGGGGATTGCGACCACTTTAATACCCTATTAGTTTTCGAGCATAACAGTATTCACTCTGGCTAATTATTAGTTTAGTTTAGTTACCCAAGGATCAGGAAGCTTTACAGTAGCTTATTTGAGACCCTATCCGTGATAGATCATGGATGAACACCGGCTTTCTTCAAGCCTTCTGTTTTCGATAATTGTTCAGAGGGTAAAGAGGCAGGGGTGTGACGTGTCACCCATTCCTGCTCCCAGGACCGCCTTTTAAAGTCCCCATCAATTTTTTTTCGATACTTTGGTACCACTGACCCTCACTTCACAAACTTATTAAACACTCTGGTTAAGCAAGTAAGCAACTGAGTATAGTTATCTGCTTGAAGGCTACATTGATTACTTACTACAAAAGCTATGTTAATGTGACAGTCAAAATTTGCATTTCTAATTAGATACAGGTTTCTTGTATTTCTCCTTAACGTTGAAATAAGCAAAACTTCCCTTAAGGAGAAATACAAACATGTATTCGTAGTACAGAATTATGGTTACGGTGGGGAGTATTGAGTGGTAAAGTAATTTCTCCGGCTACAAAACATATGATGTGTAATAAAATTTGATGATAAATGAAAATTATCAATAATATAAGCTATGATAAGTTTAATATTATTTATTATATCATCAGACTGTAAGGAGCCTATATAAAAGCGCAATAAAATGGCTGAAAAACTTCGAACTAATCACACGGTCGCACTTACCCTACCTTCCTTCCCCCATCCCCCTTCCCCTCTTTCATGGGTAACTCTAGCCTTACCATCTGTTCTGAATCGTTCGAGCGTCTCGTATACGGAAAAAGGTAAAGGAAAGCTACCAGGGGCGTAATGGGTAGGGGCGGGGATTGCGACCACTTTAATACCCTATTAGTTTTCGAGCATAACAGTATTCACTCTGGCTAATTATTAGTTTAGTTTAGTTACCCAAGGATCAGGAAGCTTTACAGTAGCTTATTTGAGAACCTATCCGTGATATATCATTGATGAACACCGGTTTACTTCAAGCCTTCTATTTTCAATAATTGTTCAGAGGGTAAAGAGGCAGGGGTGTGAATTCTCTCCCATTCCTGCTCCCGGGACCGCCTTTTAAAGTCCCCATCAACTTTTTTTTCTCGATACATTGGAACCACTGGCCCTCACTTCACTAACTTAGTAATCACTCTGGTTAAGCAAGTAAGCAACTGAGTATAGTTATCTGCTTGAAGGTTTCATAGACTATTTACTACAAGTTTATGTTAATGTAACAGTCAAAATTTGCATTTCTTATTATATACAGGTTTCTTGTATTTCTCCTTAACGTTGAAATAAGCAAAACTTCCCTTAAGGAGAAATACAAACATGTATTCGTAGTACAGAATTATGGGTACGGTGGGGAGGATTGAGTGGTAAAGTAATTTCTCCGGCTACAAAACATATGATGTGTAATAAAATTTGATGATAAATGAAAATAATCAATAATATAAGCTATGATAAGTTTAATATTATTTATTATATCATCAGACTGTAAGGAGCCTATATAAAAGCGCAATAAAATGGCTGAAAAACTTCGAACTAATCACACGGTCGCACTTACCCTACCTCCCTTCCCCCATCCCCCTTCCTCTCTTTCATGGGTAACTCTAGCCTTACCATCTGTTCTGAATCGTTCGAGCGTCTCGTATACGGAAAAAGGTAAAGGAAAGCTACCAGGGGCGTAATGGGTAGGGGCGGGGATTGCGACCACTTTAATACCCTATTAGTTTTCGAGCAAAACAGTATTCACTCTGGCTAATTATTAGTTTAGTTTTGTTACCCAAGGATCAGGAAGCTTTACAGTAGCTTATTTGAGAACCTATCCGTGATAGATCATGGATGAACACCGGCTTACTTCAAGCCTTCTACTTTCAATAATTGTTCAGAGGGTAAAGAGGCAGGGGTGTGAATTCTCTCCCATTCCTGCTCCCAGGACCGCCTTTTAAATCATCAGACTGTATCATCAGATTGTAAGGAGCCTATATAAAAGCGCAATAAAATGGCTGAAAAACTTCGAACTAATCACACGGTCGCACTTACCCTACCTCCCTTCCCCTTCCCCTCTTTCATGGGTAACTCTAGCCTTACCATCTGTTCTGAATCGTTCGAGCGTCTCGTATACGGAAAAAGGTAAAGGAAAGCTACCAGGGGCGTTATGGGTAGGGGCGGGGATTGCGACCACTTTAATACCCTATTAGTTTTCGAGCAAAACAGTATTCACTCTGGCTAATTAAAGTTTAGTTTAGTTACCCAAGGATCAGGAAGCTTTACAGTAGCTTATTTGAGAACCTATCCGTGATAGATCATGGATGAACACCGGCTTACTTCAAGCCTTCTACTTTCAATAATTGTTCAGAGGGTAAAGAGGCAGGGGTGTGAATTCTCTCCCATTCCTGCTCCCAGGACCGCCTTTTAAAGTCCCCATCAAATTTTTTTTTCAATACATTTGTACTACTGGCCCTCACTTCACAAACTTATTTATCACTCTGGTTAAGCAAGTAAGCAACTGAGTATAGTTATCTGCTTGAAGGCTACATAGATTACTTACTACAAAAGCTATGTTAATGTAACAGTCAAAATTTGCATTTCTAATTAGATACAGGTTTCTTGTATTTCTCCTTAACGTTGAAATAAGCAAAATTTCCCTTAAGGAGAAATACAAACATGTATTCGTAGTACAGAATTATGGTAATGGTGGGGAGGATTGAGTGGTAGAGTAATTTCTCCGGGGACAAAACATATGATGTGTCATAAAATTTGATGATAAATGAAAATAATCGATAATATAATCTATGATAAGTTTAATATTATTTATTATATCATCAGACTGTGAGGGGCACATATAAAAGCGCAGAAAAAGGGCTGAAAAACTTCGAACTACTCACACGGTCGCACTAACCCCACCTCCCTCCCCTTTTCCCTCTTTCGTGTGTAACTCTAGCCCAACCATCTGTTCAGAAACGTTCAAGCGTCTCGTTTACGGACTTAGGTAAACGTAAGCTACCAGGGGCGTTGTGGGTAGGGGCGGGGGTTGCGACCACTTTAATACCCTATTAGTTTTCGAGCATAACAGTATTCACTCTGGCTAATTAAAGTTTAGTTTAGTTACCCAAGGATCAGGAAGCTTTACAGTAGCTTATTTGAGAACCTATCCGTGTTAGATCATGGATGAACACCGGCTTACTCCAAGCCTTCTGTTTTCGATAATTGTTCAGAGGGTAACTTGAAGAGGCAGGGGTGTGAATTCTCCCATTCCTGCTCCCGGGACCGCCTTTTAAAGTCCCCATCAGTTTTTTCGATACATTTGTACCACTGGCCCTCACTTCACAATCTTATTTATCACTCTGGTTAAGCAAGTAAGCAACTGAGTATTGCTAGTTGCTTGAAGGCTACATAGACTATTTACTACAATAGGTATATGTTAATGTAACAGTCAAAATTTGCATTTCTAATTAGATACAGGTTTCTTGTATTTCTCCTTAACGTTGAAATAAGCAAATTTTCCCTTAAGGAGAAATACAAACATGTATTCGTAGTACAGAATTATGGTTACGGTGGGGAGGATTGAGTGGTAGAGTAACTTCTCCGGGGACAAAACATATGATATGTAATAAAATTTGATGATGTATGAAAATAATCAATAATATAATCTATGATAAGTTTAATATTATTTATTATATTATCAGACAGTTAGGAGCCCATATAAAAGGGTCAAAGGGTCAAAGGTCAAGAGAATCTGGCTCCTGGCGGAGTTTTGATCCTGGAACCTAAGGATTGTGAGGCGGACACTCTAACCGCTGAACCACGAATTTTCCTTTAAATTATATTATTGCATCGAACTATATAACTATCGAAGATAAGACTGGAGGCCACTACTTGGGATACATGGTGTGCGGTTGATTACAGGGGCTACGGCTTTCGTCGAGTTGCTTCAATCTCACCCCTCCCTTATACCACCCACTCCGTAGGGAATATTTGAAACACTGGCGGGTTATACCCCTATGAAAAATCTTGTGCACATAGTAGACCTCTGTATTCTTTTTAACATAACTTTAGGGGCTGAGGGCCAGTCTCCTACCACTCACCTCGAAAATTTGACCCATATAGTAAATAGCTCCCTTGTTATTAAAACAAATGGAAGTGCAGACCTTAAATATCACGTCCCAGGTCATTTGTATGATGTGTTAATTATGAGGGAGGGGATGCCCTTTGATTTAAAGTAGTTGATGGTTGTTGTAATTTGCTTGCAGGTCTTTATTTCTTTGTGTACCTTTTTCTCAGTGTAATTAAATTACTTTTTTACTATTTAGTTTCATTTTTTTTTTAATTTAATTTGAATTATTGCATTAATATAACTTAATTTGATTTATGAATTAGCTTGTACATATTGATGAATTTGAATTCAAAATTATTGAATGTTCCTGAAACAGGTAAAAGGAAAAAGAAATCTCTGTTGTCAACGTTACGGTCAGTTGTCAGTCGGACATCCCATCTTTCGCGACTGCACTTAACCAAATAATAACCAAATAAGCAACTGAGTATAATTTGTCTGCTTGAAGGCTACATAGACTACTTACTACAAAAGCTATGTTAATGTAACAGTCACAGTAACGGTGCAAGGGGACTGGGGTTGGAAGCGGATCAGTCGTTCGGTAGTTTGGTTTTCGTGCCCACGTTCTTTCCTGGACCACTTTTTCTCAAAAAATCTCTCTTTTTTTTGCAACAAATTATTTGACGACATAGTGAATTGCCAAAAATACAGTGCTTTTTCCTAAGGCGCTTAATATTATTTCTTGGGGAAGGGGTGGGCTATTCATCACTTACATGAAATTTGTTTAATTGTTCACTTCATTCCAACTGAGTATTTGGAATTAAGTGAAAAATTAAGCATGTTGCAGAAAATGTTGAGTTGACGAGATACGATCAGATGTCAATTAAACATTTTGCAGAAAAATGTCCAATTGCTCAGTTGGAATGAAGTGAACAATTGAACATTTTGCAGCAAACTGTCCAATTGACGAGGTATGATAAGTTGTCAATTAAACAATTTGCAGAAAATTGTTGGATTGCTCAGTTAAAGCAACTGAGCAATCCAACATTTTCCTGATTTTTGATAAGATTTTATTGTTGTTATCTTAACAATTTACTGAAAAATGTCCAACTTATGGGGCAAAGTTTTCCTTGTTGATGGCACTTTTAAGCTTCCGTAGATTAGCATTGAGTGTTTTATTGTATTCTACAGACCATATATATGCTGAACTTATTTGAAGCTAGCCTGCTAGCGAACAGGATCATCCCACCCAATAGCAAAATTAGTACATAGATAAACCAAATTGAAGCTGGCGAACGTTGTACAGATGTTCTATTAGGAATTTTTTTAGAGTATTCAAAATCTTACGAGGTTTTGTACGGTGGAGTATAAAGATCGCGAGATACAATTTCTCAAAGTGGCAAGGAAAACGTAAATATGACTGATTAAAGGTCAATCTTAACCGAAATTTTTAGGCCATTCACAATCATATATGAATAGGCCTAGGTAAATTATAGTGCGACAGTCGGCAAGTTCCGACTGTCGCACTCAAATTTTCCAACTACTGTCAGTTTTACCAAGATTGGGGAGTGAGACACCCCCACTTGCCCCCTCTGAGATGTCTTTGCTCATTGCGTCCCTGAGGACAGTGGTGTCAAATCACACTGCGACATGAAATGCTTTGCATCAATAACAACATTTGCAAATTGCTACACTTACGGATGTCTTCTACCAAGAAATAATAGGAGGGGTACCCCATTTCACCTTACTTATATCAGCTACATTCACTGTGAACATGAAAAGGGCTTGGAGTACAATAAGCCATAGAGGCTGACAAAAATAAAAGAAAGCTCAGCTGGTAAGCAGCGTCCTAGCCAATTGAAAACCTGCTTTCCAATTTTTAAAGTATGTTCATCACTAATAAAGGACATTTTTAAATCAGTTTGATGCAAAAGCTCTCTCCTCAGACAAATAAAGTTGCCCCACCAAATTGATCAGAAAATGCTAGGGGGTATGAGTTTAAGATAGTTGGGAATTACCAGGGTTAGGTGTTTTCTGTGCCATTCTCTGTGTGGAAGTTCTCTAGCAGAAGTTTGTCCAGGGGCTGGGGTTGTCTAACATCAGTTATCACTTTCTGTTCTTCAAGGAAACTGCACATACACAGAGCCTTTAACTATTTTCTTTAGGATGTATTTTCATACAATTTCTTTATTCATATAAGGCCTTTTACTACACTTAACACAATTTGACGTACAAACAATTTATGTGCCAAGTGAGAGACATTGCTTTTTACATGAAAAAAGTGTGGCTCATTATGAAATGTAATTATTAACACAGCATAATTGAAAAAGAATGGATCAGTAAATACCATTGTGCAAATCAGGATATGCAAGTTAAATTTTTCACAAACTGGGAAGTGTGGATAAACAAAGCTCCTTTATTTTGTGATGTTTTCTTCAATTCAATGAAAATGATAGTTGTTCGTCTACCATGGTTGAAATCAAAACCAGAGTAATGAAGAAAACAAGAGATACTACAAATGAATACACAATAAAGATGTGACATGAACAAATTGGTCTTCTCTATTGATTCCACAAACATTCAAATTAATAATAAGGTTAGTCAATTTAGTTGCTGCATTTTGTGTAATTTTTTGGTGTAAAGGTATAGATGAAAATCAATGCAACAGGAGTGTTTGGGTGTTTGAACTTGACTTCATCTGAGAAACTAACTTTACAAAAGAAACATTTAATAATTACATAAAAAGGAAGTTTTTGGACACATTTTGCAAAATGCAAGTTATACATTTGATACATCATGCACATATAATATTACTCATATTGTAGCTGGTACAGTCAAAACATCATTACTTATACTTTAGTGTATACACCTCTTTATTTGTGTTCAGTAACTGGTACCATCAAAACATCATAATTTATATTTAACCTTATAATACACCTCGTTATTTGTAAGCAATAACTTGTACCATCAAAACATCATTTAAAAGTATACACCCTCTTTATTTGTGTGCAGTAGCTGGTACCATTAAAACATCATTACTTATATTTTACTGTATACACCTCTTTGTGTGCAGTAACTGGTACCATCAAAACATCATTACTTATATTTTACTGCATCCACCCCTTTATTTGTGTGCAGTAACTGGTACCATCAAAACATTACTTACATTTGACTGTATCCACCCCTTTATTTGTGTGCAGTAGCTGGTACCATCAAATCATCATTACTTATATTTTACTGTATCCACCCCTTTATTTGTGTGCAGTAGCTGGTACCATCAAATCATCATTACTTATATTTTACTGTATACACCCCTTTATTTGTGTGCAGTAGCTGGTACCATCAAAACATCATTACGTATATTTTACTGTATACACCTCTTTATTTGTGTGCAGTAGCTGGTACCATCAAAACATCATTACGTATATTTTACTGTATCCACCCCTTTATTTGTGTGCAGTAACTGGTACCAACAAAACATTACTTACATTTGACTGTATCCACCTCTTTATTTGTGTGCAGTAGCTGGTACCATCAAAACATCATTACTAATATTTTACTGTATACACCTATTTATTTGTGTGCAGTCACTGGTACCATCAACACATCATTACTTATATTTTACTTTATACACCCCTTTATTTGTGTGCAGTAGCTGGTACCATTAAAACATCATTACATATATTTTACTGTATACACCTCTTTATTTGTGTGCAGTAGATGGTACCATTAAAACATCATTACATATATTTTACTTTATACACCTCTTTATTTGTGTGCAGTAGATGGTACCATCAATACATCATTACTTATATTTTACTTTATACACCCCTTTATTTGTGTGCAGTAGCTGGTACCATTAAAACATCATTACATATATTTTACTGTATACACCTCTTTATTTGTGTGCAGTAGATGGTACCATCAATACATCATTACCTATATTTTACTGTATACACCCCTTTATTTGTGTGCAGTAGCTGGTACCATCAAAACATCATAACGTATATTTTACTGTATACACCTCTTTATTTGTGTGCAATAACTGGTACCATCAAAACATCATTACGTATATTTTACTGTATCCACCCCTTTATTTGTGTGCAGTAAGTGGTACCATATAAACATTACTTACATTTGACTGTATCCACCCCTTTATTTGTGTGCAGTAGCTGGTACCATCAAAACATCATTACGTATATTTTACTGTATCGACCCTTTATTTGTGTGCAGTAGCTGGTACCATCAAAACATCATTACTTGTATGTTACTGTATAAACCTCTTTATTTGTGTGCAATAACTGGCACCATCACAACATCATTACTTATATTTTACTGTATACACCTCTTTATTTGTGTGCAATAACTGGTACGATCAAAACATCATTACTTATATTTTACTGTATCCACCCCTTTATTTGTGTGCAGTAGCTGGTACCATCAAAACATTACTTACATTTGACTGTATCCACCCCTTTATTTGTGTGCAGTAGCTGGTACCATCAAATCATCATTACTTACATTTTACTGTATACACCTCTTTATTTGTGTGCAGTAGCTGGTACCATCAAAACATCATTACTTATATGTTACTGTATACACCTCTTTATTTGTGTGCAATAACTGGCACCATCACAACATCATTACTTATATTTTACTGTATACACCCCTTTATTTGTGGGCAGTAGCTGGTACCATCAAAACATCATAACGTATAATTTACTGTATACACCTCTTTATTTGTGTGCAATAACTGGTACCATCAAAACATCATTACGAATATTTTACTGTATCCACCCCTTTATTTGTGTGCAGTAACTGGTACCATCAAAAAATTTACTTACATTTGACTGTATCCACCCCTTTATTTGTGTGCAGTAGCTGGTACCATCAAATCATCATTACTTACATTTTACTGTATACACCTCTTTATTTGTGTGCAGTAGCTGGTACCATCAAAACATCATAACGTATATTTTACTGTATACACCTCTTTATTTGTGTGCAATAACTGGCACCATCACAACATCATTACTTATATTTGACTGTATCCACCCCTTTATTTGTGTGCAGTAGCTGGTACCATCAAATCATCATTACTTATATTTTACTGTATACACCCCTTTATTTGTGTGCAGTAACTGGTACTATCAAAACATTACTTACATTTTGACTGTATCCACCCCTTTATTTGTGTGCAGTAGCTGGTACCATCAAATCATCATTACTTATATTTTACTGTATACACCCCTTTATTTGTGTGCAGTAGCTGGTACCATCAAAACATCATAACGTATATTTTACTGTATACACCTCTTTATTTGTGTGCAATAACTGGCACCATCACAACATCATTACGTATATTTTACTGTATACACCCCTTTATTTGTGTGCAGTAGCTGGTACCATCAAAACATCATTACGCATATTTTACTGTATACACCTCTTTATTTGTGTGCAGTAGCTGGTACAATCAAAACATCATTACGTATATTTTACTGCATCCACCCCTTTATTTGTGTGCAGTAACTGGTACCATCAAAACATTACTTACATTTGACTGTATCCACCCCTTTATTTGTGTGCAGTAGCTGGTACCATCAAATCATCATTACTTATATTTTATTGTATACACCCCTTTATTTGTGTGCAGTAGCTGGTACCATCAAAACATCGTAACGTATATTTTACTGTATACGCCTCTTTATTTGTGTGCAATAACTGGTACCATCAAAACATCATTACGTATATTTTACTGTATACACCTCTTTATTTGTGTACAGTAGCTGGTACCATCAAAACATCATAACGTATATTTTACTGTATACACCTCTTTATTTGTGTGCAATAACTGGTACCATCAAAACATCATTACGTTTATTTTACTGTATCCACCCCTGTATTTGTGTGCAGTAACTGGTACCATCAAAACATTACTTACATTTGACTGTATCCACCCCTTTATTTGTGTGCAGTAGCTGGTACCATCAAATCATCAGTACTTACATTTTACTGTATACACCCCTTTATTTGTGTTCAGTAGCTGGTACCATCAAAACATCATTACGTATATTTTACTGTATACACCTCTTTATTTGTGTGCAGTAGCTGGTACCATCAAAATATCATGACATATATTTTACTGTATACACCTCTTTATTTGTGTGCAACAACTGGTACCATCAAAACATCATTACATATAGTTTACTGTATATACCTCTTTATTTGTGTGCAGTAGCTGGTACCATCAAAATATCATAACGTATATTTTACTGTATACACCTCTTTATTTGTGTGCAACAACTGGTACCATCAAAACATCATTACATATAGTTTACTGTATACACCCCTTTATTTGTGTGCAGTAGCTGGTACCATCAAAACATCATAACGTATATTTTACTGTTTACACCTCTTTATTTGTGTGCAGTAGCTGGTACCATCAAAACATCATAACTTATATTTTACTGTATACACCCCTTTATTTGTGTGCAGTAGCTGGTACCATCAAAACATCATTATGTATATTTTACTGTATCCACCCCTTTATTTGTGTGCAGTAACTGGTACCAACAAAACATTACTTACATTTGACTGTATCCACCCCTTTATTTGTGTGCAGTAGCTGGTACCATCAAATCATCATTACTTACATTTTACTGTATACACCCCTTTATTTGTGTGCAGTAGCTGGTACCATCAAAACATCATTACGTATATTTTACTGTATACACCTCTTTATTTGTGTGCAGTAGCTGGTA
Organism: Apostichopus japonicus; assembly: GCF_037975245.1. Taxonomy (NCBI): domain Eukaryota; kingdom Metazoa; phylum Echinodermata; class Holothuroidea; order Aspidochirotida; family Stichopodidae; genus Apostichopus; species Apostichopus japonicus. The sequence goes on along the minus strand of NC_092583.1, from coordinate 12,911,357 downwards.
CCATCAAAACATCATTTCTTATATTTTACTGTATACACCTCTTTATTTGTGTGCAGTCACTGGTACCATCAAAACATCATGACTTATATTTTACTTTATACACCCCTTTATTTGTGTGCAGTAGCTGGTACCATTAAATCATCATTACTGATATTTTACTGTATACACCTCTTTATTTGTGTGCAGTAGCTGGTACCATCAATACATCATTACTTATATTTTACTGTATACACCCCTTTATTTGTGTGCAGTAGCTGGTACCATCAAAACATCATTACTTATATTTTACTGTATACACCTCTTTATTTGTGTGCAGTAACTGGTAACATCAAAACATCATTACTGATATTTTACTGTATACACCTCTTTATTTGTGTGCAATAACTGGTACCATCAAAACATCATTACTTATATTTTACTGTACACACCCCTTTATTTGTGTGCAGTCACTGGTACCATTAAAACATCATTACGTATATTTTACTGTATACACCTCTTTATTTGTGTGCAGTAGCTGATACCATCAAAGTACCATTTTTCTGTGTAGACCTCTTTATTTGTGTTCAGTAGCTGGTACATCATTACTAATATTTTACTGTATATATAAGTATAAGTTCTGATGATTTGATGGTACCAGCTACTGCACACTAATAAAAAGGTCTATACAGTAATAAAATAATTAAATATTAGTAGGCCTTTCCACTTTACTTTTTATGCCATTCCTCTTCCCTGTCTCTGGCCCTCAGTTGGGCTTTTCGAACTTCATTCATTTCTTTGTTATGGAATGCTTTCCAATCGTACTTTAAATCTGGGTGACTTTCAAGGAAAGCCAGTACTTCTTTCTGACCTGAAAATGCAACAAAAATAGTAAATGCATCTAGTTAGATTACTGCACATTTGTTAAAACTGATGAAAGGACATTAAGTTTGATGTGAAAGATTTGGTGTTAGTATATACAAAACAAACAATTCAAAAGATTTGTCTGGTAGCCCTTGAAAGTGAGCTTAAAAAACGATAAATAATTTTCTAAATGTGTTCTCAAAGTGTAAGAATGCTAATATTACGTTTTGACAGAGAAACAATTTTTAATCATTTAGGATGGATATTTCAAATATACTTTAAAAAGTTGCAAACGTGACGTCATCTGAGCAAATGCAGATTGCGACATAACCCACGCTGCAGTTGCTACAGTAGTCAAAACAAAAACTGTGTTTGAATACAGATTAATTTCTTCTGGTGAAATTTCTTATAAATTAGATCTTTTTAATATATCGTTAAGCCATCATGTATGTTTTGTGATCTTTATGTAACACAAGATAACTTTGAACAGCAGACTCTTTGTTCTGTACATTGCGCTGTTCAGCTGCAATGCAAAGAACGTTGCACGTAGGCTACTGTAAATCTGATGTTAGCAGATAAGTAACAATTGGAAAAGTTCCCTGAGTTGCAGTATAATTTTACCTGGCAATTTCATTTTTGCCTTTCTCTTGTAAAATTTTTTAAAGTGTTGTTAGACTGCTGATGTGTCCCTTCCACTCCACTTGTAATATTTGCGAACCTTTACAGGAAAAGAGAAAACTTACTCTCTACATTTAATGTGTGCCAGTATATAAAATTGGGTAAAGAAACTGGACATAGATAGCCTATTGACTGTAATGATGACTAGCAATCAATATTTTCAACAACTCTGGCATTATCCAAACCCCCTGATGACTAACACAGAACATTGCCAGACCCAGGAGGAACATAAAAAAACAATATTTATTTCTAGAACTGATATAGTATGAACTACATTTAAGTTAATTGATGATGTCACCTTATACTTCACACCTGTACAATATGTTTACCATTATCTTACTCACTACATTAAAAGGCTTCTTTGGAAATAACACTTTATTTTTACGGACTACCCCTGATGTTAAGGCTAAATTTATGGGAAACATATCTGCAGAGATGAACACTTTCAACATAACAAAGTGGAATTAAAATCATAGATCTGGATGATAGAGAGAGTCAGCAGTTGCTGAAAACAACGTTTGATGGAAATGTTCATGATATCACGTCATTTCAGCCGGCCATAAAAGAGTCTTGGTAACTTTCATGAACAATATTATAACAAGGTCATGAACATGCATACATTTCTAGCCATATATATATTGGAGCTATGCTAAGCAGGAATAACCAGAATGAAAACATTTCATGGTTCCTTGCTGCTGTTCATTAGTTCCATTCATAGGGAAATTTCTAAGAAAGCCCTAGCTATGACAACAACAGCAATTCATGCACACAGAGTTTTGTTACCAAAGTAATGCTAAGCCGGGCCCTCTCATAAATTTGTATCATATCAATTGCAACTTACAACATGTGTATAGGCTATCTGCCAATATCATCATACCAAGTTTGACGAAATTTCGACTAATAGTAGCCAAGTTATTGCAATTTGGAGTTTTTCACATTTGACCCCATTACCTCATTAATATTCATGAAATGAGCACCAAAATCAATAGGGTTATCCTACTCACTATGATCCACCCACCAACTAAGTATGGTAATGATCGGTCATCTCCTTGTTGAGTTATCTGGACAAACTTTTCAAACCGAAATATTGCTAAGCCCGCCCCTCATAAATATGCATGATATCACTTGCAACACACATCAGTGTGTAAAGACTATCTACCAATATCATCATACCAAGTTTGACGAAATTCGGACTAATAGTAGCCAAGTTATTGCAATTTGGAGTTTTTCACATTTGACCCCATTACCTCATTAATATTCATGATATGAGCACCAAAATCAATAGGGTGAATCTACTCACTATGGGCCAACCACTAAGTATGGTAATGATCGGTCATCCCCTTGGTGAGTTATCGTGTATACAAACTTTTCATACCGAAATATTGCTAAGCCCTCCCCCTCATAAATATGCATCATTCCTGCAACACACATCATTGTGTAAAGACTATCTACCAATATCATCATACCAAGTTTGACGAAATTCGGACTAATAGTAGCCAAGTTATTGCAATTTGGAGTTTTTCACATTTGACCCTGTGACATCATTAATATTCATGAAATGATCACCAAAATCAATAGAGTCCATCTACTTACTATGGGTCACCCACCCACTAAGTATGGTAATGATCGGTCATCCCCTTGTTGAGTTATCGTGCATACAAACTTTTCATACCGAAATATTGCTAAGCCCTCCCCCTCATAAATATGCATCATTCCTGCAACACACATCATTGTGTAAAGACTATCTACCAATATCATCATACTAAGTTTGACGAAATTCGGACTAATAGTAGCCAAGTTATTGCAATTTGGAGTTTTTCACATTTGACCCTGTGACATCATTAATATTCATGAAATGAGCACCAAAATCAATAGAGTCCATCTACTTACTATGGGTCACCCACCCACTAAGTATGGTAATGATCGGTCATTCCTTTGTTGAGTTATCGTGCATACAAGCTCAAGCGTCACACACACACACTCACTTTTGTAATACATTCCGACCGAGGACCCCATTGTATTTTCCGTTGTTCAAATTCACGTACCCTAAACTTAACAATACCCCATACAATAGAATTCTTCCAAGGATGTGGTGATTCTTTAGAAAGCACAACCGAGGACCTGGAATGCTTTTGTTCAAGTCCTCGGTCAGATAGAAAAACAACGCACACACACATGCCAACCTGAATACATAGGTTGCTTTTAGCAAGGAACCAAAAATGCATTATGAAAGGCACTGAATCTTTGTCATCATAGCATCTTAGTTTGTAGTTAATTATTAATATGAACACACCTTTACCAACTTCCAGCATTGCTTCATGTACCCATGCCTGGGGATTGTCATGGACATCCTTCTGGCTGTCACTACTTTCTTCTCCATCTGGAATAAAACAATAATTTACAATACAAATTTAACCTTCAATGAGCTTCGATGACTCAAGAAATCAGATTCCCTGTTTAAGAAAAGGCAATTGTAAGGCATTTATGCTTATTTTACCCATTCAACATTAACATGCATAGACATCACATAATTTTTCAACTTTTTGTGCCCCTCATCAACTGACTCCCCCTAAATGCCACGCCAAGTCTGAACCAATGTAGACCTCAAAAACTTTACACTGTTAACTGGATTGAAGCTTTGACTGTCAATTGAAATACTTAAAACATGTAAACATGTGTAAAAAAAGCCATGTCATTAGTCTTATTAAGGGTTAACTTTTTTGGAGCTATTCCGAAAAGGACTTAGTCCTCTGCTGACAAAGATCTCTAGAGAATGAGGATCACTACCACTGAAATGATAAAGAACTAACATGGATATTCTCAGAAATAATCTTTTGATCATTAACATAAATTATGAAAAGCAGAGGCTCAAGGATAGACTGATATCTAACAGATCAGTATTGTAATTTTTGGAAACTCATAATGTGTGTTCTGTTGTTTGAATCTAGCTTCTGATACAGCCTTACAAATTTCCAGGGAAACCATATGTATAGTTTTGTAAAAATTATATAGTGGTCAATGGTATCAAAGACTTTGAAGCAGTCTTAGAACACTGCGTCAGAGAATGATTGTTAATAGTAACATGGATGAGTTTGTTGATTACATCAATGTCAGTGTCAGTTCAGTAGAAAGACCTTGGTGAAGACCTTACTTAATATTAGATGAAATGCAATGTTTGTTGAGGAAACCATTACGCTATTACACATAAATCTTTCAAAACATTTTGAAACAGACGAAAGCCCTGTCATTGGTTGATAGTTAGCAATGTCATCTGTATGACCTTGCTCATAGATTGATACTACCTTAGTAACTTTAAGCTTGTCGGACATCTTGACATTTGTATCAGTAATGCTGGAGTAGGATGAACAGTTTGTCAACTGCACATGCGTAAATACACCATTAATAATATGCACAAGATTTTGTTTCTATCAGTAAAAACACTTAATTATTCTTCAATTTTCATTTGGTCACAATTAAAAAAATTATTCAGAAGCAAAAATAATTATTAACTAAAATGAAACTTACATGTATTTTCATCATAGGATAAGGGATATGAAGCAGAACTTTGGTGTTTCTTTAAAATATTGTTAAGACATCCATGATAAATAAAAGCAAGAGCACCAATGGTGCATAAACTAATACTAAGTGATGTGATATTTATTTAGAGGAGATTGCATTTGCAAGGTCAATGTAGAAAGGTGGGTGGTGGGGGGGTGGGGGGTGGGCGTACTCTTACAGACAATGCACAACAATATACAGCAAATTAATACTGTAACCGAGTCTGCAAAAAGAGATATTTGTGGAAAAAAGCTTTAACAATCTTAAAGTGGTAAAATGTACTTAAATACTTTCAACAGTTTTTCTTAAATTTTTAACTTTCATTTTGATTGGAAACTTATTTTCATTAAACATTTTCACTGCAATGTTTATGCTCCTCTCTATAAGCAATATAAATTCACATTACTGAAAAGGAAATGAACTCAGATCAGGTCAACAAAATGTAACTGAATACTGTGGTTTGTGCTGTGGACCAGCAATAATGACCCACTTACCAATTAAAGGCTCAGTTATGATCAGTTTCAACTCAACTAGTATTAAAGGCATGTAATGTGATATGATTACCAGACAGACCATGAAATGGCAAACACCATGGCCTTGTTCACATATTCAGATTACAATCACATGTAAACAGTGAGAGGAATAATCAATCAACTTAACTGATTCCCTCTCATGCACACTAATGTGTATTTGACACAGGCTGTGGTATATGGCTGTACTATGACTATGTACCTATCAGTTGTAAGAGGGACTCAGTGACATCCCCCTCCCCCATGGAATGGTGCATTAAATGTGCATCATGTCCAAAGATTTATGTGACTAAGGCGTCCGTCAAAGTGGACATTTGGTGCACCATTACAACTACAATAAGTGTGTCAAGGTGCATCAATGTGCCACAAAGAATCTTTCACGGGCAGCAAATGGTCAGTCAATTAATGTAAATTTGATGGGGGTCAACGACATGCATCAATGTATCAAATTTACTATGCAATGATACGTCAAATGTCCAGCTTAATTTTAAATATTGAGGCACCTATCCCGTGGGTCCGAGGGTGCATCATACAATTGATAGGTCCATTATATACACCTACACTTGAAAAAAGTTCTAAATGCATTAACTTATGGTGACAAATGTAAAGGTACCCCCAAATAGATCCTGTCCAAATGAAAATTTCTGAACATGCTAAATAGGCCATTAACCTATGCCAGTAGACCCTCAAAATGCCCATCCCCTCATTGACCTAGGTCAGCTCATGAGGTAACCAGTTGAAAACTACTGGAAAATGATAGGTATCACTTCATATGCAAGGGATGGGCATTTCCAGTAATTTATATTAGTGGGGTAACCCTGCCAGTAGACCCTCAAAATGCCCATCCCCTCATTGACCTAGGTCAGCTCATGAGGTAACCAGTTGAAAACTACTGGAAAATGATAGGTATCACTTCATATGCAAGGGATGGGCATTTCCAGTAATTTATATTAGTGGGGTACCCCTGCCAGTAGACCCTCAAAATGCCCATCCCTTCTAGACCCAGGTCAGCTCATGAGGTAACCAGTTAAAAACTACTTGAAAATGATTGGCAAGACTCTATATGTAAGTGATGGGCATTTCCAGTAATTTCTATTAGTGGGGTACCCCTGCCAGTAGACCCCCAAAATGCCCATCCTCTCATTGACCTAGGTGAGCTCATGATTTAACCAGTTGAAACCTATTGGAAATGATAGGTTATACTTCATATGTAAGGAGGGGCATTTCAGTTACAAGAGAAATCATAACTTTTGACTAAGCAGCCAATTTGTTATTCAAATTTATTAAAACGTGATCTTCAGTGTTTTGTAGTTGTGTGAGCAGAAAACTACCATATTTTATTTTCTCAATGAGTAAGAATCAGCCCAAAATCTGTAATAGCTGTGTACACACACAATGCTACACACTCATCACTCATAATGGCATTGAGCTATGTGTGCTTCTGGAAGTCACAGTAACTATAAAATCACATCACAAGGCCATTAACCTTGAAACATTTATGGGCAGCACACTCCTGCAGTGTTAGGTGTTAGAGCTGCAAACTCACCAGTTACATGCAACTACTTAGCTATGCAGCCTATATAGAAGCCAGCTATGTACACATTGGCCATGTACAATCTGACAAAGTACCAGTATTGAGCTGTAGTACTTGAATCTAGGATTCTGGGGACTTTTCTAATTTTTATTACTCTTAACTGGTTTTCATATCCCGTTTTATAAATATGTACATTCATGTATTTATACTGGGTTTCATAAATTTGAAACTTGGATGAAAGAAGACAATTAGGTCAGGAAATATGGTCATGAAAGCAGTGGTTATAATCCAAATTCCTTAAACTGTTTTATAACCACCTTAGAGGAAATTTACTGGGACATTCAGTCATTGTGTTCATTTAGATGAGAACAATTTGGAAATAAAAGGCCTCAAGGAAGTACTTTCTGAAGCTTCTAGCAATTACAGCATGCTATAATTTTGTGCCAATACAAACTTCTTTTAATAAGCTTCATGGAGGATGTCTTTTTCTTTCATTTTGTAAATCCTTTTGAGAGTGTTAGAACCTCTGGCAAGTTTTGTAGTTGTTACAAAAAGGATTTGATTGAAGGGGAGGGGGGGGGGGGGTTGGGGAATAAGGTCCTTTTAACGATGCACAATCCTCTTGGCTCATACACGTACACCTTATAATAATAATTGTCCAGTCTAAGTAAATCTTAGTAGCTGGAAGACAAAGCTTGAATATTCAGGGAATATTTTTCTTTTTTTCTCTGTGATTTTAAAACTGGGTCTAGAATTGGTTTACTTTTGAAAATTTGAATGGAAAATGGTCTCACACACATTGAACCAATTTCTATTAAATTAAACATAATATTCACTATTCACATTTTGTATACAGCATGTATTGTCCACAATCTTTTAACTTCTTGCATATTTGGAGTGTGAAAGAGTGGGACATTGCCAACCAGTTCTCATTTCGCCAGATATCCTGCTTTGATACAAAATTAATTAACCACAACTCTGCAACATGACAGAGGATGACAAAATAAAGACAACCTCTCACAGAAATTGTCAACATCTACTGTACACTAACATCATAATTTTCCTGACAGTGGGCATGCTGGTCACCTTGTGACAATATTTTAAACAATATTGCAACTGTTAAGAAATAATGAAGTTTTTACTATATAATTACATCTAAATTCATGAACAGGAAAATTGCACCATTTAATGACATTTTAGGAGCTCTACAAGATTTCAAATCAAAATTGATATTTGAGATCTGTCCAATTATGAAAATTTTAATTTTATTCCCTATCTTCGATATGGGTGACAACGTCCCAGGGTTATTTTCTCCCCAACTACTAGTATAAAATAATGCTTAAGTGAGTCATTTAGTATGTGAGATGTGATGTGGATGTACAGTAAGTGAGATGAGGGAAATATATAAATAGGCTACCATCAGTCAACCAGAGGTGTCGATATTAATGGTATTTTTGTGAAGGTGAACACCTCAACAATCAACTCTGGATTCTTGTTCTACATAAATGAAATAATCTTGTTTGCTTTGGGGCAGATGACTTCACCTTGCATGATGGGAGATAAAGCGTATTGATTTTAGGGATTAGTTCCATTGCCACTAATCAACATACAAATAGATTAAATTTAAAGAAATGTAAACCATAGGGCAACTAAAAAATGTGTGGAAGGAATTTCTTCCTACTTTGTAACCTTGAATGGATATAACATCTTCTTCCCCAAATTCACACATAACCCTTTATGCTCTCCTGTTCACAAATTCGAAAAATGAAGTAATCTTAATGCGGGAACAACTGTAAAATTTGGTCTTAACTTGTCATTTTCTTGTTACAAAGTGAGAATTTGCAAAAAGCAGTGATCATGTGATATAAATTGATTTGTGACATTATGATAATGACTTGCATCTTGGAGTGATACAGTATGAGTGATACAGTATGAGCCTAGTTTATTGTATTGCACTGCACTTTGACCGTGTTTACTTTGACCCATCGATGCTATACTCCACTGAACTGGGAACCCTGAATATGCATGTGAAAAGAGACAAAGGGTTGGATGGGCATGTTATGTTGGTTTATGACCAGGGTTCAAGGTTATGTGTGCTACCTTTCACACTCTGTGCATGTATGTTGTCTAGGTTCCTTCAAAACAAAAAACAAAAAATTGAAAAGAGACAAGGATAATCTCTTTTTTGCAGTATTTACCTGTTAGATAAAGGGTATCTAAAAATACACCAATTTTTTGCTGTACCAGGGCCCATCCAGGCAGCAGCCAATAATGGTCCTGTGGTCCACATATGATTCATTTATGTGGAAAGAGAGCAGGATGATTCTCTAAGTGGCATTGAACTTTTGGACATTGGATATCCCAAAATACCAATTACAGCAACTGTATGATGTACCAGGAACCAGGCATCGGCCAAAAAGATCCTGTGGCATACACATGATTTAATAATGTCAAGAGTTCAATTAGTTGATTCTTTTTAGTGGGGCTAAACCCTATAGTTCCATGGATATTCAAAAATATCAATGACTAAATTTGTACCCTCTACCTGAGTCCAGATAGGCCTGAAAGGGCTCATGAGCCACACTAGATTCAATTGTGTGCAAAAAGACAATGATTATTTGTGTAGTTTGCATAATTTGCAAAAAATACCATTTAGAACTTTTATCTGTACCGGGCCCCAGGGAACATCCATAAAAGGCTCAGGGATCACACATAATTTGAGCATATATGTACACAGACAGCATTAGTTTAGTGGTGTTGGCCACATTGGCCATTGGGATATCCAAAGAATTATATTTTTTTTCCTGCAACAGGGCCCAGGCAGCAACCTCAAATGTCCAAATGGCCCACACAGAAATGCATTGAAGTATCGAGAAAAGAGTTTGGGGATTCAATTGACAGTTTGAAACTGTCACTACACCACATTTGAAATTTAACAAACTTTCACTTCTTGAGATATTTACAAATTGGTAAATGTTTCATATACATACACAGGTACACACACCAGGCGCAGATCCAGGGGATGCCCAACCAGGCTGATTGAGTCCCCTAATTCTGTGTGTGCATCATTGTAAATTATTGTACATTGGATTTTTTGGTGGGTGGGGTAGAAGGGCTCCTCTTTTACAATTTTCTGTGAGATAAACCCCAGAAATCCCCCTCCCCCCTTCAATGTAGACAAGCTGTCAGTGCTCTCATGTGATGTCCTAAAATGATCCCCCCTCTTTCATAAACCCTGGATCCACCACTGCAGCACGTTATTACTATATGTTGCCAGCGTTTTTTGCCAGGAATTTAAAGGGTGTGAAGACTCGCGCACAAAAAAACGTCTAATGCCGGTTATCTGACCTAGTTTCGAATGAGGTATAACAGAAGTGTTAGACACCACCATCGATCACAGAAAATACACACACACAGCTTGCTACCATTGGTAATTAGACACAAGTGTACAGTCAGTGCATACAGCTGCGGTCAATAACCAAAGCACAGTGTACATGCAATACAGCGATGGACATCTCAGGTCCAGCTAAAGATAACAACGTATCAGGTTTCATTACTGTACTGTCTGCATTTTGTAGTGACACGAACAAAACGTCACTTGCAAGCAACGGAAAGTTAACTTTAATGGCTGCACGCGGTTTGGGGCGAGTCTCGATCAATGCCTTTAAAAAGAATTAAAGCAATAATCAGGCATTAAGCCCTCCAGGAGAATTACCCTTCTTATATGCATACAGTATGTGACTGACTTTTACTGCAAAGAGACTGCATAACACATGCACTCAAGGTATTGAATTATATATTGGCGGTATTGAATTATATATTGAATTGAATTATATTATTCAAGGTATTGAAGGTATTGAATTATTGGTTTTGGTATTGAATTGAAGGTATTGAGGTATTGAATTGAAGGTATTGAATTTGGTATTGAATTCAAGGTATTGAATTATATATAGGCGGAGTGTATAGCCTAGTGGTTAACGCCGGCGTCTCCCAGTCATGAGATCCCCGGTTTGATTCCCGCTGACAGCAAGGTGTGTCGTCTGGCAAGGGTGTTGTTCAATAACAACTTCCCGACATGGACGTTAAATGGATGTGTGCCGAGAGATTGGCTTCGGTCAGCTTGCGAGTCTATAAGCCTCCATGGCTTCTTTCGCGAGTTCCTGCTTGCGGGAAGATCACATATACATACATACATATATGGTTGTAATCTGCACTTCAAATTGTCTGTTTACATGTAACTCACCCCCCTCCTACCCACATCCTCTACCCGACCCTATATCAGAATAGAAAATGAATGTGAACCAGTGCATATACATGTACAGTGTGTTCTATATGTGTGTACATGTTTAGTACAGGTTAAACTAATTTAAATATATTTAAATATAACAGGTTAAACTGCTTAAACATTCAGTTTATACTATAAGTCTTTTAATTTAGTGAAATATAGCAGAAGCAGACACTACATTGCAAGTAATATATTAATATGACATTGAAATATGCACAGTATTGAATTGAATGACCAGTACATACATGTACAGTATGTACTGTACATGATTGCATGCAAACAGTGGGACTATGTATTTATTGTGCTTGGTGTAAAATAACACTGTACTGTGTATACATAGTACACACTGTACATGTATAGTGTGTACTATATGTATAGTGTGTACTATATGTACTACATATGTACACTGGTTCAACTTCATTTTAAATTATAAAAGACTTTTAACTTAGTGAACTATAGCAGAAGCAGACACTACATTGCAAGTATATACTGTAATATATTAATATGACATTGAAATGCACAGTATTGAATCACCATTACATACATGTTTTTTTTTTTCTTTTTTTGTCATTACGTATGTATATAATATGATAATTCTTTAAATAGTATCATGTTATCTTATGTAACGTAGTTTATTTGTGTGTGCAATTCATTTTTTTTTTCTTATATTGTTGGGGGGGGGGGGGTGGCGGGTCTGCCTCGAAAGAGCCTCGGCTTTCTCAGACCTCCTCCACTTGTCACATACATTTTATTCTATTATTGTGTAATACCTTTTGAATGTGGAAACAAATAAATGAAATGAAATGTACAGTGTGTAGTACTGCACATGATTGTGGACAGTGGGACTGTGTTTTTAATTAGTGCTTGGTGTAAAATAACACTGTACTGAACACATATAAAGTACACACTGTGCATGTATGCACTGGTACACATTCATTTTCTATTCTGATATAGGGTTGGGTAGAAGATGTGAGTGGAAGGGGGGGGGGGTTGGGTTTTGCATGCATACAGACAATTTGAAGCAGAAGATTACCATACCAAATAATTCAGTATACCTTGAATGCATGTGCTATGCAGTCTCTTTGCAGTAAAAGTCAGTAATATACTGTATACAAATCTGCATAGTGCACTAGGGGAGGTTGTTTAGGGGGGGGGGGGTGTTGGGGGGAGGGAGTCAAAGACAGAACACTTTTAATAAATACATTTCAATAGATTCTAATGATGTTTAACATGGTCTCCTTGAATGAAGATACAATGTTACCAGTGCTATTTCCCCTTGTATGCATGTTTCTGTAGGGCTGATGTTACTCTCATATATACGCCACTATAAGCTGCTCATCAGAGCATTAATAACTAATATAAAAGATGTTTTAGCTCATTCTTTGCATCATAACTATACATATCTTACTAGTTTTGTATTAAAAACCAAAAATAAACCTTTTAATTGTGACCGAATTTGACCTTGAAATACCCAAAATATTGGTAAAATGTGATATTTGAGGTTTGCATAAGTTCACACCCATCTTTGGAGAAATATCGAAGACACTTCCTCTTCACACCAAACTGCTATTGTCTGTTCTACCAAAAATTTCTAATTAACTTGTAAGAGCCAGCTCGAACAGGAACTTTCTGACCATGCATCGCAACAGAGTTTTTCCAGCTTCCTCTACGTGATAAACTTACATTTACTCTATACAGTAAACTGTACTTTGTTACTTTGCATTTTACTTTCTACAGTACACAGCAGTATTGAATAAATAGGAAAGCTCATGAGAAAAGATTATATACCTCTAGACGCAGCCTAGGTTTTTAAAGAGTACATCACTTGTCAGAAGGTAGACGCTACGACATATGACTTTAAAGCAGCATTTTGCGTCCTTTTCTATGATTTTTTTCAACCTCACTGACTCCACTATGCCATAACGACATACATAATTAGCTTATCTACTTAAATCTTACTTCAAATGGTGGCATAAAAGTCAAAAAATTTGCAACAATTTGGCTACGGCTCATAACTAAATCTGCATCTCTGATTGGTTGAATTCAAACTAGTGGGTTTGGGGAACTGAATGCGATTAATTTTGTATGTGGAATGCTCGCCAACTAACGTTGTTGGCAGGGAAAAACTTGGCTAATATCTTAGTTTGCTGTTTTGTGATTTGATGTATGTAAAAAACTTGATGGACATGTCAAAAGAGTAGAAAACGGCGACCAAACGCAAAATGATCATGAATAAACATACTATTCACTGATTGGTGGAATTCAAAGTAGTGGATTTGGAGACTGAAAACTTTGTCGAGGACACTCTTACTCGTTATCGACATAAATCGTTAATTACTCGCTAATTAATGCTCTTGGCAGGGTGAAACTTGGATGGTATCTTAGTTTGCTGTTTTATGATTGATACATGTAAAAAAATCGATGCACGTGTTAAAAAGGTGGAAAAAAGCGACCCAACGTAAAATGCTGCTTTAAGGGGAAATGCAAATACCCCTTGAGGAGAAATACAGTGTGGTAAAATTTCCTGTAGGAAACTGTTTACTGGTTATGTGCAGTGTAAAATGGGGATGAGGGGACGATGGGAATAAACCATTGTCACTCTGTCACTCTCAGGTACAGTATAGGTGCTGTATATTATAACTGGAACATCAGCAAAGTTACTGCCTAATTGGGTATAAAGCGCCAAGATTACTGTTTGCAGTATATTCACTTCAACTATAGGTCTGGAACTTATTTGTGTTCAGTTGCAAAGTTGTTCGATAAAGACGTTGCATCAAATGATTAGACTGACCACTTAGACAGTGTACCACAATATGGCAATGTATATCGGCCACACTCAGGAAAATTATTTTTGGGCTTATTTCCAGGTATCATCACTGATTTTATTACTAGGACAGTTTTAAGATTACAAGTTAAAGTACAGATGATATGAAAATCAGGACAATTGAAGGAGATTTGACCTATCTTAGAAAAATGAAGTAGAAATGGTGAGATTTTGCCCGGATAGCCATTTCAAAGGAGCGGGACCACAGCTCTAAACTTTCACCCCTTGCAGCTCAAAATCTTGACGCTAAAGGTATGGGATTAACAAGTGCCATGATAGGCCAAGTCATCAGCTATGAGGAAATGGGTAGGAATGCCATAAAGGGCATATCTTCTATGCTCTAGGGGCCCTCTAAGGAAGACAAGTTTAGTGTGTTAGTCAATGGAGAAGAATAATTGTGGTATGCTTATAAGAAATGTGATTTCTCTCAGTTTAGCCCCAAAAAAGCAAATTATAGGCTAAAATGGTCAGGCTACTGTAGCCGTTGATATTTCAGGTGAAATGTTTCATGATTTCATGCTTCAGTGATTTTGAAGGGGAAAATTCTTATTTAGCTAAAAAAATGGATTTTCAGGGTTGAGATCATATAACTCACTTTTGGCTGAGCTTTTGTCTCACATAGCAACTTGCATTTTGTAATGTTTGACATTATTTTAAAGAATGGTGAAGATGATGCTACTCCAAGTCTCCAACATATTTCAGTAGGCTCAAATTCAAGATTGCATTACCATAGTTGAAGGACTATGGAAAGGAAGTTTCATGAAATTTACTTAGCAACGGTAATCAAAAGTAACACAGTTGAACACTTATAGATGATGTTTGGGCAGTACAAATTAGCAAATTATACTTGGAATTTCATTGTTCTAGAGTTGATACAGTTCAGATTCAGCCCTGCCGTGTCAGTGTTGTTGTTGAAGAGCATGATTTCTGCCATAATTTACACCTGAAGGTAAGTAATGTTAAAACAATGAACTAGAACTAAAGTAAGCCCGGGATAACACAGATCTCTGCTGTTTACTAGCAATTGGGATGCTATAGTCCCAGGTATAGCCAGCATAGTGCTCCTACCATGTGTCATTGTCAGTCTGGGTATCATTTTGACTTCTCTGTATTAAAATACATTGTGTTGGGCTATACTTATGTGTAACTTACAGTAGTTGTCAAAAATGTATGGCAGAATCATCAATATAGGTCTATATAATTGGCTGGTTTACAGTATTCATAGAACAAATTCTGACTTGTGAGTCCTTAATTGAGACACAAGTATATAAAAAATCTGCAAGGTACAGTACAACTAAACACCTCAATTTGCATGGTTCAGATGCATAAATATAATATATACTGGCTTCTCCCAAAATGTGCCCTGACATGGGCATGGCCTGGCTTAATCCAGCTGTTAATGTTAGTTGGTGATGTACTTTGCTTCTTCTCGGTAAACACCAACCCCCTTTTACTTATTTGCAGACCATGGGAAAGGTGTAGAATTGAACAAATATGCATTAAATGTAACTGTAACAGGAAAATGTGGTATAGCAGTCCTTGACTAGTAACTTGTGAGGCTAGTTTTAACCTTATTTAACACAAGGCAGTGTTTAGAGGGCGCCCTCTATAATGAAATCTCAATAAATAAACACCTAAAAACACCTACTTTACAATCTCAATTGCTTTCTGCCAGTTGTAAACTTTTATCCTGCAGTTCAGTTATCTCCTTGAAGAATTTATACTCTTTAAATCCCAAATAAGATCAAATTTATATTTAGTGTTTCTTTTGCTCTATGCCAGGTCTGGGACCCCCCTCTCCCAGCCCGATTATCATCTCCTTAGAAAGGACTCGCAGAACCTGGAGACAGGTTTGTGCATAATAAAGGACTTTTGAAGTACACAATAATCAACAGAAGGAATTTTTCCAGAGAATGTAAGAAACAGATGGATTGAAAGCACAGCAACGCGGCTAGAGCAGAAATCCATTTCAAGCTCAAATTTGACCCAACTGAGCTCTTAAAAAGTTAATATTGGGGATCAAACAGAAAAATAATTACAGAGACTTTGATGCTTTGTAGTTCAGATTACCTCAGGAGAAGAAGAAAAATTTCACGAGGCTTAAGGTAGCATACTACAATTAGGTAATGTACATCCGCCAAAAAAGTGCCTAAAATGAGCCACCGAACTTGTTGTTTTTGGCTAATTTCCAGCTATCATTTTCGATTTTGTAAGTTAGGATGTTTATGAGTACTTACAAGTTAAAGTACAGATGATATGAAAATCAGGACGATTGAAGGAGATTTGACCTAGTTTAGAAAAATGAAGTCCTGAGAAATGTACTCTCTACCCACTATTTTTTCAAGTTATTAGTATTTTGACTTACTTTGTTGTGTGTTAGGGTGGCAGCTGTGCGAATATACTTCTTGAAATGTTTAAAAAGGTGTATAAGTTGTGATAAGGATTCACCAGCTGTTCAGGCTGAATTTTACTAAGTGTTTAATACTGTGTCTCCAACTCAAACTTCATTGGCTTAAATGAAGATCACCCCTTGTACACAGTCATCTCTCTGAGCAAGTTATTGCAATAGTGGAAGTATGCAATTAAAACTTCATACAACGTATCTTTTTTCACACACACATTTTAATAGCTCAGTTACATTCAGGAGTATTGGTTCTCTTGTTCATTTGTAATCTGCTATATGGTCAACTTCTTTTGCTGGTTTACTTTTGAGATCAAACATATTCTAGTGTTTGATTTTTAGTACTTATGCTTTATCTTCTCCTAATCTTACCATCCTTTAGTGTAATTGCCAGCTAAAATTGCCCATATTTGCTGGTTATTACATTTCTCTCAATCTGGGCCATATGGATTTATCTCATCCTCTCTTGGGATACTAAGCTTGCACTCAACTTTTACAGCTAGAACTCCAGGTTTCAACACTTCCAGGAAACATACCTTCATTGCGGCTCTGATGACCTTGGATGACTTTGACCTAGTTTCTAATATTTTAATAAAATCTGATAGATTAGTGGATGGGATGGGCTTTTTACAGTACTTACTTGGTTTGGTAGTGTCCATTGTAATTGCTTGATCCCATAGTCATACAGGGCTCCTCCTTTCTTCCAATTGATTATCAATGCAAACAGGTCTACATAGCTTTGCTTCTCCTTTGCTATGATAACTTTCATCTTGGTCTTTTGACAATTTTGGCATTTTCCACTTCCATGGTTCACCAACAGTTCCAAAGATGGCCCACCACTTGACTATTCAGTTGCATCCATGCTATTAAAAAAAGATTTGCAAAGCCAGAAAGTCAATTGATTTAGTGATTTCTTGCCAATATGATAAGCAACTGTGGATACTATATTCATCTAGATTTAGTATTGCTGATCAGAATGTGTAATTTAGTATAATGGGCTTGCAGCAATGATTGATGTACATGCAAATACAAAGAAAGCAAAACAAATTCCCACTTCTTCAGTGATGAGAGTGAGACTTAATTATAAAGGTTCTCACCTATAACTAACCTCTAATTGACTTCAAGTGACCTTTGACTCTATGGAAAACAATGGGATCATCTATTCAGCATACTATAGGTTCCCCTAAGTTACATTCATACCTTCAGATATTGTACTATAGAGGTTTTCCAACCATGATCTGTTGACCTAAACTGACATCATGACTTGCATTAAACACGACTGCGATTATCTTCTTACTAATTGCTACCAAAAAGTTTGAAGCTCAAAACTTTTCACTCATGGAATGTCATGTTTACAGACTTTGACCTAAGTTGACCCAATTTAACTTTGACCTTGATGTAAAATAATAGAGACCATCAAACATGATATATCTTTGAAAACTAACTTCCAAAAAATTTAGTTACAACTATTAAATAATACAAGTAATATGACTAAACTTCCAAATTAAACTAACATTAATTGTGAACAAACTACAATGTACTCATAGTCTCACATGTAATACCTGTGCAACACGATTCAGTCTCCCAATTAACTGAAAACAACAAGAATAATCCCTGCACTGCATTACACATGTACACACACATCAAACATAAATTTACTAACTGCAGATTATCCCAGGGCTACTTTAATCTATCCTTTTAACAATTTGCTTAAAATACAGACTACTCACTACCAATAAACATGGCTGATTGTTACACAACTATGGAAAATGTGGCCCAAAACGAAATCAATTTTTCAATTCATGCTGTTTTGGCATCTTTAATGTCTCGTGAACCCATTCCCATTACTTATTTTCCAAATCACACATAAATTTGCCATTTATATGAAGGGGTATTGAATTGATACAAACTCACCTTTCATAATTCTTCATTCCTCGACTGTACTCCTCATCGGGCCTTGCACTACCCTCAATTAAACGATGGCTAAGCCCTGTACGTACTGCAGCATAAGCAATATACCTCCTGCTTTATGGCTGTGGCAAACGTTGTTATTGACACAAGTGTAGCCATTGCCTATGAGACTGTGTACACAGGTTCTACGGTATGACAACAACCCCTATTGCGGGATGTCGGAGTAACTGCATTCGGCGATTATGGCAATGTTTTAAAACTGCTGGTAATTTGGTGGTATTTGTGTTGGATGCTGTACCATATCTTCAAACTACACCAGGTAAAGTTACACAGAAATGAACAAATAACTTGATGCACGGCAAAGTCCAGGATGGTTAGATATTAAACGGTTGTTCCTGCTGCTAGAAGTAGTGGAACTGAGCTGCCTCCAGCAAGCATATATGCTACTGGGTGCATGTCAGTTAGATGACAACAATTGAAAGTGGAAGCTTGATGTGACATCAGTTCTAATTTGCATATATATGGGGGTCTAAAGTTCAACACAAATACACTACACTTCCTACTGCCATCAGTCTTGCTTATAAATGCAACACTGATATAATCATGACCCACTTCGACTCACCCCTGATCCAGGGATTCACAACACAGTCACGCTGATAACTGACATCTTAGGTAAAGCATGGAGCTATAAAGCTCCATGGGTAAAGTGAGGCATATGGGATTCAAATGATCCACATTTAACTCTCCATGTTTAGGGTACAATCATTCCATTGATAGGTGCATAGCTTGGGCCTACAGGCAAATGAAACGTACACCCGTCTGTAATTAATTGTTTGTTCTGCTTATATAGTTGTGAAGCATATTCTAGTTTGTTATTGTTATTATGATGTCACCCATGGCTCGCGCATTGTTGGATTGCGCTGTGGTGAGGCGGGATTAAAATCACGCGCTATTGGAAGTGTATGTTCTGTACATTTTGAGTTGATCAGAACTTTGATTAAATTAGATGTTATCAGTGTAAGCTAAGGCCCGGCTTTCCGTTCCCGAACTACCTAAAATAAGCCTTACATAGTCACTAAATCAATACAGGATTCTTGGCATAGTATGGGAAAATTTGAGTTCATCAGTACCTTGAGTAAATTAGAGCGTACAAAATGATAGTAGAGCACATAGGAGACAAATGGTTCGAACGTAGACAAATATATATATCTTTTCAAAATCCCTTCATATATCTAATTTTGCATCCCTCAAGAAATGTAAAGATGCATCAAAACATGGAAGTAATTCGTTATTTGATGAAGACAACCAAAGAAAACATTATCCTTTCAATTATGCAATTATTGCACTGTACCATGCTATTCAAGTAAAGGTATGTGATTGAATCAACACATCTGTTCATTGCAATGTGTTTGTCATATATGCTAATACAGTTCCATTAATGCTGGCCTATTTCACACTTTTTTGGCAGAATTCGGATTTGCAAAAGTTTGATGAATACACAGCAAGGTCAACCTTTCTTGATTTATCCCGCAC